>NC_073338.2:15455000-15794166 GCF_027580225.2 Misgurnus anguillicaudatus
CCCATACAAGGAGTATTCAAAAGTTCACAGCATGTAACTGTCAGTCTTAAATATGTGTAAAAATGAAAGTAAAGTTTGACACGTTGCCATGGGAACAGAGTTGGAGATATCAAAAATCCCTTCGCAATATATCGTCTACAATGTCTCTGCATCATGTTGACCACTTTTGGTGTCAATTGCATGATAATTCTAGAAGGAGTATTTAAAAGTTAACTGCATGCAACTGAAGGGATTAAAAATGCCTTTAAAATGAAACAAAAGTTTGATGCGTTGCAATGGGAACAACGTTTGAGATATCAAAAATCCCTTCGCAATTTATCATCTACTATGTCTTGGCATCATGTTGACCACTTTTGGTGTCAATCGCATAAACATTCTAGGAGGAGTATTTAAAAGAACATCACATGGAACTGTCAAAAAAATCAACCTTTGTGACTGCAACACTTCCTGGCGCCTGGTGGTGGCGCTATACCCGAGACTCACAATAGGCACATCGATGCGATCGGAATCTTCAGACGAACAAACACCCCACGTGTCATCACTATAAGACATTTTTTGCCTTAGATATTAGACACTTCCTGTTTCTCTGATTTCGCCATGACTTTGCCACTTCGCCATGGCAACACCGTTCGAGATATCAAAAATCCCTTCGCAATTTAGCAAGTCCAATGTCTTGACATCATGATCACCACATTTGGTGTCATTTGCATGAATCCCCTAGGAGGAGTATTCAAAAGTTCACCGCATGCATTTTTTAAACAATCCAAAATGGCGGACTTCCTGTTGGGCGGAGCTAAAATGTTAGAGGGCGAAAGTTGTTCGGGTCGATGAGATCTATATGTGTACCAACTTTCGTAAATGTGCGTACATGTTTGCCAGATCTGTGCACTCCTGTTTGTTTTTGCATTACAGGGGGCGCTACAGAGCCCCCGTGCCACGCCCGTGTTCCAGCCTTTGGCTTTCGGCGATCACGGACGACTCTGATGTCTCTGCCAAATTTCAAGAGTTTTCGAGTATGTTAAGGCCCCCAAAATGTCCAAAAGTGTTGAAAAAAATAAAAAAAAAAAAAAATAAAAATAATTAAAGCTGCAAGCAGCGATGGAAGGGCCCTCGCACGCATGTGCACCGCTACCCTATGGCATTGGTAAAGCAGTGAAAGAGGGGGATATGAATTAAAGTGGGTAAATACAGGTGGATATTCAAAGGGAAACTGATGTGCCACACCGCTTGTGTGCAGCAGGTGGCGCTACGACTGTACCTGATTAATGTTATATTGACGTGTTCAGGCCGGGATCCTTATCAAACTTGTGAAGTCGGGGGCAGATCGAAAATTGTATGTCTGAATTACAACAGCTTCCTGTTTCATGGCGAAATATCACACTTTGCCAGGCTGCCACGGACACGCCCTTTAACAAAAAGTCAAGATCTTCGCAATTTATCACGGCAAAGGGCTTAAGATTAGTCTGACCAAATATGATAATTATTTGATTAAATCTCTAAGAGCAGTAAATAACAGCGTAAAACATGGCATTTCCTGCTACCTGTAGGTGGCGCTATGACTGAAGCTGAATATTGGCATCAAAATGTGTTCAGGTCAAGACCCTTATCAAACATGTGAAGCGTGGGGCAGATTGGACATTGTATGCCTGAGATAGAACAACTTCCTGTTTCATGGCGAAAATGCTGAACTTTGTCAGGCCGCCACGGACACACCCTCCAACGAAAAGTCAAGATTTCTGCAATTTAGCATCGCAAAGGCCTTTAGATGAGACTGACCAAATATGATAATGATCGGAATAAATCGCTAGGAGGAGTTCGTTAAAGTACGACGCTTAGAAATGTCAAAAAATGACAGAGAAAATTCAAAATGGCCGACTTCCTGTGGCGTTTAGATCTTAGCTCCAAGAGACTTTTTTGTAGGTCTTGGGGTGCTTGATGATCCTACCAAATTTCGTATCTGTATGTTTTTCGTAGTGGGGGGGCTGTTCTCTTGAAATTTTGCAGGTGGCGCTATCGAGCCATTTCTACACGCCCACTTCTGACGCCTATACTACATGTAAATTTTCGCCACTTCTGACGCGTGTGCAAATTTTCATAAGTTTTCGGGTATGTTTAGGCCTTCAAAAATGCGATTCATTTCGGAATATAATAATAATAATAATAATTAAAGCTGCAAGCAGCGATGGAAGGGCCCTCGCACGCATGTGCACTGCTACCCTATGGCATTAGTAAAGCAGTGAACCAGGGGGGTATGAATTAAAGTGGGTAAATACAGGTGGAAATTCAAAGGGAAACTGATGTGCCACACCACCTGTGTGCAGCAGGTGGCGCTATGACGGTACCTGATTATTGTTATATTGACTTGTTCAGGCCGGGACCCTTATCAAACGTGTGAAGTCTGGAGCAGATCAAACAATGTATGCCTGAATTACAACAGCTTCCTGTTTCATGGTGAAACATCACACTTTGCCAGGCTGCCACGGACACGCCCTCCAACGAAAAGTCAAAATCTTTGCAATTTATCATCGCAAAGGGCTTAAAATCATTTTCACCAAATATGATGATGATTTTATTAAATCTCTAAAAGCAGTAAATCACAGCGTAAAACATGGCATTTCCTGCTACCTCTAGGTGGCGCTATGACTGAAGCTGAATATTGGCATTGAAATGTGTTCAGGTCAAGACTCTTATCAAACATGTGAAGTGTGGGGCAGATTGGACATTATATGCCTGAGTTAGAACAACTTCCTGTTTCATGGCGAAAACACTTATCTTTGTTAGGCCACCACGGACACACCCTCCAACGAAAAGTCAAGATCTCCGCAATTTAACATCGCAAAGGCCTTTAGATGAGATTGACCAAATATGATGACGATCTGATAAAATCTCTAGGAGGAGTTCGTTAAAGTACGACGCTTGGAAATGTCAAAAAATGACAGAGAAAATTCAAAATGGCTGACTTCCTGTGGGGTTTAGAGCTTAGCTCCAAGAGACTTTTTTGAAGGTCTTGGGGTCATAGATGACCCTACCAAATTTCGTATCTGTACGTTTTTCGTAGTGGGGGGGCTGTTCTTTTGAAATTTTGCAGGTGGCGCTATCGAGCCATTTTTACACGCCCACTTCTGCCGCCTATACTACATGTAAATTTTCGCCACTTCTGACGCGTGTGCAAATTTTCATGAGTTTTCGGGTATGTTTAGGCCCTCAAAAATGCGATCCATTTCGGAGAAGAAGAAGAAGAAGAAGAAGAAGAAGAAGAAAAATAATAATAAACGGAGCAAAAACAATAGGGCTTTGCACCCACGGTGCAGGCCATTCTGGCCTGCTCCTCTGTGCTCGGGCCCTAATAATAATAATAATAATAATAATAAACGAAGCAAAAACAATAGGGCTTTGCACCCACGGTGCAGGCCATTCTGGCCTGCTCCTCGGTGCTCGGGCCCTAATAATCCGAGCAAAAACAATAGGGCTTCGCACCTTTCGGTGCAGGCCATTCTGGCCTGCTCCTCGGTGCTCGGGCCCTAATAATAATCCGAGCAAAAACAATAGGGCTTCGCACCTTTCGGTGCAGGCCATTCTGGCCTGCTCCTCGGTGCTCGGGCCCTAATAACTCCTTGAAGAACAATAGGGTCCTCACACCCCGGTGTGCTCGGGCCCTAAAAATTATTTCATTATTTACTCACCCTCATGTTGTTACAAACCTTTATAAATTTCTTCGTTTTGATGAACATGGAAGAAGTTATTTTGAGAAATTTTTTAAACCAAACTGTTTATGAGCCCCATTCACTCGGCATTCCTTTCTTCAACTATGGAAGTGAATGGGGCTCATGATCAGTTTGGTTACAAACATTCCTCAAAATATCTTCCTTCATGTTCATCAGAAAAAAATATTTTTTCATTTTTAAGTGAACTGTCCAAAAGGTCCGGTTTTTCCTGCGTTTTCGAAGCTTTGATTGTGTTTACGGTGCACAATGTAGACCCTTTTACGGTTGGTAAACATTGTGACGCATTTGTCTGGGCAGGGCTTAGCTGGAGGCAAAAGAGTGGCAATGTTGGCAAGCGTACAATTTCTGTAGAAATTACAGTATTACTGGGTATTACTGGCAACTAGTTGCCAGTAACTTACTGTAGATTTTACATTTATGTTATTTACTGGCAACAGTTTGTTCAAAGTTAAATGAACATGAAACATTTTCAGTCTTTATCTTCTACAGTAAGTTACTGGCAAACAGCTGCATAATTACAGCAAATTTTTTACAGTGCAACCTAGCACGTTTTAGGAGAGATTTGGTAAACATGTATGGAGAAGGTTTGGAACTGTCTAAATATGCACAGTCACTGATTCTGCGGGACCGTGACAGCTATTTTTGTCAATTAACTCTCGCGATTTTAACCAGGTTTTGGATATTTCCTGGACAACATATGAATAACTTTCGGGTGGTTGTGGCAAATTTGTCAAGGCGTATTGTCTAATCTAACCTATCACTGGGCTAACTACGATTAGCAATGTGGATTATTAACAGACCTATAAAGGATGGCACACGCATCTATCGCTGTATGTTTGTTTAACATTTAAGCTAAACAATAGCGCTGAAGGTTGGCGACTTTTCACCTAAAAAAACAAAACTTTGCTTTTGAAAAAAATGCTGATTTGTACAAGATAAAACCAACACACCAGTACATATTAATACATTATTTTACTTGATGTGAAGTGTGCACTGCAAACACAAGCATTATTTATGATCGCTCGTCTCCGTCCATTCTGTACACCATATTGTATTAAACCACAATTGTCGTCTTGATTTCTGTGAAGGAATGTCTGCCAGGATCCGGTAAAACTATAATTTTGAATCAAAAGTGCTGTTCCTTCTATTCTTGGCAGTCAAAAACACAACAAGATAACAATTTAAAGTCAAAACCTCAAACTTTTAGCGCACCTGCCCTCCTATGAGTTCCTACTCATTTTTTGCCTTCAGCTAGAGTGGTTACGTCACAGTGACTAAGACGATTAGGAGGTCTATAACATGTGTTTGTAAAATGTAAAAAAACACACGCAGCATTGTTTACACAGTTTACTTATCTCTTTACCACTGTTTTCTCTGTCCTAAAAACGGCTGATGTCTTTCTTGTTCAATAAAGTCCCTCCTTCAAAAATACATAACGAACTGGCGACTGACATATTCCTGTAGGAATCTTATATTAAAGTCATATAACCGGAAAGTAGAGGGCTTTAGTCCGAACCAGCCGTTTGCTGTAGTACTTGAAAAGTGAATTTTGTTATGAATATATATATATATATATATATATATATATATATATATCGCTTGGCATTTAACTTTTTTTATCATATTGCAGGCATTATTGATGCTCTAACAGCAACATTACACACCAACTAAAGTTTGGGGGAAAAATGGTCCGCTTTAAAGAACCGTTTAGTCTGGGGATTATAGATGAAAACTTTCTTTCTTTACCTTTATATAATCTAATAAATTTTTAATGCTACAAATAATGCTTGGTTTGCTTGTTTAGTTCTGATGGCAGCATTCATATTTACTCAAATTAACCGCACCAACCAAGCAATCACACCAGAGTTTATTTTAATCAAACCAAACATGTCAAGCATGAACATGCCCTAAGAGTGTTTGTTGTTCTAAAGGGTTTGATTTTAGCATCTTTGGGTCTCAACTTCAAGGCTTATGGAGTTTTGGGACCAGTACAAACACCTAAATGGATCAAATGGTAATGGCTGTCTAATGATGGAGTCTGTACACTGGGGGATAGTAATACGCCTCCATTATCTTTACAAGTGTTAAGGTCTCAGAATCAAACCATAAACACTATCAATGAGGAAGTGGAATATCTTGTGGGAATGAGTAGTATACAATACAGTACAGTGTGTAAATAACACTACCATACAGACAATTGTCCACATTGTTTTGGGGGTTCACGGCATACAACATACAAAAGCTCACTATGAGATAATTCAGTCAAAGGTGTAAGTACTCAAGTTTTTTTATTTTATTCATGTGTTTGTCTCTTATATTTTACTACATTCTGAAGCATAATCTACTTTTTAGTCCACTACATTTTACATTAAATATCACTTTATACTTAATTACATTAAAAATGTAGTATTTAATTACTTTTACTTAAGGAAGGGGCGGTTTCAAACTGGTGTGCATCTTGAGACAAAACAATGCCACTGATATATGTTAAGATTATATGTCAGGACAAAGTGTGATTAATAAGTTAATGTTAGTGATGCACCGATATATCGGCCGCCGATATTTATCGACCAATTTTTGATGAATTTGGAACCATCGGCATATCGGCAATAGCACGAGAAAGGCCGATACCGATTGTTTATTAATTAACTGCATAAAGAAATCCATTATATGTAAAAAAAAAAATGAGTTAATGTTGTTTATCAAATAAATGCTGAATAGCAAAAACCACCTTTGAAGGTTGTCATGCTGTCTTATTATATTTGTTTTAGCTTAATTTGTGCCTCTCTTATTATGTTGGTCAGTTGAATGTTAATTAGATCCAATCCATGTTCAGTATAAATAATTTGATGCAGAAATAAACTAGCTAATAGACCAACTGTATCGTATTGTATACAAGTGTTTAATATCGGTATCGGCATCGGTATCGGCCAGAAGTTGTCTGTTTAAATCGGCCTCGGTCCAAACAAATCCTATCGGTGCATCCCTAGTTAATGTTGATGTTATTAACCAAACAGAAAGGTCTTTATAATTTAGAACAGAAGCATTCAAGTAAACAGTACTTAACAGTGGCATACTTGAAGCAAAAATAACATAAGTCAAAAATGCAATAAGCATAAGAGGTGATGCACAGCTGTACATAATGGCTTATTGCTTTAATGTAGCGAGTTCCTCTTCAGCCATTTCACACTGTTATGTTATTAATAGTTTATGGTTCATATTGGTGATCTTATGAGAATAAGCGTGGCTTGCCCGTGCACATCCTCCGCTCGCGACATATAAATTGCAAAAAGTGTGATCGGCTAAAGTATAAAAAATGAATATGACGTTGATTTTTACAAGCCATACACACGCCACAATCAAATGTGCTGCATGAAAGCCCATGCTAATTTAATTTCTGTGCACCGAAGGCTGGTTTTTAAAAAGCAAGTGATTTACTCGATAATATAATTTTGCACATCGTTAAAACGACAACAACGACAGTATTATCCCAAACGACAGTATTATCCCAAATGATATATCTTGCACACCCCTATAAAATACATAAATTTATCATAAATTCAATGTTATTAAACCTAAGAAAGTAAGGCCACAAAACGAAAGACATTTTTAAAACAACAATGAAAAAAACGTCTGGATCAGCAAAGAGAAAAACCCGAATTAACTTCGGTAACTTTACCGCTTTTCCACAAGGTGCGTAGGTTCGACACATGACTTGCGGCACGTTTGCGGCATTCTGAAAAGTTGAAATGTGTTCAAAGCTTTGTTTATAAAAATGACGTCAACACGGAGTGGGCGGTCGTGCGCGTTGGGTGCGCGAGACCCCATTTCAAGTGGAGGTGTGCACTGCATTTTTTTGTTTTTGTTTTGCGTGCGGCTCCGCATCCGAAAATGACCGAACTCGAGGCGATTCTGTCCGAGCAGGCAAGCTTGCGACGTATCTCTCTGATCAATCCAAGCAAAACAATGTATATATTTATCTGACACTCTGGAAGTAAAGTATGGAAACTTTGCAGATTAAAACATAAATTATTTTACATGATTCAGAATATTTGGCTTATATTTGTATTAAATGAACCACTGGATGAGGAATAAAATACAAACCTTAAGATGTCTGTATTGTTTGTTTAGTAAAAAGTTAATGAAATGATAATGTTTAATAAAGACATATTTAAGAGATTTGTTGTTTTTTTCATGTTACAAGAACCAGGGTTGTTCCAGCGGACGACGACTTCTATTCTCTTCCTTGTGTTGTTTTTGACTTGATTGCTCGCGTCGCCCCCTGGTGGTTCAAAAAAATAGTGCAACAGTGAGCGCGTTAACTATAAACGCCTTTTCCGTTTGGTGAGATGCGCGCGCGATCAGCGGAGGCTTGCGTTGCGGACCAAAGCGCGAGTATAAACAAAGCTTAACTCGATGCGGTGCGGATGCACCTGGAAAAAAATGAGTGTGTCACCGTGTCGCTTGCGAGATGAGCGTGCATACCGCGCCTAAACCTTGAGGGCGCAAAAGATGCAATATGTGATTCACCCCATAAGGGCCACTTACTTAAGAGACAGTTTACCAGAAAAAAATCTGTCATCATGTACTCACCCTCAAGCTGTTCCAAACCTGTTAAATTACTTTGTTTCGCTGAACATACATAAAAAGATATTTTAAAGAATGTTTGTAACAAAGCAAAACTGGGGCACCATTGACTTCTACAGTATGGAAAAAATTATACTATGGAAGTAAATCTTGCCCCTGATCTGTTTGGTTACAAACATTCTTTGTGTTCATATTTATACAGGTTTGTAACATAAGGGTGAGTATATGATGACAGATTTTTTTTCCGGTAAACTCTCCCTCAAGTCTGTGGCCTTTATGGGGTGACTTACATATTGCATCTTTTGCCCGCTTGTTTTTTTAATTAAAGTTTTTTTTTATTAAAATGTAAAATGTAGTGGAGTAAAAAGTACAGCATTATGCACTCTTATAAAGTACATACATTTACTTACAAATGTTTTTGTTTACTTAACAGCTCTGATTTCAGGAAGCTACAGAAGCGTGCAACAACACTAAAGAGAAAACTAACACCATTTTGACCAAAACGTATCACACAGAAAACCCTCAAAAGTCAAAAGACTTTGAAGCCGATATCAATACCAATATTAATGCCGATATGAAGTTGATGTCAAGTAAATGATGATAAATGAATATATAATTAGTTTTTCCTATAGACCGGTCCGAACCTCACTTCCGGTTTCTGTTTGTTTAATGGTCTAGTAATGTCTTAATGGAGTAGTTGCTGAAACTGTTCCTATGTAATCTATGTGTTGTTTATTTTGCTTGTTATAAAAATAAACTACTTTAAAAGGACTTTGTAGTTATTTATTCTTTGCATAGTTTACCGGAAGTTACGTGACGACCACGAAAGCCGCGTGTTTATGTTGTTACTGCTGAAACCGTCTATAGCTCAACTGGCATAGCATTGTGTTTGCAACTCTAAAGTTTTGGGTTCGATTCCCAGAAAACACACATACTGATAAAAAAGTCTGATATTGAATGCAAGTGGCTTTGGATAAAACTGTCTGCCAAATGCATAATGCATCTAAAGCCATGTATTCAACACTTTAGTGGAATATGCAATCTGAAATCACAGAAGTGCGGTTGTTTATCATCAACATCCTTAGTGTATGGCCACATGACAGATGTTACTGTCCTCTCGGGTCACTTGTTTTACTTCCTTTATCACAACTACTCATAACCCTGCCTACACTTTTTCCATCCTACTTCATCAGAAAAAGTCCATGAATCGATAAGAAATAATACAAGTAGTTCCTGGTTGCTATTTGCTCTCTTTGTAAATGTTTCTCCAGAACTGTGAGGGGCTGGGAAAGTGTTCATAAAGGAAAATGGCTGTTAGAAAATGCCGAAAAAACTCGTTCGACCGGTTTAGAGTCAGGCTGAGATTCCCAATAGATTTGCGCTCAACAGGCGGCAAATGACAAATTGGGGGCGGAGGGCCTTCGGGCCACATCCCAGGGAAACCCCAGTAATAGTAAGTGTTTTCATTACACGCACTTAAACAGGAGAAGAATAAGGAAGTGGATTGTTAAAAAAACACTACTTTTATACACATATTAAAAAATAAGTGTATAAGCTGCTTAAACGCTGATATCCTGGAGCAAACTCGACAGCTTACTAAATTCTTGATATTGTGAAATAACTGAATGGTGTGACGCTTGAGGAAGAACAGCTTAAAAAAACAACAAGGCCACAGGACAACAAACCGGACCTTAGAACCCAGAAAATGACGAAATATGCAACAAAAATAACTACTGACATCCGCTACGTCCAATGAAGACCACACAATGCAAAACCCACTCGGAGGCGAACAATGCATCTGTGAATCTGTCATTCGCCTCATTGTTTGAGAATTTACAATGGCATTGCCTAAAAATATAAGGGCGTGATAAAACGCTGACTATTATTTCCACCCAACAAGAAGTTCACAATAATTCAGCGAGGCCCATAATCTATAGGCTACTTTCTATTTATAGCGTATGTGAAGACAAAACTTTCGATTGGAGTAAGCAGAGGAAGCTGTGTTAAAGTGCCCTGTCCATGTGATGTGTGGACAGTTTCAAGATCCTCATACTGCAATAAAATTATTCAACTGTACAGTTAACAGGTTTATATTGAAAGCAAGATGGGTAAAGTATACCTAACTGTGTCTCACACAATACGCAATGTGCTAGTTTTAAAGACATCACACCTCTATACATAAATATGTGCGAAATATGATAAGAGCACAAGCCACTTCCTGAGAGAGGTCATTATTCGCACCCCTGAGAGACTTCTTATCACCAAATCAAGAAATAGAGGCGAGTAATGCATATGACTGTGATGAATGATTCAAGGACAGTTTTGAGAAAGGAAACTACAGCTAATGTGTCAGTGATCTAGGAAAGATAACCCTTTATAATCACAACAACTGTAGTTACACTGCAAAAAAGCGAATGTCTGTCTCAGCTTTTTTTGTCTTGTTTTCCAGTATCAATGTAAAGGTGCCGTAGAATATAAAACTGTATCTAGGCAAAGAAGAAGAATACACGATTGTTTCCTCCTTCTTATGTAAACCAACAGGCCAATCTCAACATAACACCAACTGTGATTTTATATTCACGATGTACGCCCCAAAATTAAATTACTTCAATGTTGTTACAATGCTAAAAACAAAGTTGTAACTGCCGAGTCGCAAATTCTGTATCTTCATCTGATACAGGATTAAACACAAGGTCTGTTTACACACACAGAGAGCTACTGAACGAGCTGCAGCCAATCAGAGCACAGCTCAACATTATTATTCATGACCCTTTCAAATAAGGTTATAATAATCCATTTAAAGACATACTATGCAGTTATTTTACTTCAATTTAACAGCTTCAAAGTTATTTCGGTGGTAAACAAAGTCATAGTAGGGCGAATCATCCTCCTGTCGAAGCTCGGGGAGGACGCCGCTAACAAAACCAGCAATGCAAGCTTGAGAGAACCGCCCCTGACAAATCTCGCGAGAATCACGACTTGCTTTACGGCAACGACGTCGCACACGTTAGGCTTGTTCGACTTTGTGCGGCGCTGCAAGAACCGACCGCCGGATGACGTCAAAGTAACGCGAGAATGACCCGAGATGGCACTTTGAAGTCGATCAAGCCTATAACAACAACTGCACGCGTGGATTTGAGACGTGAGGCTAAACGATTTAAAAGTTAAGAAAGCGCGTTCGGAAGAGAGTAGGAAAAGGAAAAGAGAATCTGACCGCGTTAGAAACCGGACAAGAGTCCCACTCTTTCAGGTTTTTACTCGTTGGCATGAGCTAAAAGACAGCACTGGATGGGATGCTGATCTGGCGATCTTGTTGATGGACTAGTAACTAAATCTCTTATTTGTAAACTTGTTTGCGGTCTATGTTGTATGTTGTTGCGCTTGCTTGTAGTATGTCATGCGATTATCATGACAACAGTTGTCAATATCTCACATAATTATCAGGACATAAATAAGCCTAGAGGTTGTAAATAGTGTAAACATGCACAATTTGCAAACTATTATGATAAAATAGTGAATCGAGAATCAAAATCTAATCAATTTGATAGCTTGTGAATCGAAATCAAATCGATCTGGAACATATGAATCAATACTACCCAGCCCTACTAAAACATTACTTGTATGCATTTTGAGGCAAAACAAAGGGCACTGATGTTTTTTAAGATATGTCAGTGCAAGTATCTTCAGTTTTGACAGCTCTTAAGAATTTTTTTTTTTAGTCTAGGACTAGTCTAATCCCTGTCCAGGAAACCGCCCTTATGTTTATTAAGTTTAAAATATAAATGTTTTCCTTACAAATCCCATCGCTTTACTTCAAAAAACATTTTAATAATTGTTTTTTAAGAGATATATGTGGTTTTTGGAGCATTAAAAATGGGGCACTATCCAGTGCCTTTATAAAGTTTAAAAAAGCTTAAAAAAAGGTAAAAAAAAGTGAACTATTCCTTTACAATAACTTAAAATAAGAAAAAAAACAACTATTAAAATAAGCTAAAAAATCTAAACATCAACATATTTCTTAGCATTTAGCTATTTTTTTTTTTTTTTTTTTGATAAAAAAAACCCTTTCTTGTTATGCCAAGCTCTAAAAAAATTTACTGGGTGAGTTGTAGACAATGGAGGGCCCTGAAGTTAAAAAAAATGTTGAGAAGCACTTTCTACGTCCTTTTGGTTTACTATTTTTGACAAAAACAACCACAAATAGCATACCTCTAACACAGGGCCTGCTCCCAGTATGGTTCTCTCCACTCCACTAGTATAACCCTTCTGACTGAGAGCAGTCAAGCAGTGGATAAGGAAATTGGTGCTTTGCGTTTTGCCTGAGCCACTCTCCCCCGAGATGACAACGCATTGGTTGACCTGTTTGTTTAGCATGGTGTGGAAGGCGGCATCCGCTATGGCGAAGATGTGCGGATCTAGCTTTCCGAGCGTATGGTTCTCGTACATCTTGACATATCTGGGATTGTATATAGGCAGAAATTTGAAGGGATTCACGGCGATAAGAATGTTGCTGGCAAAGGTGTAGATCTTCTGCTTGAGGAAGCGATTGCGTAGGGTAGCCAGGATGCTCTCCTCTGTTAGCGCAGGGAGGTTACACAAATCATCGTATTCCTGAGGTTGGGGTGCCACAAAGCCCCTAGTCGCGAGTCCCTGAGCTTCTTTCTCTCGACGGACAGACGGCATAACGTCATACCGGACCAGTCCGTCGCGGCTTCCTTCCTGAAGGGCGAAAAAGTATCCATCGCCTTGGGGGTGCTGCTCCTGGGCCTTTCTAGGCCACAGCAGGACTCTCTGTACAGGCAGGTCATTGGCTTGAAGGACCCACTCCTCTCCACCGTATTCCTGGACCTCCACGAGGACGTAGGGTTTGGACATGTCCAGTCTAAGCATGCCGAGGGCGTTTTTGATGACGCTGGCTGCCGTGGCCTCCTTTGGGACTTTGAGGATGCAACATGGTGCTGGTTTGTTGGACAACCTGGGGTAGATTTGAAGCGTGCAGAGCGTTTCATCCTGGCAGGTTGTCCCCTTGCCGTTGATAACATTCATTCTTCAAACACATAGACATACACTAGCACACCACACTGCGGAGTACAGCATGATAAGTATCTAGGGCAGAAAGAAAAATGTGAGGTTAGAGACAAACAGCAGTCAGACCACCAGTCAAATCATGTACACACTTGCCCTTTATGCAGGAACTATACGTAAAGATTTGTGGCACCAAAAACACACACAAAAAAAGTTACTATCTTCTAAATGTTTCTTATATAAATACCTTATCGTTTTAAAAAAACATAAAATGTACGTAAAACAAACTTATTAATATTACATTAATAAAGGCAGAGTCATTACATACACACCATAAAGTAGTACTTAGTACACGAGAGACTAAACAAAACAACAACTTCCTGACGCGTTTAAACAAAAGTAAAAACATCTACACATAAAGATCAGATAATAGTCAACGATATAAGGGCTTGTCGAGGAAAAATGAAACTATCACATAATAAACCAAATATATTTACCCGTTTTAAAACACTCTTGTTTTCCAGGTCACAGTCATATCCAACAGGGAAAAAATCCTCGGGAAAAGCTTTCAGCACTTCAGATACTAATCCAAATCGTTTACCTGCATTACCGCGTAACCAAAACGCGACGCGTCGATAAATACAACACAGGTAAAACCCTACGCGACGCGTACGCAACACTCAGTCTAAAAAAATAAGTAAAACTAGTATATTTCTCTAAAAGACTGACGACAGTTTCATTCCTGTCGGCGTTTTACTTCCTTACATCGCAGTTTGGTTTAATTTTAGCTGAGGCGATTGATGACGCGCCGCCCTCCTCTGCGTTCAAGCTGCTATTGCAGTTGTGTGACGCCCTGACGCAGGTACACACCTGTGCTAAGCCTATAGCTGCTGTTATGTAACACTGGTCAAGTATTCACGATTATTAGCTTTGACTATTTATGTTTAACTCGTGTAAAAATGTAAACATGGACACTTATTTAAATATTTATTAAATAATTGTGTAAAGGCATATAAATGTTAACCCAAACATTCATTGTACATTTATAATAAAACGCATACAAACAATTACAGTATTTATAAGCAAAAAATGTTATTTCAAGCATTGCAAATCAGGACATAAAGTAATTTATTTAAAGGGACGATTAACTTTTTAAATATTGCTAACCACCACAGATTAAATCATATGATGCGAGGTTTTTTCTTTCTAAAAAATTTAAATACTTTTAAAGAGTCAACACAGTTTTTTGGGAAGACGAGAAAAAACAGCCTGTACTTGCTATGATCGGACAATATCTGGATTAATATATGGATTAATATAACCTGTGACGTCAGCGTCAACGCTTGTTTTCACCAGTAGGTGGCAGCATATAATAATCAAACGAAGACCTCAGCCTATGAGTCAACACAAGGACCACCCAGTTTAAAAAGGTTTGGGTTTTCTCAATCACACTTTTTAATAACTATATAAACTTCGATAATAACTTGTACAAACATTATTATCTACCAATTAAAAGATGATTCGTGTACTTCAATAAATAAATGTCGTTTTATACGTACACTGTAAAAAAATTCTGTAGAAATTACAGTATTACTGGGTGTTACTGGCAACTAGCTGCCAGTAACTTACCGTAGATTTTACATTTATGTTATTTACTGGCAACATTTTGTTTAAAGTTAAATGAACATGAAACATTTTTAGACTTTATCTTCTACAGTAAGTTACTGGCAACCAGCTGCAAAATTACAGCAAATTTCTTACAGTGTGCTTTTCAATGCTTATACACTAATTCAACACATTTAAATACATATGGTAAGGGTTTTGTATATTTCTGTGTGTAGTGTGTTTTCATGTCTTTTATTTTGAAATCGTGCTTTGTAGTTCATGTCCAGCTCTTTGTAGTCTTTTCTGTTACCAGGCCACATGTTTTGATTGATAGACACCCCACAGCATGATGCTGCCATCACCATATGCCTTACAGTTAGGATGGTATTGGGCAGGTGATGGTTGTCCTTCTTGTCTCATCTTCAAACAGGATCTCTGAAGCTTAGTCAGAGTGACCATCAGGTCTAGGTCCTCTCTTATTTAGCCTCTTCTCCCGCGATTACTCAGTTTGTCCGGGCAAACAGCTCTTGGAAGAGTCTTGGTTGTGCCAAACTTCTTTCATTTGAAGATTATGGAGGATATATAGCTATTGTAAACCTTTAAAGGGGCCATGGCACAAGACTTTTTTAAGATGTCAATTAAATCTTTGGTGTCCCCAGAGCAAATATGTGAAGTTTTAGCTCAAAATCTCATATAGATAATTTATTATAACATGTTAAAATTGACACTTTGTAGGTGTGTGCAAAAATTTGCTGTTTTGGGTGTGTCCTTTAAAATGCAACTGCTGATGAAGCGCAAACACTGATCACAATGATAGTGGTTTGTTGCAATTGAAACTCAATTGTGCTGTCAATTATTTTTTCTCTTTCTCTCTCTTTTTCTCTGCACTAAATGGCAGTGCTGTGGTTGGATAGTGCAGATTAAGGGGCGGTATTATTCTAATAAGAGCTCCTTATGACATCATAAGGAGAGCCAAATTTCAACGACCTAATTTTTCATGTGCTTGTAGAGAATGGTTTACCAAAACTAAGTTACTGGGTTGATCTTTTTCACATTTTCTAGGTTGATAGAGGGACTGGGGGCCCAATTATAGCACTTAAACATGGAAAAAGTCTGATTTTCATGCCATGGCCCCTTTAACCTCCTAAAACCCAAGCTTTGGTTTGTCTTTTTTTCAAGATTTTTTTCAGCTATTTGGGGTTAGAAAGAACCAATAAATATAATAAACAAATATTTTTCTTTGAACATGAAGCAGTGTAAATGTCCACATTTGTGTACAACTTCAGTTACACATAATTAAGTATTATGGTGCAAACAACAAAAAATATGATGTCCACGTATGTGGACACACCAGATCTTAGGAGGTTAATGAAGCTGATGTGTTTTGTAGCCCTTCCCAGATCTGTGTCGTGCATCCATCCTGTCTCTGAGCTCTGCAGCAGTTCCTTCGACCACATGGCTTTTTTTTCTCTGATATGCATTGTCAGCTGTCAGGCCTTTTATAGAGAGGTGTGTGCCTTTCCAAATCCTGTCCAGTTCGTTTATTTTAGCATACACTGTAAAAAATTAGCTGTAATCATGCAGCTGGTTGCCAGTAACTTACTGTAGAAGATAAAGACTTAAAATGTTTCATGTTCATTTAACTTTAAACAAACGGTTGCCAGTAAATAACATAAATGTAAAATCTACAGTAAGTTACTGGCAGCTAGTTGCCAGAAATACCCAGTAATACTGTAATTTCTACAGAATTTTTTTACAGTGTAAGTGGACTCTCATCAAGGTGTAGAAACATCTCAGCAATGATCAAGAGAAAAATGTCAAGTGTTATTGCAAAGGGTCTGAATATTAATGCAAATGCATGAAACAAATCGATAGTTTTCAAAAACTTCTAAAAATGTGTCATTTTGAGGTACTAAGTGTAGATTCATGAATTTAAATGACTGTATCAGGCTGCAACATAACACAATTGAAAAGAGTAAAGGGGGTATGAATGTTTTCTGAATGCACTGTATGATGTCTCTAGTGCCATTGTCTCTTGAGAGTTTAGTTTGTGTCAGTCTTCCGTTTGGTAAGTCAAGTACAGTCATGTTCAAGACAAGTCTTTATTTACTGGGGGTCTTACTTCCCTTTACTGATACATGTAGGGGCAGTTAGGGTTTAGATTAATCCTAGGCATTAGTTATATTAGGACATTTAAGTAGTTTGTACAAACATACCTTACAAAACACAATACTGGTGTGCATCTTAAGACAAAACAATGCCACTGATTTATGTTAAAGGGGACATATTATGAAAATCTGACTTTTTCCATGTTTAAGTGCTATGATTGGGTCCCCAGTGCTTCTATCAACCTAGAAAATGTGAACAAGATCAACCCAGTAACTAATTGAAAAAATGAAAAAATAGGCCATTGTAATATGGTTCCTATTGTGATGTCAGAATAGGATAATACCGCCCCCTTTATCTGCACTATCCAACCACAGCACTGCCATTTAGTGCAGAGAGAAATAGAGAGAGAGAAAACAATTCTCAGCACAATTGAGTTTCAATTGCAACAAACCACCATCATTGTGATCAGTGTTTGCACTTCATCAGCTCATTTGCATTTTAACCCTCAGAGACCTAATCAATCGTCGACGATTGAAAACGGCACCTCTGATTCATATTTAAATAACTTAATAACCGTAAAACGTAGCTTCTTACCGTTTTTTTTCTGCAAATAGCTGAGGAGTTAGCCTTCACGGGGATATATTTGGTGTCTTTCTAGCTTTTACAGAAAGTTTTTTATCCAGCCTGAAACTTGTCCCTCTTTTCGGAGTTGTTCAGCAATGCATCCAAACTCTTACATCCTAGATGTATCCACTTGATGTCCAAAATTTATCGATTTTTCTATCGGGTTTACCGCTAGCTAAATGCAACAATGTCCACTGATGCTTTCTGTTTGTGTACGTCATCACGCATGAGTGCGTCATCACGCATGTGTGCGTCATCACGCATGTGTGCGTCATCACGCATGTGGCTTGAGGCTTTGCATCAATAAATGTAATGAAAGCGCCTGGACTTTTTTTTGTAAAAATGTAAATAATTTTTGATCTGTATAATTTATAATGTTCATTTCTGTGCTCAAGGACTCCAAAGACATGAGACAACTGTTTTACAGAGGAAAAATGCTTAGCTTTTATTATTTTGTGTGTGATTACAATAAATATATAATTGATTCAATTTCTGTTTTATTTTTTTATTTGTCTTTATGGTCCCATAACTTATTTTACATGCATGTGACATCAATACAACACACATATTCTGACAGTCCAACTTGTCCTGAAAAAAAGATTTTGTAGATTGTCTGTGCACTACAGGGTTGATGTTTTACAAGCTTTTTAAGAAAATAAAACCAGACGGACAATACATTGTAAAAATGACCTTAGGGCTCTTAGGGTTAAAGGACACACCCAAAAATGGCACACTTTTGCTCAGGCCTACAAAGTGGCAATTTTAACATGCTGTAATTAATTATCTGTGTGGTATTTTGAGCTAGAACCTCAGTTACGCACTTTGAGGACACCAAAGATTTAGTTTACATTACATCTTTAAAAAATCTCATAAAATGTCCCCTTTAAGATATGCCAGCCCAGCTAACAAAGAAAAGTTTTAAGAACATTCCCTGAAAGTTCCCAAAAATGTTCTGCCAACATAAAAAAGTGTCCAGTTTTCTTGACGTTCTAACATTTCTGTGTTGTCTGAACGTTGAAGGAATGTTACATTTTACCATTTGCAAACGTTATAACAATGTCATATTTTAATGTTCACACACTGTTTAAAACAACAACTGTTTTTTATATTGACTTGTTTGATTGTTATGTAAATGATAGAGAAACATTGCATTTTGTTATTTTATAAAACATTATTTCTGAATGTTCAGTAAATATATTGCTGTAGAAAACACAATTCACTTATTGTTTAGATGTTGATGTTTTGTTTCATTTAAAGTCACTATGATGATGATCATTGTTTGTTTTAGTTGGACTCTTGACACTTGACTGTTTTTTTGCTAGTTTTTCCCTGGTTGCATTACTTTGTGTCTACATAACCATTACATATGTGTTTTATGAAGTTAATAGTGCAATTCTGTGGTAGTTGGTATATAATAGTAAAGGTTTTACTCACCAAAAGTTTTTTTCTGTTAATAATGTATATGAGATCCAATACTTTCACAACAGTTTGTCTTAAAGGAGTTTTAGAAACTATGGACAAAAATTAACTGCTGTATATTTGGGACGTACAAACATCAAGAATCAGCAAATACAGCGGTTAATTTTTGTTTAAAGTTTCTAAGAATCCTTAAAGGGACACACTTTTTTTTAAAATATGCTAATTTTTCAGCTGCCCTAGAGTTTTGGAATCTATTCAGCTGATCTCCGGGTCTGGCGGTACCACTTTTGGCATGGCTTAGCACAATCCATTGAATCTAATTAGACCATTAGCATCGCGCTAAAGAAAGAGTTTGGTATATTTCAGTTTTTTCATGACAAACATTTATAAAGTTGTAGACTTTAATGCCCAAATATGAGGCCTAATTTCATTTTTACCGGAGCTGCTATCATCTTTTTGTCCATGGGATTGCATCTGTATGAAAATGAATATGAGATGTAATAATGTACAGTCCTCCTAAGTTTAATAAGTTCTGTGATTTAATCGTGACAAAAAATTATATGTATGCATTTACTAGAGTAGAAATTTCCAATAACAACTCTTTTTTTTTTTTAAATATATCATAGATATATACACTAGACGCTGCTTGGGGATCTAAGCATGCATCAAAACCGCTGCCATCTTAGAACAGGGGTCTTGTCATAGGAAGTAGCTAGATAACGCTGCTATCTCCACCTGTACTTCGAGTTCATGGACGATGCCGGACTTTTGTGCTGCGTATGGATGTTAGGGCAATATGCATTATAGTTAGAAAAAAGTTGATTTTCATTATATCAAAACTTAAATTTTTTTCTGAACTCAATGCTAAATGTCTGACTGTTGAAATGAACCAAAAGAAAACCAAGAAAATCGCATTCATGATGATTTATTGTGAATTTATTTCCATTACACCATTGCCTACAATGACGTTGATGCGGGGTTCCCCTGTTTTAAGATGGCAGCTCTAGTTGACCCATTCGGTCCAATGAACTGCCGTAGCCAACTGTACATATGAAAATATATGCTCGTAGTTGCTGTACACTTGCAGCAACACTTTCAGTTTTAGTAGTAAAAAGGATTCAGACCTCCTTTACGTGCTGTTGCCATAGTGAACCGAGCTCCATTGATGATGGCTTTTAGGGGTTGTGCACACGCTTAACTCAGAGTCAACCTACTCAGAGTCGATTGAACTAACTTATTTCAGCTGTTCTGTAACCGAACACTCAGAGTTTCCTATCTCAAAGTAAATGAGTTCAAGTTTTGAGTTGGTTGAACTTCCTTATTGAAACGGGCCCGGTGACTTTAAATAAATCAAAACATCAACTAAACCTAATAAGTGAATTGTGTTTTCTTTGCAATATTTTTACTTAACATTCAGAAATCATGTTTTATAAAATAATAAAATGCAATGTTTCTCTATCATTTACATAACAATAAAACAAGTCAATATAATAAACAGTTGTTGTTTTAAACATTGTGTGAACATTAAAACATGACATTGTCATAACGTTTAAAAATGGTAAAATGTAACATTCCTCTAACGTTCAGACAACACAGAAACGTTCTTAGAACGTCAAGAAAACTGGACACTTTTTTATGTTGCCAGAACATTTCTGGGAGCGTTGGGAACTTTTTTCTGTTAGCTGGGATGGCAAGATGTTTTTAAATTAAGTCAGCTCAAACATGCATTTTAGGCTGGGACTAGCAGCTGTCCTGGAACTAACTTAAATGTTAATGTGATCTTGATCAAAAACAACTTATCCTAAAATATATCAGTGCAAGCGTTGTGTCTCAAGATGCACACCTGTAATGTTTATTTTTAAATTATGCTTTTAAAAATGATTTAAATATCCTACTCTAAAGTATATGGTCTTCACAACTACTTTTATGGATATTAAAACTCAAAACTTTATTTTGTATATAAATCTTTGTAATAAAACAAGAGAAAAATATTTTTGATAACTTTGATATCGAGACATAATTAATAATAAAAAGCAGGTTGTAGACTGATAAAATAAACATTCTAAGGGCTCAGTCACACCAAAAGCGCTTATGGCAGTTGCAGGCGCCTTTTTTGAATGATATTCTATGGGCAGGGCGCGTTTGCGCGCTGTTTATGCGCGCCGAGCGCCTTGCGGTTTTCTGCCGCCTGCCGCGCACGCGTTTTTGAAGGAGCGCTGAGAGCTGAGGAGCGCCTGACGTCATTCGCGTCTTCCATTGTCCAATCGAATGAGGGGAGAGGCGGGCCTTACGTTGTGGCGAGGGAAGTTTACAGTTGCTTTGAAGAACCGGACTCCACTCGCTCACTCTCTCCTGCGTGTTTGTGCTCCTCTTATCCTCAAACAAGGTCAGAGCAAGCGCCCTCTTTTTAAAGTTTCTGCTAATATGACAGTTAACAGCAAAAGAGCGCTCACGCTTCAATATTTGATTGACAAGACAGCTGACTCTGTGGTTGCTTAGCAATATGAAAAGCCGCGCTGCACTGCTCTTTTTTAAAAAAGGCAGTGCGTCGCGCCTTGCGTTTGCAAGCGTTTAAAGCGCTTTTGGTGTGACTGAGCCCTAAATTAATTTAATAGTATTGTAAATAAACCATGAGTGACATTTAATTGTATAACTCAGTGTTATTTGTATTTATTGTATTGTTTACAAAACCATATAAGTGTTACTCGTATATTTTTCACCACATCTACATCTCATTTCTCACTCTGTCTCTCATGTTCTTTCTATTTTTTTCTTCATGTTTCATGCCTCTATCTTTTCTGCATATAAAGATGGTAGCAGGAGGGAGGGGTCAGGAAACGAAAGAGCAGTTGTTGTGTTTGCACTTTAAATGATTGCAAAACACAAAAAAGAGTGGGGACAACGATGGGCAGTTCTTCTTTTGTACTTTACTGCGCAAAAGTAAACTCTGTAACACTGTTACTTGTTTCTCTTAACTGGCCAACCAAACTCTTACTCATGATGAGATCATCTACAATGGCCAATATCACTAATACACCACACTTAACACAAGTCACTGTTTCCGGCTTTTTGCAACAGCTTTTCTCTCGAAACACATGTCACTAACCATTGCTCAGTACAGGAAAAACAAATATCTGGTTTCCATGGTAACATTCTCTGCATCCTAGTAACAGAAATAAATATGAACTGATACATAGTATCTAATAATAACTTACAGCAACCTTTCACCTAAAAAAGCTTACTTCTCTAGTCTTTAGTCTAGTTTCAATTACTTGATTACATAAGTCAAATGATGATTTTGAATGTGGGTTACAGCTGAAACCACCATCCTCCAATTTTAAGATGGACTTTTTAATTGTAGAAAGATTACAGGGCTACATGCATAAATAGTGCCAAATTACATCACTGTGATCTTTCCTCTAGATTTATTTTTTCATGCTTCTGTATCACTTATAAAATCTAACCACATTTTTCTTATAGTGAAAGTGTAGTAAACATGTAAGGAATAGTTGACGACAGGCTGTTGAATTACAAAAATAATGGCCGACCTGACAAGAGTTTATTTATTCTGTTTATACCACAGTTACCACAATTCACACCCGTGAAAAAATCTTTAACCAATCAGAATAAAGCATTCAACAGCCCTGGTATAAAAGATTTTAATCTTTAATTTCATTACAAAACTATTAAACTATGGCTACTGTACACTGTCAGAAAAAAATGGTCAAAACATGTACCCCAGCTGTCTCTTTCCAAAAGTACAGCATTGCACCAAAAAGGTTATATGTTGGTACCAAAGGATGCATATTACATCAACAATACATAGTGTCTCAAAGACACCAGAGGTACACAGTATTTTAGTTACATTTTCCAAACATCTTTATCAGAGTTTGTCTTGGGAAAAATTATAAAGCACAGAATCACACTGTTTATTTCTTTATATTGCATATTAAAATGTATTTAATACCTAATGACAATAAAATTGCATGCTTCGTACTTTTACTTAATAAATGTACTTTTTACTTAAGTAAGAAAGTATGTTTAATGTATTTATATGCTAAATGTAAAACAAAAACTTTTATGAAATGTAGTGGAGTAAAAATAATGATATTATGCTTTTTAATGTGTGTTTTCCAAAGAAAAACACTGATAAATTACGAATACTTGAAAAATGTACTTAAGTAGACAGTGAAATACTTTCCTCTGATTTGTGCCAAATGTATTATTCATATCTGTACCATAGGGCTTTTTTAAAGGGTACTGCCCCAGTGACAGCTGGGGTATATTTTGACCATTTTTTTAACAGTGTAGCAAAACTGTGGTTAGTTTCTGGTAACAATGTTTTAACTATAGTAACCATGTTTTGGTTTGTTTCATCCGTAGTAAAACCATAGTGAATTGAATGTGTCATCATCTTTTGAGGAGAGAGAGAGAGAGAGAGAGAGAGAGAGAGAGAGAGAGAGAGAGAGAGAGAGAGAGAGAGAGAGAGAGAGAGAGAGAGAGAGAGAAGTTGGTAACTACATTTTTTCCCTCGCGCTCATAAATTCTTGTAAAGAGCAGTAGCCCTATATGGGCGGGGGTTGGGGATGGGGCGGATCGAGGAAGGGAGGGGATCCTCAAAAACTTGGGTTAAAGTGTGACTGAAAAATCTGATGCTGGACCGCGCCTACATGTTTCTGTTTCAGCTTGAGCTCGCACTTGGACGCAAAGATAACGGGACACGCTGGTAAGAGAGACACGGGATCATTTACATGCTTGTATCATTTGATAACACAGTAAAAGTTTGTTTTCTGATAGCGCATTTAAACGCATTTTACCTCTTTTTAACTACATCCTGGACGCAGATACCGATAAAACACTTTATTTTATTAACTAAACGAAGGCGTTTATTAAAAAGCGTACTGTTAATAATTAATGTAAGATTTTAAACTGTGTCTCTTATATATTAGCCAGTGCGTTGTTAGCTTGTGAGCTATATCGTTTTGATACGATTTGTCCATTTGAGACAGACTGTAAAGCATCGCATTTTAACGTGTACACAGGGCTATGTTCTGTACTATGGCTGGGTGCGGCACGTGGAGAGACACGCCCACCAGAGAGGGCTCGTCGTTAAAAGAAAAAGATCTTGGGGTGGTTTCACGGACAGAGATTATCTAAAACCTAGGGCTAAACTTTTAGTTTAATTCATATGTAAATAGTTTTAACAAACATGCCTTACTAAAAACATTACTTGTGTGCATTTTGAGGCAAATGCATGTATTTTAAGATATGTCAGTGCACGTTGTTTTCAGTTTGGACAGATCTTACATTTCTTTTAGTCTACTAAAATCCTTGTCTGGGAAACTGCCCTCATATGTGTTAGACAAATGTTAAGATGCGAAGTATCATGAATGTCATTAGTTTTACTTTTGTTAACTATTTAATTTTTGCTTAAATTAAAGGGGTCATATTATGAAATTTGTTTAAGATTTAAGGTTTTGTAAAATAAGTATTTGTTGTCCACAGAGTGCATGTGTGAAGTTTTAGCTCAAAATACCACACAGATAATTTATTATAGCATGTTAAAATTGCAAATTTGTAGGCTTGAGCAAAAGTGTGTCGTTTTTGGGTGTGTCTTTTAAAATGCAAATGAGCGGATGAAGTGCAAACACTGATCTCAATGATAGTGGTTTGTTGTAATTGAAACTCAATTGTGTTGTCAAGTCCTTTTCTCTCTCTTTCTCTTTGCACTAAATGGCAGTTCTGTGATTGGATAGTTCAGATAAAGGGTGCGGTATTATTGTAATTCGCCTTGCTACCTACCTAACAAAACAGGCGAAATCTGAACGACCTAATGTTTCACATGCTTGCAGAAAATGGCTTACTCAAACAAAGTTACTAGGTTGATCTTTTACACATTTTCTTGATAGAAGCACTTAAACATGGAAAAAGTCAGATTTTCACTAGCCTGGCTCCGCCCTCCTACGTGCTTCCGCTTAATTTTAATTTCGCTTCAGTACAACGTCTGGGACTGCTGTGTAGAGTTTCGTTTTCTCCTGCAAAAATCTGCAGGTCCAATCAGCAAACAGAGTAGGGCTGTGCAAAAATATCGATACAGCTAACTATCGTGATATACAGAAGTTAAGCCAGAGCAAGAACCAGGTTTGCTAAGTTTTGTTGGTCTGATTATTCGTACTTGTTGTTTCCAGCCGGTTTCGGCGCATGATATACGTCACGTCCACACGTTAGCGATCGCCTATGGCAGATCCTGAGTGACTCTGGGCAGATCCAATAGTTTTAAACTTCAACAGAGGACCATCCTTAATGGAAGTAACGCTTTGCAATGGAGCGTGGCCAGACTTAAAAACTATAGTTAAACCATGGTTATTTTGTGGTAACCATGGTTTAACTATAGTTTTTGCTACACAAATCTGGAGGTTTACTTTTTTGTTATAGTCTACTCAAAATGTTTTTCATTTACTTGTTGATTTTATTTGATTCTTTTATCGTTGTTTAAAATGTTGACATGCATAAAAGCCTTAAGCTAATATAAAAATATGTAATAAATAAATATTAAAATTAAGGCTATAGAATGTGCTTTGGCAGGCAACTTAGTTGGAAACCACTGCTATAGATAAACCATGATTACAGTAGTAACACCATGTTTTTTCTAATCAAAATATGATTACTACAAAAAGATAACATGCTTCATTTTCATAAGGGCTGTCTGGTCGTGTTTTGACTTTATATTAGAAAGGATGTCATGCAAAATGTTACTGAAGTTACAGTCTTCTCTAGTCTCTCTATCTTGTCCTTCTTTCTCGTTTAACTACAACAGGCAAAGTCTCCCTACACAGCTCATGTTTTCTGTCCAGTCTTGAATAATAGCACTTTAACCTGATTAAGAGAGAAATTGAGTTGCTTATGGCGTGACTCAGACAACCCCCTGACCTCCTCTTTAGCTCCATCTCTCAGAGCTCATCCCTAATGTCGTGTTCAGCTTAAACATATGTTTGCTTATATGGGCCTGTTTAAAGGGGTTTCCCAACAATTTATGCTGCATACAAATCAATCTTGTGCAGTCAACATATAATGAGTGGCTATGAGTGGATGACAAAAGACATTGTAGGGAATTTCCTTCCACTGATAGTATTGTATTTCTTAAATAGAATGTAAAAAATGTTGAAAGAAAACAAGCCAATGATGGGCGGCCTTTAGAGGAGCGAGACTGTGAGAAAAGGAGAGGAGCCGAGTTGGGGGAATACTGTGTGGAAAGAAACACCAGGCACATCCCGCACGTTTGGATAGGTCACAGAACATCTGAAACACATCAACAAGTTGGAAAATGTGACACTAGGCAGACTGTAAGTGTAGCGGGGAGAAAATCGGGATGGTGCAACGGGGTATATGACTCACAGCTATGCTATTCCCGCTTGTGTTTAATATACGAGCGCTGTGAGTTGAATGCTTTTTTAAACCCAGAGTCTGCTGTTTTTCCATATGTGGTTCTGAATGCATCTGCCTGTGCCTTTCTCTCCTCACTCAATAATTGCTGTATTTTTATCCTCTTTCCTTTCTGTGCTCGTTTCCTTTTGCGTTCTCTTCCATCCACTTAATTTGAAGGATTTATTACAAACAGGCATGCATTCACTGTTTACTTGAACGTCTCGGTGTAATCCAGGCGACAAGATGAGGGAAGAATTACTGGCTGTTACAGGACAGGACCATGTAGGCGAGCTAGGAAGGGAGGAGGCTCTCAATGCTACGATTGTTAGCTTCATTGGCTCCTCCCACTGAGGTTGATGACAGATGGACTGTGGGGTTGAGTTAAGGTCTCCGTTGTGCTGTGTTTGGCAAAATAGCAGAAATTTGAATGCATTCTTTCACCAGTCTGGAATCCAGATTGACACTCAGGGACATTTTGTTATATGGCATTTATTCGGTATGTGAGCGACTATAGCATTTGCATGATCTACAGGCTGGCAATTGTGAGGAATTTTAACTACCCGTGTGACCATAACTAACCAGCATTAGTGTCGTTACAAATAAGAAAAGGTTTGATCTGATGTTTTTAATTTAAAAATGCATTCTCCTTTCCCATGTTTAGTAAGCTGTGTGTTAGGCTCAATTGCCTGGAGCGTAAACATTGGCACTTTGGCCTTAAAGGGGTCATATTCTGAATTTTTTTTTAAAGATGTAAAATAAGTCTTTGGTGTTCCCAGAGTGCATATGTGAAATTTTAACTCAAAATACCCCACAGATAATTTATTATAGCATGTTAAAATTCTCACTTTGTTGGCCAGAGCAAAAGTGTGCCGTTTTTGGGTGTGTCCTTTTAAATGCAAATGAGCTGATGAAATGCACATACTGATCACAAGGATGGTGGTTTGTTGCAATTAAAACTCAATTGTGCCGTCAATTACTTTTTCTCTTTGCACTGAATGGTTGGATAGTGCAGATTAAGGGGTGGTATTATTGTAATTAGCCTCGCTACCTACATCACAAAACAGGCAAAATCTGAACGACATAATTTTTCAAATGCTTGCAAAGAGTGGTTTACCAAAACTAAGTTACTGGGTTGATCTTTTTCACATTTTCTAAGTTGATAGAAGCACTGGGGACCCAATTATAGCACTTAAACATGGAAAAAGTCTGTTTTGGTATTCCAGCCAGCTAGACAGAGCAGCATAATACCGGCCAATGCTATTACGGACATGACTTTCGGATTGGCTGACTAATGATAAGATGTCTAAGTCTAACCATTAATTCTTACTTTTCCTTCTTTTGCTTCTAGACAACCAAGAAACCCAGAAAAGCAGAAAATAAAAGAGGACAACAGTTGTACACAGCACTACAGTAACTCAGAGCTGACATTAACTGTCCTCTAAATCTTCAGTTTGTGAAGCCGAATCTTTGTCCATCATGGCGGTGGTGTTGCGTTCCTCTCCGCTCCTGTGGGCCCGTTTGGCTGCCATGGTTTTCGCCTGCGTAGCGTTCAGCGTCGCTCTGCACGGAGGGCAAGTGGGCCACGGCACGGGTGACTGGTGCATCTTCTGTTGGAGTTTCAGTTTCGCTGTAACTCTTTTGATAGTCTTAGTCGAATTGTTTGGCCTGCAGACCCGCGCACCTGTTTCCTGGAAGAACTTCCCGATCACGTTCGCCTGCTACGCCTCTCTCCTCTGCCTGTCCGCCTCCATCATATTCCCCCTTTACTTCCTCAAAGGCTACGGGGGCCGCAGCGAGACCAACAACTATCGTATCGTGTCTACTGTCTTCTCCTGCCTGGCCACCATCGCATACCTGACCGAAGTGAGTCTCAGCAAGGCCCGTCCAGGAGAGGTGGCCGGCTACATGGCCACGGCGCCGGGACTTCTAAAGGTGTGCGAGACCTTTGTCGCATGCATCATATTTGTCTTTATCAGTGATCCTGTGTCGTACAACCAGAACGGGGCAACCAACTGGTGCCTGGCCGTCTACTGCATCTGCTTCATATTGTCGGCAGGCATCATCGTGTTGTGCGTAGGGGAGTTCACTGGCTTGCTGCCCTTTTCCTTCGCCCGCTTCCTGTCCACGTTCGCCCTCCTGGCTGTGGCCATGTATCTGTCCGCCACCATCATCTGGCCCATATATAAGTTTGATAATAAGCACGGAGGTCAGAGCACCAGACCCAGTGGCTGTGGCTCCTACAGAGGCCTGTGCCCATGGGATAAGCTACTTGCCATCTCAGTGCTCAGCGCTCTCAACTTCCTTCTATATCTGGCTGATCTCATTTACTCAGCCAGGCTGGTGTTTGTCAGTGCTTAAGGTGTTAAGCAAGAATAAGTATGAAGTAAAACGAGAAGGAGGCGAGAAAAATGTATGACAGGAGGAAGGAAGTGGGGGGTTGAAATGTTGAAATGCTAGGTCTTGAACTGTATCAGTGTTATTTGTTTTATAGCTATTTGGATCGTGCCTGTTTAGCAATCATGTGTACAGGAAGGAAACATATGCTTAGTATTTTACAAAGCCTGACTATTTTATTTTTATTGGGTACAAAGATATGTTTTTTTACATTTACAAGTCAAACGTTTAGACACAATTAACTGTAATAAAATAACCTTAAAGTGTAGGAAATTATGTACTGACACAAATATGTTTAATAAATCAATGTAGTCAACCTTTATCAGCTTACCATATCCTGGGCATTTCCTCGATCAATGTTGAAGAGATAGTTCACCCAAAAATGAAAATTCTGTCATCATCCAGACACGTCTAAATTTCTTTATTTTGTTGAACACAAATTAAGCTATTTTGAGCAATGTTTGTAACCAGTAGTTTTTTTCCCTACTATGGATGCGGTGGGGCCGGTGACTTCTTTTTCGAGGGCGCATGATTCGAAGCTCGTCAAAACATGTATTTTGCCCATCATGTGTGTGGCTCATCATGTCAAAATGTGCGTTTGCCACGTCATGTGAACCTATGTGCATCACGCGTCGTGTCGAGGTAGGTGTCTGCTGCGGACGCTTCGAGGGGGTTTATGATTAAAGAGACGCTTGTGTTTGCCAGATACTCCCTTAAAGTTAGTCTCTTGCGAGTATTTCCGGAACGTGAGCGTCTCTTTTGTCATAAACCCTTTCGACGCGTGTGCAGCGGGGACGTATTTTGATATTACGCGTGATGCACATAGGTTCACATGACACACCGAACACATATTTGGATATGACGAGCCACACACTTGACACACCGAACACATATTTGGATATGACGAGACACACGATATTTCAAAATTTTTTTTTATTCCTGCCCCTTGGAAGAGAAGCCACCGGCCGGCACTGTATGGAAGTCAATGGTGCCCCTGCTTTCTGCTTTTGATTACAAATATCTTAATTTGTGTTCAAAAGAACAAAGAAATTTATATGGGTCTGTAACAACTTTAGGGTGAGTAAATGATGACTCATTTTTGGGTGAACTATACCTTTAAGAGTCGCATCCTGGGTATTGAAGGATTTTCTATATGCTGGACTCTTCTTGGCTACTTTTACAATCAGATCCAACTCTTGGGTCCAACTTTTATCTAATTTTAACTATTACTGTAGATCAAAGCATTTTCAGATAATGAGAAACATTAACTCATTCAGCTTTGTCCAAACCTTTGACTGAATTTATTCACTTTTGCTCATTTATAGTATTTTTTAAAGAGATTTTTGTACATTTTGCACGGCTTTGCATGAAGAATACATTTATTTTTCTTTGGGATATTGTACAAATGTTAAATTCCCAAAGGAAGACTTTCAATACTGTTGAACTATTTGCTTGCTCTTGATATATGTGATATAACACTTGATATATTTTAGTATATACTGTAACACTGCCATATCCTGTTATATATACTGGATTTAAAAAATCAGTCATTAATCATTCTCTAAAATCTAACTTCCATAACATATGACACATTAAACATAAATACAGAAAGGAAATATAAATGTATATTTGGACTTTTCATTCAAACATTTAAGCCACCCAAGGCATTGAATATACTGTCATTTCTATATGCATAGATGCATATTTGCTAGATGTTATGCTGTGTGGTCACGTTTTAAAAATGTATCTGCGAATGTTAAACATGTTTTCGTATGTCAAATCTTTGCTGTTTGATTCCAGCACACAGTATCAGTTACACAACACTCCCCGAAATGAAACCGAGATGACGGTTGCGGTGTCGAGTCTCTGGTTGGCCTGTGCCTGCCACAGACTGTTACAGTTCTCAATGCTTGAATGAGAACGTTTCCATTGTGTTATCAAAGCCATGTGTAATACTGTGCCTGCATTCTGTGCATCTATCTGTGCTGACTGGAGAATAGCACACACCGCAGCGCTGTGTGAATGTGTAATCCAGCTCTGAATAAAAGCCACCAAAAAGAAACCAGTGTGTGTTTGTGGTCCTGCCTCGTGTACGTTGTTTATGTGAATCAGACTCTCATTCATTCATGCTTTGTTTAAAGTTACCCTCATGTGAAAAGATAGAGAACATCTGTTGACTACGTCTGATCACATGATTTACATTTTAAGAGTATGAAGAACACGTATGCTCTTCTCGACGAGCAGATGAGCACACACGTCTGCATACTGAGCTCTTCGTAAACATATAGTACAAATGGTATGGTTTTAAAAATACAAGCACATAAACACAGCCAGAAAGTGGATTAGGAGTTATATCTAACCTACAGGCACCCAGTAATTGCTCATAGTTTGCGCTTTTATAGCTCACAAGACTTAAAGGCACAATATGTAAGATTTTGCATACAAATATTCAAAACACAGCTCGTAATCCTAGGGGAAACATTTTTAATGCTATTATCACCTATATATCACCTATAAAGCATACGGGAGTGATATAGCACCACATATGGTTCTACATAGCACAATATGGCTCTACACAGGTGCTATATGGCACTTAAAATAGTTCCCCTATGATTAGGACCCAGTGAACCTTGTGTACCGATTCAATGGCATTACTATCGACTCGCCATTGCAATACTTTGATGTCATTCTCCGATCGATCTGCACGGTGCTGCAAAAATTCTTTGTCGCACTTACATTTTTAAGTTCAATCAACTTGAATTTCCTTTTCATTTCAACTTTCTTGACTAGTGAGGAGTTGCTATAAATTATAAAAAGTTATTTAAACTTTACTTCATAATTTGTAGGAACTCCTCACTTATGGAAGGTATTTTTGGTCTTTTTTTAAATAATTGATTGAATGATGAAATAAAAAATTAAATTACAAAATGTCCCAAATCTGAAAATTAAATGCTAAAATAAAAAATTAAAACATTAGATTAAATTATTTCATTTTCAACGTGGTGAAGCACTATTCCGGCAAAATTGAAAAATAAAATTTAATTGGTGATTTGACATTTAATTTTTCTTTTTTTTTAAAGGCTTTTTTTTCATGCCCAAGCAATAATAGGGACAAAAATAGTTTTAATTTTATGTTCTTTTATATTTATTTGTTTTCATTTTCGTTTTCATTTTTAACTTGTATGCAAATTCAATGTTAATCAGTGGGTGGGGTTTACTTGCTTAAAAAAAGGGGATTGGCTGAAGCAGTTTTGCCAACTCAGCGACTGTGTTGCCAACTTAGCTACTTTATTGCTACATCTAGCGACTTTTAGACCCATTTAGACAAACCTAGCAACTGTTTGGATGAATCTTAGCTTCACGTCTGTACAGATAGGCTTCTGTGTCGCTTGTACTGGAGTACAATCCTCGAGTGCCGGGTCTTGCTGTCACGGTGAAATGTGCGTCTCTGTGCATGGAACTGGGCAGTGAGCAAGAGCTGACGCGTGGATAAGATTTGCATACATTGTTTACGTTTCAAAGGAGGAACAAACACTAAAAAGTGTCTGGTTCGCTGTATGTGCGTATTTTCACACATCTGATCCGGTGATGCATGAGTTCAACGAGCTGCAGCTGCAGACATACACAAACAGTCACTTACTTTTAAATGAACATTGTCTGTACACATACTGTGATGAGAGTCTTTTGGGGTCTTCTCTGTACACTGCACTGGACACAACATAGGCTACAGTTCTGACCATAGCTAAAGTGTTAAATTTTTTATTTTATCATTTAATTAATTAATTTTAAAAAGACCAAAAATACCTTCCATACCTAACTAGTCAAGAAAGTTGAAGATATTTGTAAATTCAAGTTGATTAAACTTAAAAATGTAAGTGCAACAAGACATTTTTTTACAGTGTAGGCTAGTAGTAGCACTACAGTGTTTTTTGTCTGTTGGCTTACATTATAACATTAAGTTTTATAACCATTATTTCATTACTTTACATTTGGGGGTCCCGCTGGATTGATTTACATCGACAGTGGACGTGAAGAGACCACAACCCCATCATTCTGCTTTTCTTCAGCTATGACAGCTACAACCTTTAATGGAGTAATTGTCCCAAATGGCACCCTAAACACTCACAATGTTCCTAAAAGTCTGCACTTGTGTGACGGGATGCCGCTTTGGCTGTCCGAAAGAAGGTGCTGCGAAGCTTGCTCAAGTTTGTCTGTTTTTGCACTCATGTTTTGTCTTAGTTCATTAACAGTTTCATTGTCTTCACCTGTTCTCCATTAGTTTAAGCATCCTATATTGTCATCACCTGTGTCTTGTGTATTTATACCCCTGCCGTTGTTTCAGTCTTGGTCCAATCTCGTCAATGTTATGTGTGATTACAGCTGTCATTCTGTTTGTTGTTTTTTATTATTATTATTAAAGTTTATAGTTTTTGGAATTTCATCATCCTCCTCGTCTTCCTCTACAAGAACCCTGACAGAAAATCGGACCAAAAACAACGATGAACATTAATTTGTTTTAGTGTTCAGTTCTCACAGTTCTTGTTTTTTTAGTTTTCCCTGTCCCCTGCTCATCATGGACCTCCCGGCTGTTCGCCAAATGTGCCTGGAGCAGGGTGATCGCTCCCTTGAGGATCACGTCAGAGAATTCTTGGGACAACACATCTCACCACCTTCCCAGACAGCTGCCTTCCTACATGTTGGCCTCAACCCAGCCACATGTGTGCAGCTTTCCGGGGAGGCTCCTTAAGGGAGCTTCGTGGCATACGTGTAGTGGGTGCTGGTATCCTGTGGATCTCTGTTTACCAGCTCTCCCTTGTTAGACAGCACATCTCCAATGCCCACAAGTGTCCCACCCAGCCTCCCACTTTCTCCTCCTTCATTGTCATCCTATTTTTCTGCTCTGGGTCCGCAGGCACCTGAAGACCCCTCAGCTCACCCATTTGCTCGCACCATTTGGTCCCCACTTTAGCCTCCGAGACCCTAGTCTCAGCCTCAGACGTCACGCCCACAGACTGTTGGCTGAACGTCTGATGTTTTTCATACACTTTTCTGGAAACCCTGGGAGAATGTCAAAGTCGTCTTTGATTGGTTGAAATAAACCGGATTTCCAGGAGAAGCGAGTTTCGCGATTATTTTCTGTCCCTGGAAAACAAAGCTCTGACGTTCCATTGATGCAGAGAATCAGTCGTGTTAACGTGGATAATAATGAGCAGTTATCGTGATCAGCTAAACATTGGATTCTAAAAAATATGCAAAGTTCGCAGCATAGACTCTCTAAAAGACGTCCAAGAGTTTTGCTTAAGGCAGTTAGTGGAGTCAAAAAGTTCGGTTCTCCTGAATTGCTTGTATGTGTTAAAAAGTGAAGAGATATGCTTCAAACAGACGTTTAACGGGAGCGTCTCATTGGTGTGGCTGTTGATGAAGTGCACAACGTTGTCCTATGGTGAGTAATGTTGTTTATTTAGATGCTATTCGGTTGCAGCTGGTTATTTCAATAACTGACTTGTTGCCAGCCGGCTCGTTATTGTGGGGAGTCCAAAACGTGACGCTAAACGAAACATACTTGGTTGTTTGACATGTCGGTCAAACATCTTGTGGGCGGGCTTTGTCCAGAAAAAGCAGCGAAAAACACCAGACCTTCAGTATTGAAGGTCTGGCTACGCGAGACCACCGAGGCCCAGACTCCACCTCGGCCCTGCAACCTTTCTGCTTCACTTAGACCGTTGCCCATTAGCCCAACAGCTCCACCAGGCCCCCTTATTGCTCCAGACAAAGGTGGAGAAAGGTTGGTCAGTCATTGTTCCCCCCCATGCCTCAGGACTCCACTCCTCTAGCTACACCTTGTCGCTCTGTCCCACCAGCTCTGTTGGGCTCCTCCCTCCCTCCCTCCATCTCCACCTTTGTCCTCAGTCACTCTGGCTCCACCACTGCCTTTGGGAGCCCCGCCTCCACCTCAGTCGCCTAATGCCGAGTTCAGACTGCATGATTTTCAAAGTAGTCGCGTCACAGATCTTTTCATACTGCATGACTATCTGGGGTAACGTTCAGTCAGTGTTTTCACACTGCACAACGAATCGGCGACAGGGGGTTTCACATGGCATGACTTTACTATAGGCAGAATCACCTGTGTCCCGGTCTGCACACGCCGTCGCACAGCCCAACGCCCGCGAGAAGTGACAAGGAAACAACGCAAGGTCGTGCATGCAAGAGCAGAGTTCTCACGTGACACTTTAGATTATTATTAAAAATGATAGCCCGCAAGAACCTTGCCATACAAACTGTATGTGCGCTCATTTGTAGTGAAAAGAAAAAGAAAAGAAGCCCTTTTCTTAACCAAATCCATGTTTGCTGATATTATGGGCTGTACCTTCATAACTCCTCCCTGAACTTCCAGCTGCCCTGTATGTTGCTCTCTCATTGGCTGTAGGTCATCGCCGATGTTATTTTCAGTCAGAACACATTTCATACGGCATGATTTTGAATCGCCGACAGGTCCAGATATTTAACATGCCAGATATCTCACGGGTGTCGGCGACTCCTCTGCAATTCTCTCAGATCACGTTTTTGATCATTCACACTCTGTGATTGTCACTCACGTGCACGAGCACCGATTTACCTGTGATTTCGGGCATTTGTCTGCGATTTCTCAAAACCTGTCGGTGAGTCAAAATCAGGGCTAAAATCGTGCAGTCTGAACTCGGCATAAGCCTTCAGCTCTACCTTGGCCCTTTGGAACCTCAGCTTTCCCCTGGCTCTCCGTCTGCTCGGCTCCACCTTGGTCTCCACCTCCCAAGTCTCCCCCCCCATCGCTTGTCCTCACAATCTCCACCCTGGGGCTGCATCCTGGCTGGTCTGTGGACCAAAATCTGTCTCTTCCTGCATTATTGAACGAAATAGGGGGCACCTTTTGAAACCCAAAATAACAAATGTTTGGTCTTGAAAGAATTATAAGGATTTTAAAAAATCTGTATTTTTGGGAAATCTGCACCCACAGATCTCTTCTGGAGATTTCTTGGGTCTTTGTCTATGAAGAGGTACAGTAAATCGTAGAAATCTTTCTATGCATTGCTCTAGAAGTGAAAGGGAATTATTAATAAAACGAAACCCTTAAAAGCACTTTAAATCGCTTTGGATAAAAGCATCAGCCTAATGCATAATTGACAAACATCTAAAATAATAATGCCAAATGTGATGGTCTCTTCAATAGGCAGGAGGACGAATATTTGTCAAACTCAAACACACACAGAGATTCATTTACCTATCTCTCATTTAAACAGGAAGAAAGGAAGGGTGTGGCCCTTCCTGTAACCTTGGTAGCCCAGTTTCAGAGCCTTTAACATTTCATTCACCTTGCTACACGAGAAAAGCACAAAATGGAGGGGCAACTGAATACACAAGAGTTTTGTTGTCCAATCTGTCTGGATTTGCTGGAAGATCCTGTGGCAATTCCATGTGGGCACAGCTACTGCATGGACTGTATAAACAACTACTGGCCCAAAGACGATCAGCTAAACATCTTTGACTGTCCCCAGTGCAGACAGACGTTTAGTCCCAGACCTGTTTTGAACAGAAATGGCATACTGGCAGAGATGGTGGAGAAGCTGAAGAAACCGGAGCTTCCAGAGGATTCTCACATTTACAGCAACTGGATTCCAGGGGAAGTAACATGTGATTTCTGCATAAGAAGAAAGCTAAAAGCTGTGAAGACTTGTTTGGTATGTTTGGCGTCTTACTGCCAAAATCACATTCAGTCGCACTACAGCTCTCCTGTCCTAAAGAAACACAAACTGATCGAAGCCTCCGTGAACTTACAGGAGAAGATTTGTCCTCACCATGACAAATATTTGGAAATTTATTGTAAGACCGATCAACAGTGCATTTGTCTTTTGTGTGTGATGGATGAGCACAAAGGTCACGATACAGTTTCAGCAGATGCCGAGAGCGCCAGGAAACAGGTAAAACGAAAAATGCCAATTAATTTTTGTTCACTATTGTACAGCATTGTATAACTTTTTACTAAGATGTTAAAAGAGAAAAAATTGAAGATATTGTGATAAACGATGGTAAGCAGTTTTTTGTGATTGTTGCGGGCAAAAATCCTCGATTTTGCAGCACGTTTTCTTAAAAAATGCGATGGAATATTCGGGATATTTATGCAATTTATGCATTGGAATTGCGGGAATTTGCGAAAATTGCGGAACTTGCAAAAACTGCGGAAACTTGCAAAAGCTGCAATGATGTTCACTTCACATAATCACGTCACTTCATAACGTTCCCATGGCAACAGAGGACACGGCTGCGCTTGTGAGAAGTAAATGCAACATTTTTCGACTTTCTGCTAATATATACGTACTTTTTGCTACGAAAATGCGAGGATTATAAAATCATGCAAGCCCCGCATATTTTGCGCGCGGAAATCTGTAATTAATGCTGCGAAAGTGCGTCGTATTTGGAAAAAATGTGCCCCCGCATAAATATGCGGACTTTGGCTGATTATGCAATAAATCGTGCGATCGCACAATCGCGTTTTTCTGGAGGGACTGCATTGACTTCCATCGTATTTGTTTATCCTACTATGGAAGTCAATGGTTACCATCAATTGTGCTTACTATCATTTATCAAAATATCTTCTTTTGTGTTCATAAAAAAGTTCATACAGGTTTAGAACAACATGAGGATGAAAAAATGATGACCGAATTTTCAGTTTTGGGTGAACTCTTCCTTTAAGTGAATTACAATCTCATCACTCTTTTCATTGAATCCTTCTGTAACTAAAACCAGTTTCCACTGCAAGAGCCAATGCACATTTTCCAAAGTGCACTCCACCTCGACATGAACGAGTTTGATTGTATGGAAAAGTTCATAAAACAGAGGACCTGGTAAAAATAGATTATGTCCAATATGTTTGGGTTTAGGTTTCTTGCCCCTAACTATGAAATAGCTGTGAATAGATGTAAAGTTAAAATGCCAAACTTCCTGCAGTACATTCAAATTTTGTCCTGTGTATACACAAAATGTCCTTTATTTCCGCAATGATGAAAATCTTCAGCTGTTAACCAAACAGAGACTGGATTGTTGTTTGCGCCAGTTTTCTTCTACTTTGAATAATCTGTATGCTACAGTGGGAGTCTCATTTGAAACTCATTTGTTTGTCACTAATTCAATGATTTCTGGATTTTCCTCACAGAAGGACCTAGGGATGACGCGGCAAAAATACAAGCTCAAAATCCACAGTAAAGAGAAAGAACTGCTGGAGCTTCAACAGGCTGTGGACTCCCTCAAAGTAAGAACTCATGCATTTTTGTCTGATGCTCTCTGTTTACAAGTAAGGCATTATCTTCTAGCATTATCTTCTCATGAATCACGTCTCATCATGTTGTGCCATGAAAGAGCTCGGCGCAGTCTGCAATGCAGAACGGTGAGCAGATCTTCAGTGAGTTGATGCAATCGATTGAGAGGAGGTGGAGTAAATTCAGAGATCTGATCAGAGATCAGGAGAGAGCGGCAGAGAGCATGCTGCAGACTCTTGAGCAGGAAATCACTGAACTCAAGCAGAAAGAACATGAGCTGGAGCTGCTACTCCAGTCTAAAGATCAGATCCATGTTCTTCAGGTAAACAAGTCTGTAAAGGTAAACATCTATAAATCCGATATAGTCCGGCTATGAGTAACTCACTTCTAGCCTAAGAAAAAAACTTGAATTTGGTTACATGTCGTTTTTGCCAAAATAACTTGTATATGATGCATGATATTCCATCATGTAAGCAAAGTCAACAGCAATTACAAGGTGTTTGGTTTTATTTATTTAATTTTATTTATTTTTGGGCAATGGTTAGATGTCTCATCATGATCAGATTTTCACTGATAGCCCAAATGTTGCTTTGTTTTAGCATAGGCCAATCTAAACATAACATTGAATGTGACGTTACAGTAAATTTCGTATCTTCTTCTGACACAGGTTAACAATTTAACAGATTATTTCAATGCAATCTTTGGCATCTTTAAAACACAAAATTGCTTGCTGGATACTGATAAATAGACAATATTTTAATCTATCCATCTATCTGTCTGTCTGTCTAGAACTGTTATTCCTTTTCTTCTTTTCTACTTCCTGATCCACCCTTCACAATAGCCAAACTCTCTGACTTTGGGAAGACAAACGATGCGATATCTGCTCTCAGGATAAAGCTTGAAGATTTCTTTAAAGGAGAATGGCTCAGGATTTATCAAGCTGGTAGGGGAAAACAAGTCGATCCTTCTGCCAGAGCAGTTTCTAGTGAACCCTTGTGAAATCATATCTTCTGGTTTAATGATTTTCATTTTTCCTCACCAGCCCGATCAATGAAGATCCTCCACTGCACAGTGCCCAAAATTAGATCAGAGTTCCTCTACCGTAAGTTTGTGCCACACAATAGATTTTAGGAATTATTTTATGAATGTTTATGCTCTATCCCCCAGTTTCACAGAGAAGACTTAAGGCTACCCCCTGCTGAAAAAAACAGCATACCAGCAAGACCAGCATATGTTGTGTTTTGGTGCTGGTTTGCTTGTGAACACCAGCTAAACCAGCACCAGCATCAGTACCAGCTAAACCAGCACCAAACCAGCACTAGCACCAGCATCGCAAGCTGGTCACACCAGCATCCCATGCTGGTCATACCAGCAAGACCAGCATATGTTGTGTTTTGGTGCTGGTATGCTGGTGACCAACAGCTAAACCAGCATTAAACCAGCATAATTCCCCTGCTGGTCCATGCTGGTTTGATGCTGTTTTTTTCAGCAGGGTATTCCAAGACGAAGACACATGTTTGAGCTGTCTCAACTGAAAATAACCAGTGGCGGCCAGTGCCTTCTCGGAACAAATTAAGTGTTTGGGGTGTCGTGTGTGGGGGTTAAAATATGTGTTCGGTGCGTCATGTCAACCTATGTGCATCACGTGTCATGTCAAAATACTTGCCTGCTGCATACATGTCAAAAGGGTTCATGATAAAAGACACTTTCTAACACTAAACTCTGATTAAACATGAGAATAAAGGCGGGGTGCATGATTTTTGAAAAACACTTTGGAAAAGGGTAGACTTGTAGCCAATCAGCAGTAAGTGTCTACTAACCAACATCATTGCCTGGGTTGCATATGTGTGGGGCGGGTCTATTAAAAGAAGGTCCAGATTCTATAGAGGTAGGGGCGTGTTTGTTTAGGTGATTTCAAATATCCACATTGGCTTTCAGAGATCATGCACCCCGCCTTTACAGTTTTTTACAATCACTTTGCTACTATTTTCAGAACCTTGATGTCATTTTTCACAACTCTAGATACAAAACTCAAAACGGTAATCACTTGTAACACAGGCTGTCTAGTGTTCAAAACATTGCATTGTGCATTCACATCTTTAAAGACATCTTGCACTTGCACAATCATTGTTTCAAAACACAAATTTACTGTGAAATACCATGGAAACATAACTATAGATCACCCACACACAAGCAACTGATTGTTTGTACAATCATTAAGTATTGTAGAACAAAATTGGTGATACAGATTTCATTATGGTACATGTAGAGCAAATACATATCTGTAAAAGTTCTGCAGTAGTAGAGAGAATACGACAGACACATTGGAATCATTGAACAAAGTTTGTAATGTATTGATGAAAACACTACAGTACAATCACAACATAGGTCACATCATTTCACAATCTGCACTCAATCATCAGTAACAAGTTGGCAGAATTGGACAAGCAATTACAAGGGCCTGCATCTATACAGTACAGTGATAATTGGTTCATGCTCCATGCTTATTGGTTACAATGAACCTCATTATCTTGAAACTTTCATGATTTTCAGTAAACATGGAAGATTCTTTGTCTGTTGCATACAACTATTACGAATAATGCAACAGTTACTTATCATTTTGGGCAGTTGTATTGATTGATAGTTAGATCATTGTAAGAAAATGAATAGACACTTATTTGAAATGTGATGTGTGAATAGCCTTTTGAAACAGTAGTACTTTGATGTTAAGTTGTGTCATATTGAACATGTGATTTTGGTTGAATGAACAAATGATCCAAGTTTTATGTGTATTGTATCCAAGCAATTGAGAAAAGAGTTAAGAGTTTTGAAAAATGTGCATTTTGATCTTTGGTTGTGGGTTTTGTGTCTGGAGTTGTGGGGAATGACATCAGGGTTCTGAAAATAGTAGCAAAGTGATTGTAAAAAACTGTAAGATGTTTAACCATCTTTTATAAACATGTCTTAGAAAAAGATGTTACTGGTCTGTATCTTGAGACAAATCAATGGCATTGGCTTATTGTAAGATCTGTCAGTGCAAGTTATTTTTAGTGGCGACTCGTGAATGCGAAACTCGTCGAAACATAGTCATGTATGTGGCTATTTATGTCAAAATACATGCCTGCTACAGATGCTTTGTAAGGGTTTATGATAAACGAGACGCTTGCATTTGCTAGACACTCAATTACAGTTTTTTACAATCACTTTGCTGATAAGGCCTAGTCCTGGCTTTAGCTAAGCCTTGTATGCATAACTAGGCTATAAGTTGCTGGGTTATTTTTAACTCAACATCGGGTCTAAAGCTAACTCACTCAGGCACTGGGTTGTAATTTAACCTATGCGGGGTTCTTTTAGCATATTGTTGGGTCAAATATAAACATTTTGTTTACAAAAAACAATACAAAACAATGGCACTGATATGTGTTAAGATATGTCAGTGCAAGACGCTTTTAAATAAAGGAAGCTCAAACATGCATTTTGGCGACTATGATAAGCCCTGTCTGGGAAACCGCCCCTTCGTGGGTTATTTTAACCAAACAACTGGGTTTGGCCCTTTTTGATACAACGTTGGGTTGAAAATAACCCAGCATTTTTCAGAGTGCTTACATGAAAAAACTTTTCATAAAAAGCCAAAAAAATGAATGGGTTGGAAAACTTTTAAAGATTATTGCTTGACATTTCATTAAAAAAAATAATTATTAAATCATTGCAAATTAAATGTGAATATACAGTGGGCTTCAAGAACCTTATAGGATTTTGGAAATTTAAAACTATATAATAATAAACATTTAAGATTCTTTAGTGCCAAATCAAAGCACATTTGGTATGTAGGCCAAGTAAACAGAAACATTTCCTTGCTTTCACTGAAGCACATATAATGCTTTCAAATCCTGCTGTGATATTATAAATCATCCGGTTTGTACAAACTAGTAAAGTCCGTGCCAGCTCAGCTATTGAGCCCCACTTTAAAATAATATATATCTGTTTCCCTGTCTAATTTCCCAGATTCCTGTCTACTGCAACTAAATCCATTAACATCCCACAAGGACCTGAGTTTGTCTAAGGAGAACAGAGAAGTGACGGTGCAGAGCAGGGTGCAGTCCTGCCCAGACCACCCTGAGCGCTTCGATTACTGGTGCCAGGTGCTATGCACAGAAGGCCTGACGGGCTGCAGCTATTGGGAGCTGGAGTGGAGAGGGATGGGTGTAAACATTGCCGTCGCATACAAAAACATTGCCAGGAAAGGGGATAGCAGTAAAGCTCACTTCGGCTACAACGATAAATCCTGGAGTTTGTTTTGCTATAGGAAGGGCTACGCTTTCTGGCACAATGGGATCGTCAGTAAGATCTCTCAGCCCGGTTCGTCGAAGATAGGCGTGTATCTAGATCACAGAGCGGGGATGCTGGCCTTTTACAGCGTGGGTGAGACCATGAGCCTACTACATAGAGTTCAGACCACCTTTACACAGCCTCTCTATCCTGGTTTTGAGTTTTCATGTTATGGAGCTTCAATCAAGTTTTGTCAATTGGAGTGAAGATGAAGGGCTATTTGGTTTTGTAAATTAAAAGTTAAACACGTAAAGTTTTTTCTAAGGCTGTCAAAAGATTGGTCGCGATTAATCGCATCCAAAATAGAAGTTTGTGTTTGCATAACATGTGTGTGTGTGTGTACTGTGTGTAAATATTATGTTTATATATAAATACGCACACATTCATGTATATATTTAAGAAATATTTGCATTTAAATACTGTAAATACATTTATATAATTTATAATAAATATTTTATATATAAATATAACCAATTTTTCTTAAATATCTACATGATTGGGAGCGTTTTTATATATAAATAATAATTATACAGTACCCACACATGTGTTATGTGGACACGGACTTTTATTTTGGATGCGATTAATCGCGATTAATCTTAGTTTTTTCATATAGACGGTTTATTTCTGATTACAAGCTACATGAATAAGTAGATTACTTTATTTCAAATCATAGCTAAAGCATATTAAAAACTACACTGAGCTATGTGCAAAATTAATGTATACAATATTAACTACAGATTGGCTGACGAATCTCCCTTCACATCGCGGTGATCCATGATCGGTGTGCCCCCTCTTCTTTAGGAAACCAAAACATTTGTTATTTTCAACGAGGTATTTGTTCCAGTTTAGCCACTAGTCAGACCATTAAACAAACAGAGACCGGAAGTTAAGTTTCGTCCAGTCGTGTAACAGCGACAACGCGCGTGATTCCGATAAAACCGTCTATATAAATATTCTCTCATAATTTACTCACTCTCAAGCCAAATACTTCTTTTCGTCAGTTAAAAACAAACATTAAAATGACGTAATGGTATCTTCTTATATGGGGTTTAACATGGTGAAGCTTCAAAAGGCACAAACATCCATCATAAAAGTAATCCAAATGACTCTTTTGGGAAATATATGTCTTCTGAAGTGAAACAATCCATTTGTAAGAACAAATGAGCTGTTTTGTGCTTATTTAGTGATCAATAGAGGGTATGCATTGACGTCACTTTTCCACGTGACCACGCCGGAACTTGCCCTGTTGAGTGGCAAACGTTCAACAAAACGGCTGGTTTTCATAGCAGGTGCTGCAAAAATGCCAGTAAAACTGACTATTATCAGCTTAAATTGAATTTAGTTGGACTTGATGGTAGAGGTGGACAATACTTAGTTACATTTTCCAAGCATTTATGCTTTATTAGGGTGTTTGTATTGGGAAAAACATTACTTCACCACAGTCTAAAGCATATAATCATACTGTGTATTCTTTAATATTGCATGTATTTAATACCTAATTATTAAATTTAAATTGTGTACTTTTACCTAAGTAAAAGTACGTTAATGTACTTAAATATTAAATGTAAAACAAAAACATATTATTTTTGAAATGTAATAGAGTAGAAATTATGATAATATCCTTTATAATGTATGTTATGTTATCACATGTTATAAAAAAAACACGGATAAAATACAAATACTTGAAAAAATACTTTTAAGTAGAAAGTAAAACCTCTACTTGATAGTGACCCTAGCAACTTGTCAGCCCACCTGTGATCTGTGGACGTTGGAATGAACAATCTATTTACTTCTCCTTTCTTCTCCGAATTCTTGTTAATCTGTTAATACGGTCTATCGCACAACAGCTTTTTTCCCATTTCGATGCGTTTTGCCACTCACTGGGCGTAACTGCAGTCCCTCTCGCCGACAGTGACGTCATGTGCAACCCTCTATACGTCAACCCGGAAGTTATTGGGACACTGATTCCCTCGCTAAAAAGCCCAATAATTTTTTTCCATAGACTTTTAGATTATCACAAAAAATTAGTTCTGTGTTTAACAAAAGTTTATTACACTTGAAGTGTAAATGCATTTATTAGAAATATAAAAAGCCAAATTTTCACTCCAGAATAAACATAAATTCATAAACGTAACGAACAAAACATATAAGTGTCATAAACTTGTTAAGCTTATTTTTGATGTAATCTTAAAGTCTATGGGAAAAAAGAATGGGCTTTTTTAGTAAGGGAACCATAAACTTTAAAAAAATATGGACGTAGTGTCCGTGATATAACTTATAGGTTTGTGAAGAGCTTTTTTGGAGGGGTCATGTCGTGAAAATGTTAGCATTGCCACTTTGTAGGTGTGAGCAAAAACAGGTCATTGAAATTTGGCTTTCCTTATGATGTCATAAGGATATCTTATTAGAATAATACCGCCCCCTTAATGTGCACTATCCAACCACAGCACTGCCATTTGTGCAGAGAGAAAGAAAGAGAGAAAAAATAATTGACAGCAAAATTGAGTTTGAATTGCATCAAACCACCATCATTGTGATCAGTGTTTGCACTTCATCAGCTCATTTGCATTCTAAAAGACACACCCAAAACGACACATTTTTGCTCAGACCTACAAGGTGGCAATGCTGACATTTTCACGATATGACCCCTTTAAAGCTAATAGTAGGCGGTGCCTGCCGTCGCCGTCTTGGCAGCACGTCACTCGTGAATAACTGAAAATAGGTAAAGAGGCGGGACGTGGGTGAAGCTGAGGTGGCTGGTTGCTGAAACCACGCCCACCTAGCTCGACTCTAGTGACAGCAGTGTCAACCCGTCACTCAAGTGGCCACGCCCTTAATTATGCAGAACTTTAAGGCTTAATATAATTATTGCGGATGAGTTACAAACAAATTCACCCCCTCACAGTTGTCATGAAGGGCAAAATTAGCTAGACAGACCAAAAACACTTTTTGTACCAGGCTGTAAATATAATAATTCCTGCTGTAAAGTTGGGCATTTTAACATGGAGGTCTATGGGAATTGACTACCTTTTGGAGCCTCTAGCGGACAGTCGATGAATTGCAGTTTAAGTCACTTCAGTGTTGGCTTCATCAGAGGCTCTGTCCCGGGTGGCACACTCCGGACTTGTGGACTTCCTCGGAGTCCGCACTTTGATGGCATCGTGTGGTGCAGACCTTGGGGACCCTCAACACGAGTTCACAAGGGTGCACTGGGGTCGTATTTTGGGACAGACGACGGAAGGGAGGAGTTCACACTGACGGACAACTTCTCGTATTTCCGGGTGACGCTCGGGTCTGTCCCAAAATACGACTCCGGTGCACCCAAGTGGACTCGCATCAGGGTTCCCTAAAGTCTGCACTACATGATGTCATCAAAGTGTGGACTCTGAGGAGGACCACAAGTCCGGAGTGTGCCATTTGAGACAGGGCCAAAGAGAAGTTGCCCATCAGTGTGAACTCATCCCTTCCGTCGTCTGATTGGTCGGATTCTTTTTCGCAAGGACTTCTGGGTTGGTAAAGTGCGTGGGGCCTGCTGCAGTGTGGGCTTCGCCGAAGACCACATCAAGGGTGCCAAAGGGGCGCTGATGAGTACACTTCGAAGCATAAGTGTGCTCATCAGATGGGACACCCTACAGTCTCGTAGACTAAGCGAGCACGTGCAATTTAAGGCCACCAGACCAAAAGTCCACATGAGGTGCGCCATTTGGGACAGGGCCAGAGAGATCAGAAAGTCGTCCCTCAGAGGGAACCCATGTCCCACTTCCGGGGTTGACCAACAAAAATATGTCATCCCTGCGCCGCTCAATTAAAATAATGACTTGTTTAGAAAATATGTCATATCTGGGAGACATATAATTGGATAATAATTGGTGTCAGTCAAGCAAATATTTACAACGTATAAACATCTGTGATCACATCTTTATATTTTAAATATATGAGGTTTACATGATCTAAGTAACTCTCATCCCTGCCTTTCTTCTGTCAAGTACAAGGATTTTTGTAATAACAGAAATAAAACATGTTGATTTAAAACAAATAAAAATGCTTACCCTACAATATGATTGACTGACGTAGTTTTTTTTTTTTTTGAAAGCTAACACCTCTCAAAAGCATACAACGATACATGAGCAAAAAAATGGAAACAGCGCACTCTGGTGGTTGATTTGATGAACTCGTTTAAGCATGCAGCGTTTAAATAATTATTTAGGAACACAAATAAACATAACTGTAAAAAATGCATAGCTTGAATGCACTGTAAGTCACTTTGGTTTAAAGGCAAATGCATAAATTGAATGCAAACGAAACAGGGAGGAACCGTGAAGGGGAAAGGATGGGGGATTTCTGAAATAAATTGTGTTTGAAAGATTAAAAGATAAAAACAGGCTGAAAGATATCTGCTGCTCAGGAGAAGACTCAGCACTTATAAACAGAAGCTAACCTCACCAATATGGGTTCAGACAATGTTACAACAAAGTCCAAGATTTGGGATGAAAATATGCTGCTGTTTGGCAGGGTACCAAGATGCAGTCTTGCTTGTTTTGGAAACAAAATAACATTCCCATAAGGCAGATTTTCACATAGTTACTGAGGTGAATCAGATTCATTACAGTGATTTACAGCTAAAATGAAACTATTTGTTTATCAGCTCTACTATTGGGAGTTATGTAATCTAGATTTTGTAAAGGTCAGGTTCTAATGTTTTTACAAAAGTTAAGTTTATCTCTAGACAGCACATTTCCTTTAATTCTTTGTTCAGTGTGGGTGCGAATGGTGTTCAAAAGTTAATATTTAATATTAATATTTGATATACAGTTGACCACTGTTAAACATCTTGATGATGTATAGATAGCATGTGTTTCATGAGATGTCATTAGTAGTTCTGGTAGCCTAAAGTACAAAACTACCCAATACCATAAAAAAGTAACAAAAGACAGCTACTGTAATTTTGCATTTACTGCCAGGGTATTTAAGGTATCATGATATAATCCTTCTATCTGATACAATCACTGTACCACGACATGCCACAGTAGTTTTTGTAAGGGTGAAAACAAACCTAACTAACACCAACTTTATAACCTTTCAAGTTAACAAGAAATTTAAATTTCTGGCAAGATGGGAAATAACTACGGCCTTATAATCTCAAGAACCGACAAGCGGATGACGTCGAAGTACCGCGAGAACTATTCGAGAAATCATAAAGAGGAGTTTGCTGTCGAATCGCTCTCGCGTTAGTTTGATGATGTCATCCCCCTGTCATACGTTGCTGCGCGCCCGCGCCGCATGAAGTCCAAGGAGATGACCAGCAGGTGGCAGTGTCTTTCTTGTAGCACAAACCTAACCAAATATGCACTCCCAATACATCTGCATGGTCCACTGACAATTAACTGAATCTGAATGTAATCATGAGCTTTATTTAATGATTATAAACCCTACAATTCTGCCTTTACAAATATTTATGTAAGTTAGTTTCATGTCAGTGTACGTTACATTTCAACTACCAGGACTACTTTCAAGACACGACAAGCTCACTGATCCCACAAACGGGCAATATCAATGCCAAGTGTGTCATTGGCATTCAACGATGTCCCTTAAAGGATGGGAACAGATATAAATGTGAAGATACTGTAATAATAATAAGACGGTTTTAGCAATAACAACATGAACGGCTTTTGTGGACTAAACACAACTTCAGGTAGACTTTCACATAACGTTAGAATCAATAACAATTGTATTTAATTTCATTTTACATTATTTTTTTCTGATAACAAGGGAAATAAATTGCAAGTAAATTACCTTTGTTCATATATCTAACGCGTATCAACTATTAGACTGAGCTAACGTTACTGTGTAAAATTAATGTATACATAGTCCTTGAATTCTTGCCTGGCTGCAAAACCTCTCTGCAGTTGTCATCCATGCTCGTCGTCTCCCTTCGTCTTTAGCAATCCAAAACATCTTATTTTTCGACAAAGTAGTTTGTTTCAGTGATCAGTTTAACAACTAGCCAGACCGATAAATAAATACAGACCGGAAGTTCATTTTGGTTCAGACTCGACCGCGACAACTCGCGTGAGTATGATTGGATGCAGGCGGGTTGTCGCGGTTACGTGTCTGTACAGAACTTAACTTCCGGTCTTTATTTATTGATCGTTTTGGCTAGTGGCTAAACTGAACTCTTGAACAAATACCTCAGCGAAAATGAGAAATTTTTTGGTTTCCTAAAGACGAGGGAAGACAGCGATACACTATTTGAAGGGAGATTTGGCAGCCGATCTTTAGTTAAGATTGTATACATTATAAATTACACATTTTACACAGTAATTTGGAACGTGTAGATACGCTTTAGCTATGATTTGAACTAAGGTAATCTAACTTGTTATTTTGCTTGTTATCAGAAATAAACTACTATAAAAGGACTCTGATATTGATTCTTTGTGGAGTTTACCGGAAGTTGTGTGATTCTCGCGAAATTAGACTTATGAGGTGTCATGAAACATTTTGATTAAAAAAGTAAATGCAAAGTAAGAGTATCAAAATAAGAAGCATACAGTTACAAACATCTCTTCATGTACTATTTTGCACATGATTTCAAATGACAAACCAATTTTTTTTTTCCACATTTAAGGGGAAATTTTTATTACCACAATGTGTCCATGACTGGATTTGTTTTTTTTACATGGAAATATTTATAATTAAAAAATCTAAAAAATAAAGAGCTTCAGTGCATGTTATACTAAAAACATGTAGAGTAAAGAAACGTGGTATTTGGTGATCATTGGTAAATGTAGATACAAAAATAAGGAATATTTAAATGTGTCCAAGACCAATTTTCTCATCCTCCGCAACATTTTCAATCATTGTTTAAGCCCTCAAGGAACTAACATTTTCAAAAAAAAAAAAAAAAAAAAATAGTTGGAAGGGACATAATTGACTGTGACACTCAAGATGGCTACGAGGTAAGCAGTTCTTATTTTTTTCTCTCCAGATAAAAGTTGAAATTTTGTTTGTCATAGTACCTAGACATCTTTTTAGTTCTCATTACCGAAACATGAGTTTGTAAATGCATATATTTAATGTAATATCATGTTGCGGTAATGATAATTTTTTATAATTATAATCTAAAAATGTAAATAGTTCTATAGGAAATTCTCTAAAAATAATGGTTATAGTAAGTTCCGACCTTAATCCTATATGTGCAAAAAAACCTGTACACCTTTTAAGTCTGGATTTCGTGAGAATCACCCAGTTACATTTGTTCCACAAAAGCAGTTGGTTTATGTTGTTACTGCTGAAACCATCTATAGCAATGATGAATGAACTATTTCCCCCGTTTAATAAATATCTGGCTGTTTATTAGCATTTTAAGTCATTTGAATTGAAGGTGAAAGTATTTGTGTATAGTAAACCACTGCAACCAGATATTATAACAAATTATTTGCATTCATAAAAAATAACAGGCAGACAAATAACAGTTACTGTAAACACTGGATTAACACACTTATATTGCAGCATTTCGGATATGACAAATATGGAAATATTCTTCTGCCAAATGCATGAATGTAAATTTATTGTAAATGGGATGAATGACAAATTCTGTATTCCTGCCAACAAACTAAATAATGAGGATATACAAATGGATCAAAACGTATAAATGATATAATGATAATGTATTCTGCATACAGATTAAAACATTAGTTTCATTCAAATATGCAGTCAGGAAGCCATGACAGTTAAATATAAACATACTTACAACTTTACCCACCTTTGTGTTATACCACAGATCCATTACTTAGTCATCAATATTATTGCCGTATTTTAGCAATACATCGTATTTCAAATATGAAATCATACACAGATTGATATGCTGTTAACTATACACTGATTATTATTGGACTATAACAGAGAGGATGTTGTCAACCAGGTCTGCTGTCCATGTGTTGCCCCATCTGAAATGATCTGATGTCCTCTCCGATAAATTCATTCACTAAAGAGATAAAAATATATATTACACATCATTTATCATCAGTCAAAGTTCATCCATGTTTTCAAGCTATGTAGTTTATATGAACTATTCCTTCATGTATATCACACAGTTATACCCACCTTCCTCCAATGTGATATGTTGCATCGATGAAGGTCCTGTAAAGTCAGGGTGACCCTCCAGCTTCAGACCGTCTCTTTCACACGAGGGTCGCATCTGGTGCTCCCAGCCCTCGTAGTGGTTGTACGGCGGCGGACACAGATCCTGATAGTGGCCGGTGTTTAAAGGAGGCGAGGAGCACATGTCTTGTGGCCCGTGAGGATACGGGGAATGAGCGAGCGGAGGAAGCGGCGAGCTGGAGATCGGGCTGCTTGCGGGATATGGACTCAAAGAGCAGGAGTGTGAGGGAGACGGTGATGAGGATAGGTAGGGGGAGTCCAGCCAGGGGGATTGAGACGGTGAGGGGGAAAGAGGCTGCGAGACTCTTGGATACATGGGAGGAAGAAGCTCAGTGAAGCCCAGTTCAAGGCTCTCGAAGCTGGGATGCCTTTCGGTCAGGGCACCTCGGCCCCCGCTGTCCTCTGGGACATCCGGTTTACGGCAGTACTCATCCTGGTAAGCATGCGAGGGAGAGTAATCGCTGGAATACGGAGGGAGGTGGAAGGACATGTTTCTGTCGTCTATGGAAAGATCTGGCCTCACATGTAAACCCCTGTCTGCTACACCACCGCTCCCTATGGGGCAAAGCGTCACCCCTTCCAGTGGTAAGTGGGTGGGGCGGGACATGAGGGGATCTTCTTCTTTAAACATGACTGATAAATAAGAACAAAATTAGAATAAGAATGAGAGAATGAAAGTAATGGAGTGGGAAAGAGATAAACACTTATATTTACAACACTTTTCTGTGCCACAGGTTTGAAAGACTCACTGGGGAGATATTTAAAACAGTGCGTGCTGCTCCTCTTGCGTTTCCCATTAGACACGTATAAGCAGACGGACACCGGATGACTCAGGGAAAGATCATTGTAGGCCGGCACTCGTACACACAACAAACGCTACACCATAAGAAAAAAACATGGTATTCTTTAAATGTTCAACTTACATACATTTCTTGTAAAGTTTGGCATTTGTGGATTTACCTCATTGCTTTTGTCCCTGTCTACATGAGCCTCTTCCTCCCACTGGACTTTGCCATCTAGACATCAAAAATAACTTATTCAACATTAATTTCCTTACTATAAGAAATTCACTTCCATTTGATCTTATACAACATACTTAAAGGAATATTCCATTTTCTTAAAAGAAAAATCCAGATAATTTACTCACCACCATGTCATCCAAAATGTTGATGTCTTTCTTTGTTCAGTCGAGAAGAAATTATGTTTTTTGAGGAAAACATTGCAGGATTTTTCTCATTTTAATGGACTTTAATGGACACCAACACTTAACAATTAACTCAACACTTAACAGTTTTTTTCAACGGAGTTTCAAAGGACTATAAACAATCTCAAACGAGGCATAAGGGTCTTATCTAGCAAAACGATTGTCATTTTTGACAAGAAAAATAACAAATGGACACTTTTAAACCACAACTTCTCGTCTAGATCCGGTCGTGATGCGCCAGCGTGACCCCACGCAATACGTCATGACGTCAATAGGTCACAGAAGACGAACGTGAAACTCCGCCCCAGTGTTTACAAGTGTGTTGAAAGACCGTTCCGACGTTGTTGTATGTCAACTGATACTAATTAATGTCTTTGTGTCAGTTTATTGTTTAAAATGGTCCGGAAATGTGCGTTTTATATATGTAACACGTGACCTCCCTACGTCACCACGCATTTACGTTAGGTCGCGCTGGACCGGATCCAGACGAGAAGTTGTGCTTTAAAAGTGTATATTTGTTACTTTTATTGTCAAAAATGACAATTGTTTTGCTAGATAAGACCCTTATGCCTCGTTTGGGATTGTTTATAGTCCTTTGAAACTCCAGTGAAAAAAACTGTTAAGTGTTGAGTCAAGTATTAATTGTTGGTGTCCATCAAAGTCCATCAAAATGAGAAAAATCCTGCAATGTTTTCCTCAAAAAACACAATTTCTTCTGGACTGAACAAAGAAAGACATCAACATTTTGGATGACATGGTGGTGAGCAAACCATCTGGATTTTTCTTTTAAGAAAATGGAGTATTCCTTTAAAAATACTAAATACTCCCACCACATATAAAAATTACCCTCAAGCATCCGAGATACATATGTACATAATTTTTCAGACTAACACATTTGTTGAGTTATTTAAGTAAATGGCCTTGCTTTTTAAAGCTTTATACTAAGAAAACAGGGATCTGGGTACTTTGAACCCAAAAAAAGTGCATTCATCCTTCACAGAAGTAATAAAGCTCATCTGCAGGTAGTCAATGCGATTTTGTAAGAAAAATATCCATATTTAACATTTTCTAAACTATAATAACTAGCTTTCGGTAACGACGCCATCTTGGACTCAAGCAATTTACACAAGAGTTTTTGCGTAGTGAACATTGGTTGCAAATCCATGCAAAATCGTGGACTCTTGCTTGGACCTGAACATGCATGGTATGTATTCCCAGAGTGCCTGGGCTTTAAAGGGGTCATATCATGAGACTTTTTTAAGATGTAAATATAAGTGTTTGGTGTCCCCAGATTGCGTATGTTAGGTTTTAGCTCGAAATACCCCACAGATAATTTATTATAGCATGTTAAAATCGCCACTTTGTAGGCCTCAGCAAAAGTGTGCAATTTGTGGGTGTGTCCTTTAAAATGCAAATGAGCTGATGAAATGCAAACACTGATAGTGGTTTGTTGTAGAGCTGTAATCGGGCCTTAAAAGTTAGGCCCGAAATGACCGAAGCCCGACAGAATGCAGCCCGAACCCGAACGTACATTTAGATTGACAGCTTTTTAAAAGCCCGAATCCGTTTACACCCCGACATTATTTAACAGCTTTTGTCAAGAATGAGTATTTTACACAGGTTTTAACATTATTTATTTATGAATAACTAGGCTACACGCCACTTGGAAGTTGAAACAAAGAAATAAAATAAGTAATCTGTAACATCGTAACATCTCATTCTAAATAGGCCTATGCAATACACTATAAATAGGCCAACATGCCAATTATTTTTTTAACAAATTAAATTAAGATAATACATTCTGAATTAAGATGGGTATTTGGCAATAACAAAATTAAGATAAAGGCTCTGCGGTATTTGCTTCGGCACTTCTCCCATTAATGCCACCATTAGTCTATATCCTCTGTCTAAATTATGTATTTAAGACTCAATTAATATTTAGTTATACATTGAAAAACCTTTACTCACCAAGATTAGGCTAAATGTTTTTGTTGAGGAAAATTATTAAATCCACTGTAAATGGCTCCAGTGCGGTCCTGCGCTTACTGATCCAGCAGCATTGAACTTGGCCGCTCATTTACCACGCAAAGCCGGAACGCAAGCCAGAGCCCGTGTAAAATGTCAGAAATAAAGCCCGAACCTGTCGGGTCCCGACGAGTCCCGTCGGGTTCGGGCAAAGATCTTCAGCTCTAGTTTGTTGTAATTGAAACTTAATTGTGCTGTCAATCATCTTCCTCTCTGCACTAAATGTCAGTGCTGTGGTTGAATAGTGCAGATAAAGGGGGCAGTATTATTGTAATTGGCCTTGCTACCTACCTCACAAAGGCAAAATCTGAACAACCTAATTTTTCACATACTTGCAAAAAAATGGTTTACCAAAACTAAGTTACTGGGTTTAACTTTTTTCACATTTTATAGGTTAATAGAAGCACTGGGGACCCAATTATAATACTTAAACATGGAAAAAAAATTAACGCTATGACCCCTTTAATGATGTGCTTGGATTAATGGCATTAGGTTTAATAAGGTTGCGGTCATGACAGTGTTGCCCTTGCTTATTTTTTTGTCCTCCATTCAAGTGGCGTGCCATAAATGAGTAGAAAATCAACAAATAAATAATTGAGTAAACTATTGCCCTGCCTCCCCAATACTATCGTCTATCGGCGATCTCACAGGCTGACGATAGGACGATCTCACTATGGGGCATACCGCCCAACACTAGTCTGAAAGATAATGGACATATGTATCTCGGATAGTTTGAGGGTGAGTAAATCAATTTTGATATTTGGCTGGAGTATCGCTTTAAGATTTTGTGGCTACTTCGTATTTCATGCTTGTAACTTATTCCTGTGGCTCAGTTGGTAGAGCACTGCATTAGTAGCGCAAATGCCACGGGTTTGATACGCATTATACATATACACTGATACAAATGTATATTTTGTATGCACTGTAGTCACTTAGGTTAAAAGCTTCTGACAAATGCATACCTGCATCTTTAATTTGATGTTAAAGGAATACTCCACTTTCATAAAAAATCATCCAAGATGTTGATGTCTGTCTTTGTTCAATCGAGAATGTTTCTGAAGAAAACATTCCAGGATTTTTCTCCATATAGTGGACCTCAATGGTTTACAGTGTCAATGCAGTTTAAAATTGCAGGTTCAAATGGCTCCTAATGATCCCAATCGAGGCATAAGGGTCTTATCTAGTGAAACAATCATAATTTCGCCAAAAAAACACACTTGTAAACACTGGTGCGGTAGTTTCGCAAACATTATGCATGACCTTTCAACGTGATTATGTAATACATAAGGTCACGCTGGCGTTGTGGTTTAAAAGTACATATTTTGTATTTTTTGGCAAAAATAACAATCGTTTCACTAGATAAGACCCTTATGCCTCAGTTGGGATTGTTTAGAGTCGTTTGAAGCTGCATAGAACTTGCAATTTTAAACGGCATTAAAACTGTAAACTGTTGAGGTCCACTAAAGTCCACTATATGAAGAAAAATCCTGAAATTTTTTCCTCAATAAACTTAATTTCTTCTTGACTGAACAAAGAAAGACATCAACATCTTGAATGACATGGGGTTGAGTAAATTATCCAAATTTTTTTATGAAAGTGAAATAATCCTTTTCATATGCAGTAATGTACTTACCTGAACCTCTCTCCATAAAGAAAACTCTGGAGTTGGGCAGGAAGTTGGTCCCACCCAGTATAAGCTCCTCCCCTCCTTCAGCTGAGCAGGAATTGAGACTGACAGACTCCACTACTGGAAGCTCTTGTGCAGAGCGCTGCGCTGTTGATGGAGGGAGATATTTAACCATATATACCTGTGACATTTAAATTATATTGAGCCTTAAAGTTCAGCATAATTAAGGGCGTGGCCACTTGAGTGACGGGTGAACTGCCACTACGGTCACTAGAGTCGAGCTAGGCGGGTGTGGTTTCAGCAACCAGCCACCTTAGCTTCACCCACCTCCTGCCTCTTTACCTATTTTCGGATATCCGCGAGTGATGCTCGGCCAAGATGGCAACGCAAGGCACCGCCTACTATTGGCTTCAAAAATGATCTTCAGAATTCTATGGGTGATGTCACAGACACTAAGTCCAGCTTGTTTAACAGTCTATGGAACACACCCAATGAGATTTGAAGTTATGTTGGGTTATAACAACACAGAAACAGTTAAAAAAAGTCTTAAATCACAACTCCAGAGGTTCACGAAACGAGAAGGGAGAGGAAGGATGGTGAACTTGCATGTTAGTAAAGTCAGGCGCAGGAAAAAAACTGTTCAGTGTTCTGGAGACACCTTTAGGACTTTCAGCCACAAATATTTATTTTCCCAGTCTCTCTTGTACCCACACCTTCTCTTTTTAATTGATGATGGTGGTGCAGAGTCAGACTCATTTTTCAAACTGGAAAGCGTGCATCTAAAAGGTATCCACGTTCGTGGCTGTGTGTGCACTGCGCTGTCATGACAACAACAAAAAAGTTGACAATAACCTAGTCAGCAGTTCAACTGATGGGCAACAGTAGCTTGCGAGTAGCGAGCGAGCCTGAACTGTCAAGTAATGTTCATTTGGCTGCCTGGGGCTCGAGGATATAGACTCTTTTTGAGCAAGCATTGACTATGCGAGTCCCAATTCGCCTACTTATACTACGACCTAAAAGTATGTACTGTTTTTGTGAGGAAAACGTACATACTTTTGAGTGTGTAGAAAAAGAGTATGCACGTTCTGGGACGTACTTCGATGACGTCATGCAATGTGATCGAAAACGTGGTTGCCTAGTTACGCACACCACCACTGTTAACAATATTTCATTCATTCTTACAACTAATGTTCAATATAATTTTATTTACTATTACCATCTTTTTTTCTCATCGTTTTTTTTTCACAATACATTTTACAATGTGTTCTATTAAGTTGAGGAGTGAAGCAGAGCATCATTGTAGAACCAAACGCAGGTCGTTTGGGAGGCGGGTGGTTCTGACGTTCATGTGCAATGTGTGTAACAAAAGCTACTTATTTTAAAGTCAAAATATTTAAAGTTTATAGTATAATTGTTTAACGTATTTTATATTTAATTTTATACTTATGGGATAACTCAAAAATACCCAGCTGAAAATGAACCATGCTTTTACTATAGTAAAAGTGTAGTAACCATGCTTCTTTCATTGGACTAATAAAGTTAACTTTGTACAGCCACAGTATTACAAGAAGCAAGAGGATCAGTGTGGTTAAGCTCCTCCCTCCCGCACGCAATGGGTTGTGGGCAATATTAGCCGTCGAATTCTAACCGGAAATAGTAGACCATCCGGGTATCTTTGGAATACTCATTTCAACATACTACGATTTGGGACGTACTTATTCTAGTTTCCAATACTATTTAGGACGGATAGTATGCGAATTGGGACTCAGCAAAAGTCTCAATTTGTGGGACGCATGAATTGAGCTTCAAACGCTGTGCGCGCACGCGCTACGCGGGACGGGTGGTCACCCTAAGTCCAGTCAGTGCAGCCATTTGGATTACTTTAATGATTGATGCATGTGTATAAACTGTAAAGTGATGGATACTTCTATGAAAAAAACTTTTTCAAATACAAGTCAAACAGATCTGAGATTTCATGAGGTTGAGTAAATTATAAGAGAATTTTTATATTTGGGTGAACTCCCACTGAAAAGACCAGTTTAAACCAGCTAAGCTGGTCTCCCAGTCTGGTTTTAGATGGTTACGCTGGTGTAGTAGGCTAGTTTTAGATGGGTTTTGGACACTTTTAGTGACTGTTAAAGAACGTGACACACACGTCTCCCGGAAATCCTGTATAATTCAACCAGAGTCATGATTTAATCAGAGTATGACTTTCCAAGCTACTGAAGTGGTTTCAGAAAAGTGTGCCATATGCATCAGATGTTCGGCTGAGGCTAGCTAAACAATAGCTTGTTGCTAATGTCATTCATTTATTCGAATGAATAGGGTTAACGTTTCGAACACTTCATATATTTTGTTTTGCAATTTTTTTGCAACTGATTAATAAATAATACAAATAATTTGACGCATACATCGAAAATTTCGTACTACAGTGTGCAAAGATCTTTTTGTTTGCTAATGAATCTAATGCAATATGCACAGCGTCATTCTATGAGAGTTTTATTGGAGAGCCTGTATTACATTTTGACAAGATCACAAAACAATCTGTGCTGCCCAGACTGTTCAGATTAGGCAAATAATCAAGGACCTTGCAAAGACCTTCAGACAGATGTTTTTAAAAGTGGGAGCCACAAGTACTGAAGACATTTCCCATAATTTACTTTTATTGTTAGTTACTTGTTTCAAAAAAGTAGATTCTTTTACATTCAGTACAGTATTCATTTTTTATTTCAAAAGATTGAGAAAAGGTTCAATGGGACGCCTCTAATTAGTATAAATTGGCACCATCTACATCAGTGGTTCTCAAACTTTTTCTCCTCTCCTTATAGGGTCCAAAGAAAATAAATGACATGAAACAATCTCAAACTTAGAATTTGAATTAAACGAAACATATTAAATTACAGATGTTTAGTTTGATTACACCGAATTTATGATAAATTAATTTTATAAAATGTCATAAAATTGGAGCACCCTGGCACCATCTCGTGCCCCCCCAGGATGAAAACCACTGATGTAGTACAGTAAATATTTTTCTCTCTCCATTATTCATTATCTTCTACCTCATAAGACACACACTGAATAATACATTTATAATGAGGAATTAATTTACCAATGGGCGTGGATAATGACTTGTTACACTCACAGCATTCAATGGGTAAAGAGGCCACCTGCAGGGCTAACACTCGCCCCGGTGGGACAATGGGCGGAGGCAGGGGCAGGTGCGTGCGAAACACCAAACGCACTCGAGTGTTTTTTCTCCCTACGTCCGTCTCTCCTTTCCTGAGCTCAATGTCGGAGTTCCTCAGCTTCAGAATACCTGCACAGTCAATACTGAGAGAGAAATAGAGGATTCAGATGATATCACACACTGAAGTATCTATGACACACACATTCAGATTGTTAAATAATGTCTCACAGGGCAATCATGTTGTTCTCAGGGTTGAGGGGGATGTCCAGCAGTTTGGTGCCGGCCTGGATGCTCTCCTGACTGGCTGTGCCCACCATCTTCCCTGTGACTCTGCATGGAGAAAAAAAACATATATCATCAAAGACATAGATCTGTGGTACCACACACTTAGTTTGGTCAAGTTCGCAGGATACGGAAGTTTAACCTGTGTATTTGATAGAACGGATGAGGCCGTATTGACCGGTCGTCAGCGGTTCCTACAAACACCTGTAAGGAGAGCGGCTGTCTCTCGGTGTAACCCGTGAGCTGGAGGACATTGTCAGGCAAAAAGAGGGAAAAATAAAAATTAAACAATAATAACAAAAAATCATGAGTCATACAAATAGACCTACGGCCTTAAAGGGGACATTTCACATGACTTTTTTTAAGATGTAAAAAACAATTTAGTGTCCCCAGAGTACGTATGCTAATTTTATTTAGCTCAAAATACCATATAGTAATTTATTATAGCAAATTACCACTTTGTAGGTGTGGGCAAAAACATGTCTTTTTAATGCAAATGAGCTGATGAAATGCAAACATTGATTGCCATAATGGTGGTTTGTTAAAAATTTAAACTCAATTGTGCTGTCAATTATTTTTTCTTTCTGTCGCTCTGCACTAAATTGCAGTGCCTGGTTGGATAGTGCAGATCAAGGGGCGGTATTATTATAATAAGATCCTATTTTGACATCACAAGGGGAGCCAAATTTCAATTATCTATTTTTTCACATGCTTGCAGAGAATGGTGTACCAAAACTAAGTTACTGGGTTGTTCTTTTTCACATTTTCTATGTTGATAGAAGCACTGGGAACCCAATTATAGCACTTAAACATGGAAAAAGTCAGATTTTCATGATTTGTCCCCTTTAACAGAGATATGCAAAGTGATGGCACCTCTAAATAATAAATGTTACCTTCACTACTGGATGACCTCCAGGCGATGCTTTCACTGCTCCTCGACTGCCCTCGGTTTCATAATGAGCCCGATGATGTGGTCGTGGCTGCACCTCTATGCGCAGCTCATACTGGTCAAACTGTGAAGGCAGGGGCCAATCCAGCGGTGGCAGTGCATTAGACCTGGAGAAACACCAAAGCGGAAAGAATCTAAGTTCAAAGATCAAAGCTTATTATTCCTGTAAAAAGGAGATGGTGGCAATCCTAAAAATTGGACTGTGTGCGCTGGCCCTGGTTCTACCCCAGCCCAGAGCAGGGGGCACCGATAGGTAATCCATTCCTAGTGCAGGGGGCTCCCTCCTCATCTGAGAAACCTCTGGGAGGGGGCAAGGAGAGTTTGGAATGGGGGTCGACTCTGGTTCAATTTCTCGGGATGATACCTGCAACAGCATAGGGGTTGTGCATGGCCAAAAACACATCAAGATGGTGAATATACAGAATATAGACAATTAGATTCTTACATCACACACATATTTATTTCATTGAATCGAAACTAGGGATGCACTGATATGATATGACTGGAGATAAAAGCAATTTTCCCACTGATCTGAGCCGATTATATCCAGGCATTAAAAACGGGTGGATAAATGGGTAGGAAAGTGTGTGGAAAAAAATCCTTTGTGTGGAAATATTTTGAATAATTAAATATTGAAATATCGTTATCGGCAAAGAAATTTTGGTGCATTCCTAATCATATAAAAGAAATGCAGTAATATTTCACACACAAAAAGCAGTAATATTTCACACGGATGCTCACAAGATGGTCCATAGGACCACTATTGAACTTTAGGACCATCACCTGTTCCACAGAGGTCTTCCTGGTCTTCTGTGGGATGTTGAGATCACAGCTTGTTGGTGCCTGAGCTGAAGTTTCTCCTGTGTCTGGCAGAGAGGTGGGATCCTCAGAGTAGCTACTTCTGCGGGAGGTGTTGGGGGAGGCCAATGGGGAGTTCCTGCGCTTTTTGCCCCCGGGTGAAGTGGGACGCGAAGAGGGCGATAGGCAGAAGTGGGCGGCTGCTTCATTAAGCTCCTCCTCCTCCACCAGCAGGGAATCGCAGCTGGAAGCCGGACTCAGCCATCCACGAGACGAGGAACTGGAAGCAGGGCTGGGGGTGGGACTCAAGGATCCTGACATGACATCACGGTAAGAGTCTAGCAGGGGCAGGTATAGACGTTCCCTGTCCCAGCCACCGCCACTGTCCCAGTAACTTCCTCCTCCTGGGATTGAATCATCTTCGGGGGAGATTGTGGTGATCTGGATGCTGGGGCACTCCAGCACTTTCGACTCTGATACCTGGGGTGAGAGAACACAAAAAGAAGAGAATTTCTTTTTGTATCATAAAAATATAATTGTGATTAGAAATTTTTTTGGAGAAATATCAACATAAAATAACATTTGTACCCAATTTTACTTTCAGAATGTGATATTTTAAATACTAAGCAAAAAATTTTGGATCATTTTGGACCAGAACAACTTGGTATTTATATGAGATGTGGCGAGAGAGTTTTATGAGAGTATAAAAATAGTGAATCATTGATTAAGTATTCAGCATTTTTGTTTGTTTAAGATAACATGCACAGATGAAAAAAGTGCATTAAGCAAAGAGGGAAAATTTCATTTCATGAATCTTCATGAAAACAATACACAAATATAATGCTTTAATAATAATAAAGCATTGTTCTTAAAAATAATAAACTATTTGACCTCTGTTATTTATTTGAGGGTCATTTATCTATGTGCCAAATTAAATATGTTCAGCAACAGCTCATGGCAACACATTCTGTTCACATTAAACATCACTGGGCAACAAAAACCAACTCCCAAAATTAAAGCCAGACATCTGGATTTATTTCACCATAATTAATCACAATGTGAAACACAATCCTTGTTTGTGGATATTTTAGAAATCTACAATGCAGGTTAAAGAGGTTCTCACCTGTATTGATCTGGCTGGCAGACTCTCATAAGTGCCACTGATGTCTCTGACTAAAGCCCGTCTGGGTGGTGGAGAGTGCATCCCTGCCCTGTGACCGGCTGATGGAGAGGGCAGAGGGATGCCCACCGGTTGACCTGACATTGTGTTAGTCATGTTAGTCTCTGTGAAGAAAATAAATAAGCTGATAATAGAGCAGGGCGAATCACAAGGTTTCTGGAATGCATATGGGATAAACATATGGGTGAAATATGAGACATGAGGCCTATAATTGCCTTTGTGTGTAGACTTTATTTATTATTTCCACAGGGGTACACAGAGACTTTTTACCTCAAAAAATATCTACAGTTTTACTAATGGAATGATTTCTGACATTTCACTACGTATACTACAAAACTAAAAGCTTAAACTTACAAAAGAATACCATGGTACACAACCACAGAAATGTTTGCACTACAGTGTTTTTGGCCATTTTGCCCTTATTTGATAGACAGTAATTAAGAGACGACAGGAAAGTACAGGGTGGAGAGAGGGGTATGGGATCGGCAAAGGACCTCGAGCCGGGATTCGAACTTGGGACGCCGGAAGTGCGTCTGCCCCATATGTTGGAACACTGTCCATGACACTATCGGCTCCGAAAGTAATCACATTTTTAGCAGATTGATAAAAACGCGGCTTTATTACAGTAAAAGTGCAGTTATCATGTTTTTAGCAGATTGATAAAAACAACCATGGGTTAATAAAAGTTCAGTAGTCAGGTTTTAGCAGATTAATAAAAAACACAGTTTATTACAGTAAAAGTGCGGTATCACGTCTTTAGCAAATTGATAAAACACTATTTTATTACAGTAAAAGTGCAGTGATCACATTTTAGCAGATTGATAAAAACACGGTTTATTACAGTAAAAGTGCAGTGATCACATTTTTAGCAGATTGATAAAACACGGTTTATTACAGTAAAAGTGCAGTGATCACGTTTTAGCAGACTGATAAAAACACGGTTTTTATTACATTGCATTTAACCTGTTTTTTCCAGATTGATTAGGAAAAAAACAGTAAAAGCAGTTACTATGTTTTTGGCAGATTGATTCCTATTTGTACTTTTTTTTTTTTTACAAAATTCCATGGTTATTTTGTGTAAGGGTAGTTCTAGTCACCATTCTACGTGGTGATACACTGTGGTTACCATTGTAAATAAGTAAAGGGTCAATATTTACTGTAGGCCCCACAACACAGTATGTTTTAATTGGTTATTATATACTTGAATTAAACTGCACATGTATTAAGATGTTAAAAATTTCAAGAATGACAATAAACAGTTGAAGAAAGGAGTTGCATTAAGCGCGTTAAACGACACTGTCTATCTGTACAGCTCAACGTTACTGACGTGGATTACAGTAAACGTGCAGTATCACATCTTTAGCGGATTGATAAAAAAACACGGTTTTATTACAGTAAAAGTGCAATAATCATGTTTTAGCAGATTGATAAAAAACAAGGTTTTATTACAGTAAAAGCGCAGTAGTCCTGTTTTTAACAAATTGATAAATTATATGTTTTTTTTATAGTTAGAGTAATCATGATTTTAGCAAATTGATTAAAAATTATTTAATTACAGTAAAAGGGCAGTAATCACGTTTTTAGCAGATTGATAAAAACACGGCTTTATTACAGTAAAACTGCAGTATTACATCTTTAGCAGATTAATAAAAAACACAGTTTATTACAGTAAGTGCGGTATCACATTATACAATGTTATTGATGCTATAGACGCGGATTACAGTAAAAGTGCAGTATCACATTATACAACGTTATAGACGCGGATTACAGTAAAAGTGCAGTATCACATCTTTAGCAGATTGATAAAAACACGGTTTTATTACAGTAAAAGTGGAATAATCACGTTTTAGCAGATTGATAAAAACACGGTTTTATTACAGTAAAAGCTCCGTAATTATGTTTTTAACAAATTGATAAAAGATATGGTTTTATTATAGTTAAAGTAGAGTAGTCATGATTTTAGCAAATTGATTAAAAATGACTTAATTACAGTAAAAGTGCAGTAATCACGTTTTTAGCAGATTGATAAAAACACGGCTTTATTACAGTAAAATTGCAGTATTACATATTTAGCAGATTAATAAAAAACAGATTGATTAGAAAAAAAACAGTAAAAGCAATCACCATGTTTCTGGCAGATTGATTTCTATTTGTACTTTTTTTTTTTTTTACAAAATTCCATGGTTATTTTGTGTAAGGGTAGTTCTAGTCACCATTCTACGTTGGTGATAAACTGTGGTTACCATGGTAAATGAGTTAAGGGTCAATATTTACTGTAGGCCCCACAACACAGTTATAATTGGTTATTATATACTTGAATTAAACTGCACATGTATTAAGATGTTAAATATTTCAAGAATGACAATAAATATTTGAAGAAAGGAGTTGCGTTAAGGGCGTTAAAACGACGCTGTCTATCTTTACAGCTCAACGCTATTGACGCGGACGCACGACGCTGGTGTGTGCGGTACATGCAGATGCCAGGAGGGGAAAAGAGGGCAGAGAAAATGAATAAAGGAGGGAATATTTTGGAGAGAGGTATGTATGTGCATGCTCAGTAAACAGAGACTGAGGGTTCGGGTCCAGATGGCAGCCGTTAACTGCACTCACACGCACAGCTGATTAAAAACACATTGCGCTGCTCTCCACACTCACTCATAAACACACGCACACTGCAGCGGGAAACAACGCAGACTAAACTAACGAGAAATTAAACTTGTGGTTGCTTTTTAAACGTAATAAGACATACAAACTCTCCTAAAAAGCGAGCAAGTATGAATATTCTGATTTAATGAACAAGATTAGAAATGCGTTTTTCCTTATTATAGATAACACGAGGTTGTGACACTGATAATAGTTTATACTGTTCTATTTGGGATTTAAATAGTAACGTTAACCCAAATCTATAACCAGTACTATTAAACAACACCATCCAAATATGTACGGCCCTGCCATGTGTCTACTGACCGCTGATGCCGGTTGACTCCTGATGATGCTGGCCGCTCTCATTGCAGTCCTGCGGGCCGCAGCGGTTCTGGTTCGGCGGGTCCTCCTCGAACACAAGTTTAAACTCGAACTCTCCCTCCTCCCATCCCGAGCCCGGCGCGGCCCCCATCTCTCCACTCCGACAAAAGTGTCACCCACACCGGCAACTTGTAAATCACCCGGTCCCGCACACTCCTCTGAGATGAAGAGTTGAGATGAGCTCTAAAACTCGTGGGAAATCATAAAGCTTTTCCAGAAATCCACCGTGCGCGTTCAAGTGTAATGAAATAAAGACGTAAAAGTTAATTTTCAGAGCGTCGTTTAAGTATCACGTTTGGCTGGATGGTTGTCTTATCTCCGCCTTGCATCTCTTTATGTAACTTTTTTCTTCCCAGCAGATTCGTTGCGATTTCCTTGACAGTCGGTTATTATAACTTCATCTCACGAACGTCTATCGTCCATATCCGACCGGCCGATCGCGCTCAAAATCCAAACTCTTTCACGTGCAGCAATAAATAGCCGTTAAACCGTTTTACATTCATACTACGTCGCAAACACTGACATTCAACAAAAAGTTATACTGTATGAAGATTTTCGTTCTTTACCCTTAATTGCCTTTGGGCGGGTTCATCAGACCCGTTATAAACTCCCTATTAGGCATTTGAGCTGTCGATCAAAAGACCCCCCTCTTCTTAGCTGTACATGCCCTCTTTTGCAGTACACTCTTTTCAGCGCGCCGATTGGCCAGCGGATTTAACCACATCTTTCAGCGTGAATTATAACTGCATGGTATCCTCAAGAATCTAGTCCAACAAACATTTAGGAACACGTTCCCCTTCATCCGATAGTGAATTCCTTTGGACGAGGACCAGGCAAATACGTCTGGCGAACAGCTCCTAAGACAAAAAAAATGTCTTTCCACATTCCACATGTTTAACAGTTTATTCATGTGCACGCGAAGGTTTTTCCCTCGTGATCCAGACAAAATACTGAACCTTCCTGTCACCAATATGAAGGCTGACACATTCATTATGACCTCCGTCCTTCTTTTATCATAAAGTGTATTCTATTTCATGCAACACTGCGCAGACCAATCGACATATGACGTCGATTTATCGCGAGAGCAATCGAAATCGCTGCGCTCTCGCGGTACTTTGATGCCGTATCAAGTAGAACACTCCGATATACACTCCCATCATACTTTCTTCTGTTTAGCCCCGCCCCTTCCTTCTCCCAACTTCCAGAGCCATAGAAAGATAGAGTTGCGTCAAGTCCGTTCACTCCAATGGAACGTTTTTTTTTACAGCAATGGCGGACCACGGAGTCTCTCCAGAGTTCCCGGAAGTCACAGTCAGCTCCATAGAGTTGCATTAGAAATATTGAATGTGTTGAACTTAATACAAGTTTTAAGACTTAATACGCTTGACAAATAAGATTGTATGTTAGCAATACATGTGAATCGAAGGACTTTATGCATCAGTGTGTTTGTAGTGCATTATTTCTCATTTAATTAGTACATTTAGGGGGTGTTAGTAGAAAACGGGTCAGGCTAGGACAAGCTGTGGATAACTTTAGCAACACACAACAAACCACGAACAGCCTTGTATTGGTAAATTTCGTTTTCTTAATGCAGATCCATCCATTATTGTAAATATTGTGTAATTAGAGAGGCTATTAAATAAAGTGATGGTGGTATAAAGTGCATATTTATGCATGAACGTATGGGTGTTTTTGACACTGTGGTTTTGCTGGTTAATAAATAAAATAAATGTATTTATTAATAACTTGTCAAATGTATACTTACATAGTTAAGAGATTAGTAATCATTCAAAGTGATTATGATGTTATTTCCCATCAGATGTTTATATTACCAACAAAAAGAAAACTACACTAAGTCAGAAATATAATTTTAATTTATAATAAATTAAACAAAGTGCTTTGTAAGTCTTTTTTAATGTTGTGCTTTGTACATTTATAAATTAAACCAGTATGAGTTACATACACAGCACATTCACTTTGTATATTATTAACAGGCATAAACATTATAAACTTACATTAGTACAGTGTGATGCATTTTAAAGTGGCTAAAGGCAGCGTAAAACATGTTAACAAGCCACATACCAGCAGATGACCATACAAATGTTCCTATATTGGTGGATTTAATTAGTCAAAAAACATTGTTTATATAACTACATAACAATACTACATTCACATTTTGATGTGATATATAAATATTGTAAAAAAATGCGTTTCTTGACTATAAATTAAGAAAATTCACAGCTCTTTGCTTCTAACTCAATGTATTTCAATGGCTCACTATGGGCTTCTAGGAACTAACTGAAGTCTCCGTGAATCACGTGACGGCCGAGCTTCTGGACTTCCGTTGGCACAACTCTGTTTCTCTATGGCTCTGCCAACTTCTATCCAATTTCTCTCCTCCTTCCTTTCCCCTGTAAGATCTGTTTCTCATTATCCTCTGTAGTCTGCACTCTGTCTGAGAAGAGAGACGAAAAAACTTAAATAAACATGTCCTCTCTCTATTCTTTCACCACCTCTATGACAGTTCTCACAATAATTATCTGTTATCTTTATTTCAAAGCATGTTTTACGTGCTGCCTGTCGTTTGATGAAGTTATAGTTAATTAAGAGGCATCTTTTTCTGTTAGCCCACGTAGTTCGTATTTACTATAGTGCTGCAGAATATGACAGTAATAATAACATTTTGTAAATGTATACTACAGTATTTTGTGGTCTTAACTTGATAAATTGTAGTAAATACTGTTGTGTACTGTAATATTTCCTAAAGTAAGGTTAAAAACACTAGTAACTGGGGATTTGAGTACAGTTTAGTATAATTTTCAACATTACATTCCCTAAATATTATTTTAGAAGAATGATGCCTTTTGTAACAGGATCTTATGTGTTCCTACCCATGGGATTTTATTGTGAGGCGTGCCCAGTTAGATTTAATCAGAGTTTTGCATCTCTTAAGTTTTTAATGCACTAACAGGGGATTCCAAAAGCATATTTATGAGAGAATATTGCCATCATGTGGCCAACAAAGGTAGCCAATCTGAATCTGTTCCCACACAGATTCTCATCACGTCACAATGACGTTGGCTACATGCAAATTTGACTTGTTACATGCATGCAACACGACGGATCGGTTACTCGTTTTACTGCCCCAGTGAACTCAAGTCATGAGAGTTTGGAGAAGCTTATGTTACTCATGGGAAGCAGGTCAAAGAAAAAATGAACCAGAGGTCAGAAATAAGGAAATGGTCCTCTCTCTCTCTCTCTCTCTCTCTCTCTCTCTCTCTCTCTCTCTCTCTCTCTCTCTCTCTCTCTCTCTCAGAAATTACTCATATACAATTATGGTTTCCCATACAGTTTAGGAGATGCGTAGTCTATATCCTCAAGGGAATAAGTAATCCACTTAAAGCATGTATAATCTGTGAAACAAATAACATCATATAGGCTACACACATTGGGCCTCATTTATAAAAAAAGTTTCTGCGTAGTAATGATCCTAAATTTAATCATTTTTTTCAAATGCGTATAGGACGTGTGATTCATAGAACGAATGTGCGCACAGAAAACTTTGAAATATGAAATAAATTGCTAATGATCTTCAAATTGTGCGCAGTTGAACAGTTTAAAATATCCGCCTTTAAAGGCAGGGTGTATGATTTTTGAAAAAACACTTTGTAAAAGGGAGTCGGGCCGAGTACCTAAACCGGGTGTGCCTCATAAGCCTTGAAAAGTGAAGCCTCTGGCTCTTTGATCGCCCCCTGGTGGCTGGCTGCAGTACAAGTCATAACCCCGCCCTCTCCATTCAAATGTATAGGACTTTGCTCTAAATAAAAAAAATATTTACACTTCCAATAAAAGTTTTCGAAAGATGGTTTTGGTCCTTTCAAGTAGTTGTTATCACGCTGATATATGTTCAAGTGTTAATTTTTGTGATAAGTTTCATTTTAGCTTGTAATTTGATGCTATAGAAACAGGGCGTGTCCAGAATGAAAGGCAACATTCCAACTTAAACCCATTGAGCGAGCTGTCTCTTCACTACCACGCGGTTTTATACATCTTGCCGCTGATTGGGCCGACATTTCTGACACATCCACCAAACAAGAGAAAACAAGAGCTTGAACGTGTCCCTGGGTTGCGTATGAGTGGGTTGGGTCTATCAAAATAAGGTGCAGATCCTATTGGGGTATCAAATTAATTTCTTTGACCTCTTTGTTTAAAGTATAATCTGACTCCAATTTAATATACTAAGAATTTGATGCAGAATATCAATTATCTATTGATCATAATTTAGATGCTTGATTATTTATAAATTCTCATAATCTTAATTATTCATTTATTAGTGAGCCAATATCGCACAGAGTATACGGACACAAAATTGTCAGTCTGATCTTAGTCAGAGGTTTCTCGGTAAACTAATACTTTTCCGTCTGGCTTCCCCATGTTTGCTCTGATCATAAAAATAGTTACTTTAGTCTAACGCTCATGCAACTTGCTAAGTCAGGTGATAGACATAAATCTGAGAGTCCAGGTGCACGTTTAAGCTCACACCGGTGCGTAACGTATTGCTACGGTTTCCTGGTTGATCGACATGTTTCCTAGAAACGGTGTGCAACAGGTTTTAGATGCGTTTGCTCTTGTTTGGTGGGTGTGTCAGAAATGTCAGCCCAATCAGCGGCAAGATGTATATAAACCGCGCGGTACTAAAGAGACAGCCCACTCATTGGGTTCAATTTGGAATGTTGTCTTTCATTCTGGACAGCAAGATCAGTGACTACAACATCGAGAGTATTTTACAGTATTAAACACACACTTATAACGATTTCATCAGGCTTCAGAAACATAAAAAAACCCCCGCAAAGAATGGCCTCTCAGCTACCGTAGTTGCAGCTCTTGCACAACAGGGTGTTCAACGCATCACTGTTTCTGTTTAATAAACGTTGTGCAACGTTTTGTCGGGGCTGAACGCAGCCCTGGTGAATGTGCCCCATGCTCCATTTAACATCAAAACACCGGTATGATCATATCCTGTTAATACCAGACTCCTCATAATCTACTGGAAAAAATAATTTCTGCAGAAATTGTATTGATTTATTTTAATTCTTAAGAATTTAGATGAATCAAATGTAACAATTTATTATACCAGGCAGGTTCCAGATTCAAACATCAATTTAAGAATATCATACAGAAAGAATATGATTCAATTCCAATTAATTAAAATGATCAACAGTTGGAAAAGTTACATAATGCCTCCATGAATCCCTTGCCATACCTTAACTACTGACCAGAACAAGACAATGTTAAACTACAAAGAATCCAGTTTGACGTGTTCCAAGTGACCTTAAAGGCCACCTGGTCAAAATCCAGTTTGACCTGTTCCAAGTGACCTTTAAAGACACCCGGTCAAACTAGCCAGAACTGTTCTGGCAAAACCCCACCTCTACAAGAAATGCATCTTCTATCCTAAGTTCTAAAACCTTGATCCATCTTATCTTAGACTTATAGAAATGAGACCTTTTTACTCATCGCACCATGACCTTTAAAATGAAACCACACATAAATATAAAATTGCAATCTCAGAACAACATATATACATATTATCATATATATTCAGCAGATACCCAATGATGTGAGCCTGAAGGCTAACAGTGCAAAAGCCTTTGTGACGAAGAGATTAGAAGAACAAAGAATTGCATGTCTGTAACCAGTTCAACCTGAGGGTCCAATTTGGGTTAACAACACCACCTGAGGTTTAATTGTTTTACAGTGTCTCTTCATGAATAAACTTAAAGTTTATAATATAGCAGCTGTCCTTTTCAAGCCGCAAAATGGCTTATATTTCCAAAAACCTGCAACAATTGGCAGGAGTGCATATGTTTTCTCATACCATGATGTTTCCACGTCAAAGATAGTTTCTATTAATATTCTATTAAAACGTTGCTGTGGGTTTTTGCGTACACACACTCCACGGTAAAATCTGTGCGTATGCATTCTTTATAAATGAGGGCCTTTGTATTGGCATTTTGTTGGCAATTAATCTTTCATTAAAGTAAACATAAAATAAATTACTGTGTTCAATATGGTTCAACAGTATACATTCAATTCATTGATGCATTTTATTCCTTTAAATTTTTTACAATATCTTTGCCTTGTCTCTCAAATTACTTTACTTATAGACCATTTCAAAAGATGTAAACAACACTGGTCCAGAAGCACTTCCTGTTTCAGTTTTTTAACACTCGATAAACGTTGGGTTAAAAACAACCAACAGAACATATAGAACTGAGTCAAAAAGTTAAACAAACATCTTAAAGATAATGATATATGTGTCACAAACTGAACGGGGAAGTGGTTCTGGACCAGTGTTGTTTACATCTTTTGAAATGGTCTATAGTCATCGATCTGTCTTATGTTAGCAAATTGTGAGTGGAAAGATAACACCTATTACAAGTTAAATATAACATCTTTTATAAGAGACTTTGGAGTTCTTTATAACCGTTATAGGGTGACCGTACGTGACATTCTTCCCGGACGCGCCCTGGACAGGATTTCGGTGCGTCTTCCGGAAGTCGTATTTGTTGACAGCATACGCCATTCAGTTAAAAACATAAGACATACAATCGTAGTTTCATTCTTACCTTAAAATTTAATGGTTGCTTTTCTGTAATAATAATAATAATCATCTATGACGTATGCGGTCGAAAATTACGACTTCCAGAAGGCGAACCCGAAATCCTGGCCAGGACGCGTCCGGGAAGAATAGCACGTATGGTCACCCTATGTAACCTTCCTAAAGTCAGATGAAGTTTGTGTGAAGAATGTAAAATGAGGTTATGTAATAATCATTGTAAAGCTTTGTTCTTTAGTATTTTGTCTTGTTTGTGTTCCCCATGAAATCAAAAATGTCTTGTCCTATAAGGATATCTAACTAGTGTGCTCCAAAACATTGGCATTATTTGCATAAAGCATTCAAATCTTACATCGCTGCGTCCGAAACGTCTACTTCCATACTTTATAGTATGCGAAAAGCACTATTCACCTACTATATAGTATGGAAGTATGTGGTTTTAGATGCAGTGCATGTCTCCGCATTGTCTTCTGCAACTATTTTTATGACATCACCCTATATTGTATGTCCCGCCTTAACTTCATGTTTCATTGAAATTACATAAAAACTATGTATGGTGCAGTATAAGTCATTATTTACTGAAAATCTGTCTATTAAAATAATGCTGATGTACAGATTGGACATCAATGTCATCAAATGTCTTCAGTTCTTGTGTTACCAGGTCATTGACACCATACCTGGCATGCCATAAAGGTTAAGGAGATCAGAACTGTTGTGGCATGGGACATTTTCAACGTATAATTTCAATTTCGGTCTGTTTTTCAAATATGGTTAGATTTTTACATTTTCAAACGTATTTCTTAACTTTTTATGGGGAGAGGCTGTAGACTAACCAAACAAATTGCTATCAGAAAGGCTAAAACATGTAAAAGCAGGTAGAGAAATAATGGTTGGGTGCAGAGGTATGGGACTGTGACGCATCCCATCCACTCCTCCATCCATCATGAACTCTCCCAGCAAGCTGTAGCTTGCAGGTTATGGAAACGTTTCCTTTCAAAAAAGGGAAAGGACATGGAGGAATTGGTGTGTTGAAATAAAGGGAGGAGGAAAGTGGGGGGCCGGTCAGATTTAATCTTGAAACAGTAGAATGTAAAAACTAGCTGTTTAGTGACAGAAAGAAGGAGCTGGGTATTGGGTATAAGGCAGGCCTATATAAAAAGTTTCTCTATGAGACGGTAAAAGAAAGAGAGCCTAACGGACAGATCCTCATAACCTAACCGTGTCCATCTGGTCACTTCGGGGGAAATATTTTTTTTCATCTTCTATCCTGATCGAATCAATATCGGTGAGTATATCAATCTCTTTGATTTGTCTTCAGTATTAGCACCAACTTCGATTTTCCATCTCCATTTCTTCCTATCTTTTTCTAGTTTTGATTTCGTGGTTGAAAGTTTTAAATTTTCACACATGTCCACTGCTGTAAGGTCAGCTCCGTGTATAAACAGGGACAAACATGATGACAGCATTGAAGACAGGACAATTACATCATCTTACACGATATCGAAAAGCGCTCATATCGTTCCTTGTTTCATTTTGCTACTTCTTCCTCTGTATTTTTTCACTTGAATTCACATATGGTTTGTTTTTCTTGACACACGCGATGGGAACAAATGTTTGTAAGACAAATGAAAATTTGAATATTTACAGAGCATAACAGTATCTGTGAGTGGCATTCCTGGTAGTTAAGCTCAAAACTTACACGGCATGTTGCAACACATGTAGTCTGCACGTGTTATCGACTGCTGACAGGTTATTGGCTGAATCAAAATATTTTTGTGGTTGAGAATCCTTGGCAGTCCTTAAGGCTGGCATGCACTTTAGTTGCATTCTGGAGGAGAAGGAAAATAAACTATAAAAATAGCTGATTATTTAAAATATTATTGGATAACTTGTGCACAGACATATTGGGACAGTTTCCCGGACAGGGTTTAGATTTGCCTTAGTAACATTAGGACCTTTAAGTTGTTTTTTACCAACATACCAACAAACATTATTGGTGTGCATCAAACAATGCCTACGTTATATTATAAGACATGCCAGTGCAAGCTGTGTCAAACATGCATTTTAGTCTGGGATTAGGATAAGGCCTGTCCGGGAAACCACCCCGTTATGTTTTATTGCCAATTGTTTACGTTGTTGTTCATACCATGATTACGAAAAACTTTCTCTTATAACATGATTCATCTTAAAAGGCAATAATACAACTTGAAATAATAACATGACTCAACATTACGAAAATCATTTGTGACCAAAATTTGTTATTGCGTAACAATGAACATTGGGAACATTGGAACTGCTATACAAGTAAACAGGACCAAAAAGTGTTGTAAATAAAAAAGCTTACTCTGTTATTAAGTACAATGACTCATTGAAGATCATTACATATCTTCTGCTATTCTTACCAAATGAAAGCATTTCTCACAGCATCAGTTATTATTGTCTGTTTACACCAGGTCTTCTGAAACCTCTCTGATGGAATCAATCAACAAGAGCACCTTCATTCACAACACGAATGCAACCATACCTGAAGATAAGAGCATCGTAGGTAACATCCCTGCTACCTTTGGTGCCCTCATCCTCAGCATCGTCTTCCTCTTGGGAGTTCCTGGCAACCTCTTTATTATCTGGAGCATCCTGGCACGTGCCCGCAAGCGATCCGTCACCACCCTGCTCATTCTTCACCTGGCCTTTGCGGATGGTTTTCTGATGTGTCTGACTATTTTCTTTATTATATACCTGGCCCAAAAGAAATGGATATTTGGAGCCGTCATGTGCAAAGTGCTCTTCTACTTGTGTAATACGAACATGTACGCTTCTATTATGATCATTATGCTGATGAGTCTGCACAGATTTGTAGCAGTGGTGTATCCTGGATACTTGAGAGCTTGCACTCGAAGGAGGACAGTATTGCTTTTGCTCGGAGGCCTGTGGATTGTCGTCTTTCTTTTGGCACTCCCAGCTTTGATATTCAGAGCAGAAAAAACTGAGATAAATTACAATGGGAAAAATCGCACCGTGTGTGCAACCGATCACACGCAATCACGTCATGTGAGTATTTTGTCTTTGCTTCAATACACATTGATGTACACGTTAGATGTATGCAAGACAAGTATGGAGCTCTAATGGTGCATTAGATTAGGGGGAGAGCAGGGCACAACCTAACGCTTTTTGACTTTGGCTCTATCATTCAACATTTTTTAAGTTAGATTAATAATTTTTTTACACAATCAACACACACATTTCTGTGGGGAGTGCAAACGTTATAACTTACCCCATAGGTGGGGTTTATTGTAACACCTGCTAGAAATTTAGTTTAAACAATGATTCAATAAAATTCTGTCTATATACTAAAGGTGGATATTGTTTATATATATGCCTATAATAGATAGATATGCACACATTCATCCATTAATGATCCTTCATCTAACCATCCTTGTATTATGAATCAATGTATATAAATGGATTTTTTTTAAAGAGATGCACAATTAAGACAAAAAATAATTGTGAGTTATTTCCCCTGATATTGTATTAACAGTTTTCATTTTGATGAATAGTATTTACATTGATTTCATTATCATCGTATACCTAAGGCTTAATTGTAACTAACCCCGCTGTTAAATATTTTTTTAATCCCAGCTATCAGTTACTGGGAGTTGCTGACATGTTTCAAAATGGTATTATGTTTAAGTAACAAGACAGTGATTAAAATAATATAAGGTTGGATTTGGTGACTTACACACCCATTTCAGAAATATAAAGACATAAGATGAAGAAATGTACTCCAAAACACTCTTTGTTCAATATATTAACCAAAACACATCAAAACTTTTCATAAATTCACAGGAGACCAAAATCACAGACTATATTGCCCGATATAAATATGTAAAGTAGCAGTGTTACAATGAACCCTTTGTATAGTTTGTGACCTCACCCCTAAAAAACACATAGAATTATGTATGTCTGATAAAGGCTTATTTATTCAATATAGAGATATTCATGGTGAGCTTACTGAGGTCAGATGATAGTTATGGGCAAAAAAGTTTGCAAATAAACCTTTAATTCTGTATTCTTGCTGAAAGGTCTCAATTCAAAACCACATCTGTATTAGACCTCGAAACCTAAATGTTTAAGACTTACTGCACCTTTACATTTTGTTATTATTTTTATAGACGGTTTCAGCAGTAACAACATAAACAAGCGGCTGTCGCGGTCCGCATGTAACTTCCGGTAAACTCCGCTAAGAATAAATAACAACAAAGTACTTTAAACGTAGTTATTTATATAACAAGCAAAAAAACAACACATAGATTACCTAGGAAAACAAAACATTTGTTATTTTCGACGAGGCATTTCAGTTTAGCAACTAGTCAGACCATTAAAAAAACGAAACCGGAAGTAAAGTTCGGATCCAGACGTGTGTCACGTGGATCCGATGAAACCGTCTATACTTACTGTATTCTTACATTATTACTAATTTAGGAATACAGCAAGTCTAAATATGACTAGTGTAAAAATTCAGTAGAAATTACAGTATTACTGCCAGCTATTTGCCAGTAACTTACTGTAGATTTAAATGTATGTTATTTACTGGCAACAGTTTTTCAAAGTTAAATGAACATTAAACATTACCAAATCTTTGTATTTACAGAATAAAGCTAAAATAACAGCCTTACACTGTAAAAAAAATTGTGTTAATTTTTTACACAATTACCGTTACCTCTGTGTGTTATGCCATTTAACACCTTATTTCATGTTAAAATTAGGGCTGGGCATAGATAAATCTAGATTAATCTCATACAAAAGTAATTTTTTGCATAATATAAGCATGTGATGTGTGTAAATATTATGTATATTCACACACACACACGAAATGTTTTATTTAAATCTTTTTTTATTATATAATTTAGAATATATAAAAATATAAATATGCATACACGTGTAAATGTTTATTAAATACACACATGAATGTGTGTGTATTTATATATACATAATAATTACACACAGCACACACTCATGTCTTATGCAAAAAATTACTTTTATTTTGTATGCGATTAATCTTTGCCCAATCCTAGTTAAAATAAATGAAAGGGACAACACAAGTTGTGTTAAAAACAGTGATGGGAGTAACGCGTTACAAAGTAATTCTATTACTGTAATTCCACTACTTTTAGCGGTAACGAGCATGTAACAAAGTATTTTTTTTAAATCAAGTAACGCAGTTACAATTACTGAAATTTAAATGAGTTTGTTACTCGCGTTACTCTATTTTGTGTAAAATGAACACTTGCAGACAAGACATTTCTGATCTAATGTCGCAGGACCGTGGTGGGCGGCACAATGAATAACAACACAGAAGGTGTGTTAGTTTAGGGACCACACTCATTACCGCTAAAAGTAGTGTAACCACAGCAACAGAACCACTCTGCAACGCGTCACTCCCATCAATGTTTTTAACACAACTTGTGTTGTCCCTTTCATTTATTTTAACATGAAATAACACATTAAATGGCATGACACACACACAATGTGTAAAAAAAATTACACATTTTTTACAGTGTATGTAAAGCATTCTGGGAACCAAAATCTGAAGAAAAAAACGGAAAAGGTTGATAAGGATTTCTGGTTCCCAGAATACCTCGCATGAGGCTGTTATTGTTTAGTTTTGTTCTGTAAAGACAAAGACTTGTTAATGTTAATTTAACTTTAAACAAACTGTTGTCAGTAAATAACAAATAAAAATAACAGTAAGTTACTGGAAAACAGCTGCATAACTACAGCTTATTTTATACAGTGTACCTTTGTTCATTTTCATGCACTGATATATTTTATCATTTTTAAACAGGCGGTTTTCCAATACACCCTTGAGACAATGGTGGGCTTCTTGGTACCTTATGCTGTAATAGTCTTCAGTTATGTTTGTATCCTCCGCCGCCTCAGAGAGACCAAATTCAAGAGGAGGATTCGAAGCGAGAACCTTATTCAAGCCATTATTGTGACATTCTGCATTTTCTGGCTGCCCTATCATTTTATTAATACATTGCAGGTAAGTCATCCCTTATCACCGTGCTGATAAGCCAAAAACTCTGTTATAATTAAGGTACACATTTTTACCATTTACCTTTTGGTCAGGTGGTTGCAGCACTTACACCAGAGGGCTCGCTGGCCAAAAATAAGTAAGTGCTATTAAAGATCTGAGAATATGTTTTTGTCAGCCTTTGCATAAGGACAACAGGGCCACATTAACCATTACATGCTTTCTGTCCCCAGACTGGATAAAATCTGGCAGTCAGGGCGCACCGTTACCTCTGCTCTGGCTTTTATCAGCAGTTGTGCCAACCCCATCCTCTACACCTTTGCTGGGCGCTCCTATATTAAAGCTGATGGACTGGCATTCATGGCTAGACTGTTTGAAGGCACCGTGCTCGACTACAATTCACGGAGAATAGACACATTATCACCCTCTACAACTGATAGTCCATTAGCACTGGGGCGCAGAAAAAACACTGGAACTTAAATTGTATTTGAAAAACACTTAAATTATTTGTATTAATTTAACTTCAGTTACAAATGGTCTAGTGCACATATGGACGCACACATACAGCAGCTCACTTTATTTGCTCTCGTAGATTTACAGATCTGTACACTGTTGTTATACATTTACAGATTTACCAGGCCTGAATAGAGAAGTTTATGTAAACAGTGGAATAGCAGAAATGGTTTACCTAAATTGGGCCTGAATTATCTGTAGTGTTATGTCAATACAGAACACCAGAAACAACATGACGTTGCGTCACATTTGCTATTGTATATTCAGAATTTTGCTGCTGGATGAAAGACTAAAACTGTATCTGAAACCGCATACTTTCCTACTATATAGTGAGAGTATGTGAGAAAAGTAGTATGTCCGAATCTATAGTACTCACATGACAGTAGGCGAGAAGTACGATGAGCTACTTCTCCCAGCTGAATTCTGAAGTGTGAACACATTTCTATCCCATGAGGCCATTGGCGAATGGAAAGCGACACAAACGATGCTGGTAGGTCACATGACAACAATAACATGGTGAATGTAGCATGTCTGGATTTCATACTATATAGAAAGTACTTCTGAGAGTGGAAAGTACTTAAGAGAGTATGTAATTTCAGACGCAGCCAAAAGCGTCAATCCAGGGACAATAAAACCCAAACTTATTTTCTTAAAACAAAAAAATAAAACATTCATCTGAATATATATTTAATTTGTATTTATTTATTGCAGCACGTTAGTGAATACTCAAGGAAAATACATAAAACATTGCACATTACAATTTCTAAAAAATAAGCAATATAGTTCACAGCACCATTTATTTATCTTTATAAATGTTAGCAATGCCAACACAATTATTTATGTTAGTTCATTGTGCATTAACTTATTACAACTTTGAGTTTATAAATGTTTTCGCAAAAACTGTAAATAATAAAAGACTAATAAACAATGTAAAAATAGTTCATTGATAGTTCTTGTTAGATAATGCATTAACTAATGTTAAATAGATAGTTCACCCAAAAGTGAAAATTGTCAACATTTTCACTCATGTTGTTACAAACCTGTACACATCCTTCGCTTTGATGCCCACAAAGGAAGATATTTTAAGTAAAGTTTGAAACTACACTGATCATTACTATAGAAGTGAATGGGGCTCATGATTGGTTTAGTTACAAACATTCATCTGTGGTTATAAGAACAAACACATTTATACAGGTTTGTAACAACATGAAAGAGTCAATGAAAATTCTCATTTTTGGTTGAACTATCCCTTTAACAAACACAACCTTATTGTAAAATGTTACCCAATTATGTTTGTCTCGAACACTGAAACTACAAGAAAAACACTGGAAAAAGGAAGAGGTACCAAATGAACCTACAAATAAACCAACTCAACATGGTTGTTGTAAACATTCATTGGTCACATGTGAAGTAAATGCCTAAAGAAAACAAGAATTAATTTTACACAATTATTAAAAGAAATGCAGTTCTACACATTGGTTTTAAAGACTTATTTGAAAAATGGTTTCATGTCAAACAGACAACACAGGATAATTTTACATACCTTTTTAAACCCACCTCCATGCTTCATAGTGCAAACACCTGTAACAGATTTAGTGAAGATGTTAAAATATTACAACCAAAACAGTCAAGTACAGTTCAGAGCATATAAGGTAAAACGGAGACTTGCACACAACTAATAAACAACGAATGTGTACCAGCACACGTATTAAACAGAATTGAGCAAAACTACATTCACTGCTTTGACCCGCAACTCAACCCGATCAGTGCAGTAAGATTGTAATCATCAGTTTCAGGTGAAACACGGACTGCAGAAATCATCATTTCTGGGTTGAGCAGCAGATACAGATATGAGAGATAAACACTGTATAACTATAACCTAGTAAACCTACTGTACACTATCTGGATGTAGTTAAACTAGGATGAGCCTGGCGTTTCCACAACCAGCCAAACTTCACGAGACACTTTTTGACCTTTTAACAAGATTGCTCAAATTCTTAACATCAGATGGATGTTTAGATAAAGAGAAAAACTATATGCACGTGTGCACCACATCCTTATGTGATAGGTTTGCAAGAGCCTATATGGCATGGGCACTTTCACGAAACGCATCTTTAAATAAAGAAATCTGCCATTCACAACATGCTTAACTTGTGTTTAAATAAATATGCAAGTTGCCTTGCATAGCATATATTCTTGGTAAGTGATGCTTCATACAATCTCCAAACCATACATAAACCTGTGTGGCAAATATTGATACAGTAAGATCCAACATACCTTTACAAAAACGCCCTTTATGCTTCACAGCCTAAAGACCTGAGGAGAATTAGAAAACATGTTAAAATATTACAACAAAATTTTTAAACATTTTATCATTGAGTAAAGTTGGAACATGAAGACTATCGCTGGCTTTCATATGAATCACATTGCAACACATGAAACAATGCAGTAACTCTGAAGTAGTGTGAGATTTAGATACATCACAAACTATAATTAAAAAACGAAATTCAGATTAAATCTACAACATTTCTGAATCCTATATAGCGCAACTCAACCCGATCAGTGCAGTAAGATTGTAATCATGAGTTTCAGGTGAAACACGGACTGCCAAAATCATCATTTCTGGGTCGAGTAGCGGACTTAAAATTAAACCGCCATGAGAGAAACATTGTATCACAAACCATATCCTACATCTGGATGTAGTTAAACTATGCACCTGCCATTTCCACAAGCAGTGAAACATGTTCCCTTCACGAGACACGTTTGAACTTAAGATTACGTAAATGTTTAAGACGTATAAATGAAGAAATAAAGAAATAAACTTACAGGTATGTGCGTCGCATCGTTCTTTGCATCTTTATCTCTGAAGGCTACACAAATCTTTTGGTCCGTTTTATGTAGTTATTTTAAATGATCAGAAAGGCAACCAGTCGTTTCCTACATCGCTTCCTTTTTGTCTAAATGCGTAAAGTGCCATTATATCAGATATACGTTTGTTTGGTCACCTGTAAGATTGCTAACATACCAATTAGATAATTTATTTCTAATTAAATAATTTAATATCTTCTAACTAATGCTACCGTTACTCAATGTATCTCGAGCGGAAAAGAAGGTTGTTGTAGCACGAGGCGGTATTTATCTAACCCTAATAAACCACGTGTTTCTTTAGAAAAAAACCCGCTTCCGGTTGTGGCCATTGGCTGTCCCTTATAAATAACAATAAGGGTGAAACTATTTCAGTGAAGTCAGTTCCTGTGTGATAAAATGGAAATAATCGATTTATTTGAGTTGTATTATTTGTCAGTTGGCATAAGGTAATTATATTTAAAACATTACTCGTGGGCCTAAATTATTATATTATACAAATTATATTATAAAAGTTAACAGTAGCTATTATACTAAAAGATTACCAAGAGTAAGAAATATGTTTAATCTCAAATTATACATTTATTACATTAAACCAAACAGCGTGTAAATTTACTGTTTCATTTATACAGTTTAAGTGAAACAATTGCTGTTTTGAAATTCATGCGGCGCCGCAGAGTACCGATACACGCATGACATCAAAGTAACGCGAGAGCGATTCAAAAGCAGACTTCTCGGTATTCTCGATTCGCTCTCGCGGTAATTCGACGTCGCATTAAATCGAATACACCTAATGCAAACAGACTCCATTGTTTTCAAGGAAGGTAACTTGAATATTTCCCTTACCAATATGGCTGCGGCTGTGCTCCTTTTCAGTTTTGATCATCACGTGGTAAGTTTACGAAACTATTTGCTGTTAACCTTCGTAGACAGAAACATGTAGTGGATTTCTGCTGTGCAAGTCAACGGATTCTACAATACCGACATAATGAGATTTGTAATAGGTACATTGCATGTATCCTTTCTGCGTTAGTGCGTGCTATAGCTGACAATTTATTTACTACTGTGTTGCTTATAGTTGGAAAAAATATTCTTTAGTACAGTATTAGTCACAAAAACCATTGACAATTGCACGTGATATTGCTTTATTAGTCACACATGACTTCATTCAATGTTTAGTTGTTTAAAAGTAACTTAGGTTTTATTCCATTTGATTTGTTTTGTAACTGCACTGTCTGGCGCATGCGCATCTAACGTACTCGTGCTTGCAAGCCAAATTGCACAAATATTACGTTATATATAACGTTTATTGTGATTAAAGTCAATGAAGCTCTATGTTTCTTACTGTGCACTTTCGATAGGTGGAGGTTCAGGATTTGTTGGTCGTGAGCTGACTCGTTTGTTGAAAAGCAAAGGTCATGAAATAACAATCATATCCAGGCAGCCTGGTCCGGGAAAAATAACATGGGTATGGGTGTGATGCTCTTATTTTTATAGACGTAAATACTCAGATTTCTTTTAAATTACTTTCATTTCTGTTAACTCATAAGGCTGACGTAGCGTCTGGAGGTTTACCGCCATGCGAGGGTGCTGTTAATCTAGCAGGGGAGAATATCATGAACCCCTTGCGATGGTAAGGATTGTTTTTTTTTTCTTGACGTTTCATGTGGCGCTCCTCAGACCAGTGGGTTTGTGACATCAAAGTACCGCGAGAGCGGACTTCTCTTTTTGCTTTCGAATAGTTCTCGCGGTACTTTAATGTCAGCGCCTCATGAAAACACTTTTTTTTGTGTAACAATTAAATGCCAATTTAGGTAATCTCCTGAAACTTTATTGTCGTTATTAATATTTTTGCTTAGGTGGAATGAGAGTTATAAGAAGGATCTGTTATCCAGCCGTGTAGATACGACCAGAATGCTTGCCCAGGCTATTGCTGCCTCACCTACTCCACCACATTCATGGGTGCTTGTCACAGGAGTTGGTAATGAAACAATGTTGTTTTAATAATAATAATACAAAATTATATATTTATATTAACATACAGACTTTTGACAATCTGTTTAACAAGGTGGATTTTAATTGTGACTTTTCTTTCATTTTGTCCTTAGCATGCTATAAACCTAGTTTTCAAACCCAGTACACTGAGGAAAGCGACTGGACACCGTTTGACTTCCTGTCTCATCTGGTACAGGAGTGGGAGCAGGCAGGGCAACTTCCTGACAACAGTGTTAAGAAAACAAGACAAGTGATCATAAGACCAGGTGTGCAATAAATGTTACATTCAATGCTTTACTAATTGAGCAACATGAACACAATATAATCATAATTGCTGTTGAATAGTTATTACAATTGAAAGCTAATGCACAACATAAAGGTACACTGAGTAATGTTGTTTATTAACAGTACTGTTTGTACTGTTAGTAACAGTGTGTTTTTTACCTCCCATATATGCGCAGGTGCTGTTTTAGGGCGTGATGGTGGTGCCATGAAACAGATGATGATCCCATTCTGGCTTGGCCTCGGAGGGACTCTTGGATCAGGACGGCAACCCTTCCCCTGGATTCATGTCTCAGACCTCGCTGGAATCATTGCCCATGCACTAGAGCCCCATGAAGAACCACCATCCACAAAGCCAGATATATTTAACGGGGTTGCGCCTGTGATGAATACAAATTATGAGTTCACTAAGGAGTTGGGCAGGGCTCTGAAAAGGCCTACTGTCTTCCCTGTGCCTGGCTTTTTCTTAGATGCCTTCCTGGGTTCTGAGAGAGCTGTTATCCTCACGCAAGGACAGAAAGTGGTACCCAAAAGAACTCTTGAATCAGGCTTTGAGTTTAAATACCCAGATCTTACCTCTGCTTTGAAAGAAATTATTGGAGATTAGTGTTCCACCAAAACATGGGAATCATGTCCAATAAGACGTCTCAAGGGAGAGAAGAGGCATGGCAATTTGTGTAACTTTTTACCCTAGTGCAGTGTATTTATATAAATTGTACATTATTAAATGTTCTCCACTCCCTTTGACTGATTGACTTTTCTGCTTAGGAACTATACATAGACAATATAATTGTAATTAAGTTTTACAATAAATGTTGAGGCCTGTGGTATAAGTGTATTTTATCATTAAATATTCTGTCTTCTCCCATCATTTCATATCATTGTACCCAAATAGCAAATTAGATTTTTTTTTACATTTAAATATTTTACCACATTTAACACCCTATATCAGATACGTTTCAACATAGCATGTTTAAACCAGGTTAAGCAACATTATGTGCATCCCAAATAAAGTGTACCTCCTTCTTGAATTATAGGGATAGATTACAAGCACTGTGTTGGTGGTTGTTTATGGCGTTTTAGAATTGGACCAACATATTTTGTGATCTTCATCTTTCTTAAACCTACTACAATAAAAGCAACCCCAAGTATAAGTATTTTTTAAATATACAGTGGCAAGAAAAAGTATGTGAACCCCTATGAATAAACTGGTTTTCTACTGTGATTTGCCATAAAATGTGATCTATCCTCATCTAGGTCACAATAGACTAACACAATGTGCATAAGGTGACAACACACAAATAATTCTAGTTTCTTGTGTCTTTTTTGAGAACCCCCATTAAACATTCATAGTGCTGGAGGAAAATGTAAGTGAACCCTTGGATTTAACAGCTTGTTGAGCCTCATTTGGCAGCGGGTACTTCAAGCAAGCGCTTTCAGTATTTCTGAATCAGACCTGCGCATCGTTCAGAAGCAATTTTTGCTCATTCCCCTTTACAAAACCGCTTTTACTCGGACACATTTGTGGGATGTCTGGTGTGAAGCGCTCTCTTGAGGTCATTCCACAGGTTAAGGTCTGGGCTTTGACTAGGCCACTTCTGTACTGTCATAGACACCGTGCCTGTCCAAAGACTTGCGTATGGTAGACTCAGCAACAGAGCTGTGTGCCCGTTTCAATGATGTCTTCAAGCCTTTAGCTGTTACACGTGGGTTCTTCTTTACTTCATTGAGTATTCTGCATGGTGTCTTAGGAGTCATCTTGACTGTGCGCCCACTTCTAGGAAGGGTAGCTACAGTATTTAACTGTCTCTATTTATAGACAATTTGTCTAAATGTAGACTGATGGAGATCTAAACATTTTGAGATTGTTTTGTATCCCTTTTCAGCCTTATGGAGTGCAACATCTCTTGATCAGATATCTTTATAAGAGCATGGTTCAGAAGAGCTGATGCTTCTTAAAGGGGACATTCCATGAAAATCATACTTTTTCCATGTTTAAGTGCTATAATCAGGTCCCCAGTGCTTCTACCAACCCAGAAAACATGAAAAATAGCAACCCTGTAACTTTGTTTTGGTAAGGCTCTCTCTGCAAGCATGTGAATAAATAGGTCATGCGGATTTCGCTCCCCGCATGACGTAGCTAAGGGATCCTATTATAATGATACCGCCCCTTCAACTGCGCTATCCAACCATGAACGGCCTCACGAGTGCGATAGACAGAGAGAAAGAATGACTGACAGCACGACGCGTTTGTATTCCATCAAACACAAACAGGAGCCTACAATCTTATAACTTGTAGTTTTAATAATCTTTCTAAAGATTGAATTAACGTTCTAAAGGATTAACGTTACCTTAGTGCAAGAGAGAGAGAGAGAGAGAGAGCGAGTGAGCGAACGAACGAGAGAGAGAGAGCAACGCGACGTTCGCTTTCAAGTAAGTTATGTTGTTTAATATGTTTCTCTGATGTTTATATGAATGAACACGAGGGTTAATGCACTGCACGAGACAGAGTGAGTGAACAACGCATATTCACTATCATACACAATAAGTAAATATATTGTTTAATGTTTCTCTAAAGTTTCAAATGAATGAGGAGTTACAAAATAGATGAGAGACTGACAGAAACGCGAATGTGTTCAATATGTGTACACACTAATCTTAAACATGTCATTTGATCTGTTTCTCTAAAGTTTAAGCATTAAACGTGTTGTTTTATTACAGATCATTTAAATGTGCTCGTGTGGTTTGGTCAAAAAGTAAACTTCTGAGTGTTTGTGGACGTGTAATTTATTGTAACATGCTGAAAATCATTGTGCCTGTTTAAAAGCAGCATGAGAGCTAAAAGTCTTTATTTTTATTCTACAATGTTTCCCATCTGCTGATAAACATGTATTTAGTATGCACAAAACAGATAATTGACTTTTTAAACATGTTCAAATATATAATGCTTAACATCGCTCACTAACTTCTTTCGTGAGAGAATCTCCCTCGATGTAATAAACAAATCTAATCTAATCTAAAAATGCTCTGTCTGACCAGAGCCATAGAAGGATAGAGTTACGTCAAGTCCGTTCACTCCAATGAAACGGTTTTTTTACAGCAATGGCGGACCACGGAGTCTCTCCAAAGTTCCCGGAAGTCACAGTCAGCTCCATAGAGTTGCATTAGAAAGATTGAATGTGTTGAACTTCAAACAAGTTTTAAGACTTAATACGCTTGACAAATAAGATTGTATGTTAGCAATACATGTGAATCGAATGACTTTATGCATCAGTGTGTTTGTAGTGCATTATTTCTCATTTAATTAGTACATTTAGGGGGTGTTAGTAGAAAACGGGTCAGGCTAGGACAAGCTGTGAATAACTTTAGCAACACACAACAAACCACGAACAGCCTTGTATTGGTAAATTTTGTTTTCTTAATGCAGATTCATCCATTATTGTAAATATTGTGTAATTAGAGAGGCTAAAGAAAGTGATGGTGGTATAAAGTGCATATTTATGCATCAACGTATGGGTGGAATGTTTTTAACACTGTGGTTTTGCTGGTTAATAAATAAAATAAAATAAATTTATTTATTAATAACTTGTCAAATGTATACTTACATAGTTAAGAAATTAGTAATCATTTAAAGTGAAGATGATGTTATGTCCCATCAGATGTTTATATTAACAACAAAAAGAAAACCACACTAAGCCAGAAATATTATTATAATTTATAATAAATTAAAATAAATTAATATTAAAGTCTTTTTTAATGTTGTGCTTTGTATATTTATAAATTAAACCACTATGAGTTACATTCACAGCACATTCACTTTGTACATTATAAACAAGCATAACATTATAAACTTACATTAGTACAGTGTGATGCATTTTAAAGTGGCTAAAGGCAGCGTAAAACATGTTAACAAGCCACATACCAGCAGATGACCATACAAATGTTCCTATATTGTTTATATAACTACATAACAATACTACATTCACATTTTGATGTGATATAGAAATATTGTAAAAAAAAATGCGTTTCTTGACTATAAATTAAGAAAAATCACAGCTCTTTGCCTCTAACTCAATGTATTTCAATGGCTCACTATGGGCTTCTAGGAACTAACTGAAGTCTGCGTGAATCACGTGACGGCCGAGCTTCTGGACTTCCGTTGGCACAACTCTGTTTCTCTATGGCTCTGGCTGCGTCCGAAACCGCATACTGTATAGTAGGTACTGAATTAGATGAAGTACCTACTTACTTGGCGTTAAAACAGTAGGTACTGTATAGTATGAATCCTGGTAGTATGAATGAGATTCGGACGTACTACATCCGCCATGTTGCTACATCACGTGACATACGTCGTCATCACGTCATGTCATCTCTCACGCGAAAACAGCAGCGTGCCTCTTCTTCGTTGGATAACTCCTCGTCCGGGGCATCATGGGATAGTGAAGCGTCCATCGTATGCACACTGCAAAATCTAACCGGAAGTAGTAGGTCATCCGGGTACTTTTCGCATACTGTTTTTCGAATACTATGTATTCGGACATACTACTCGCCTCGCCTACTGCTTTTCGCGTACTATATAGTATGTAGTAGGCGGTTTCGGACGCAGCATCTGTGTCTGACTACAGCGCCAGCGCTTGAGACTCCGCCCACCTGAGCAGCTCGTTTGGATTTAAAGGGATACACACAAAAACGGTGCATTTTTGCTCAGCCCCATAAAGTGCCTATTTTAACATGCCACAAGAAATTACCTATATGGTATTTTGAGCTAAAACTTCACATATGTACTCAAGGGACATCAAAGATTTATTTAATATCTTAAAAACGTCTTCTGGAATGTCCCCTTTAAGGACAGCAATCTTAAAACGTGTGAGTGTCTTAATATCAATCAAAGTTGCAATAAACCACACATTTAAACTCATTTTATTAATTGGACTCCAGTTTGCCAGCTTCTGACAAAAAAAGCTTTCAATAAAGTAATTAAACTTAAATTTTCCTCCAGCACTGTGAATGTTTAATGGGTGTTTCCAAAAAAGACACAAGAAACTGGAATTATTTATGTCTTGTGAGCTTATGCACATCGTGTTTGTTTATTGTTGTGACCTAGATGAGGATCAGATAACATTTTATGGCAAATCACTGAAGAAAACCAGTTCATTCCTAGGGGTTCACATACTTTTTCTTGCCACTGTACATGGTACACATTGTGAATAAAATTAGTTTTTTGTCCACTCGCCTGTTGATGATTGAATCGTTCTCAGTGTGATGATTAAGGTCTGCGGAGTTTCCTGGTCATGGACCCAAAATTTCAATGTTTTGTTCCCCTAGCCACTTTTGCCTTATGGATAATGCATCTTTCTTGCAATCTCATGGCAGACTGCTTACAGGGTCTGTGTACTTTTGTGTCCATTCATTTTTCTATTTTTAACAAGGCATTTATTTTTGTCTTTGGGGCTTAGCATCCGTAATATTTTGGTTACAGTATTAGGTGCTATCTGAGTCCTCAATGTCTGTTGTTCTGCATTAATAGCACCAACATCATCATCCTCTTTCTTACTGTCCTGCTTGTTTTCTGCCTCTCTCTCTACGTATCTTTTCAACAAACCTTGTGTTGCGAATATACTGGGCTCCAGTAGGTGATTATGGTTCCTGGCTTTGCACTGTGTAAGGTGTTGTATTAAACGGTGTTGATTCTGTATTTGAGAATTCTGCTTTGTGATGTTCATCCACGCACAGTTTATATTTCCCCTTTTTCTTAGCATCATAGTCGTGAACTTCATGATCAGGTAACTTGCCTCTCATCTTTCTTTTGAACAGAAGCTCAGCGGGACTTTTGCCTGTTGTATTTTGTACAATTCCTCTGTACACTGTGGCATACTTCCTGAGTTCTCTTTGCCAGTCGAGTCCTAATTTTTTTTCACTGCTCAACTTCGCCATTTTCTTGGGCCCATTTAGGTGTTGTTTTCAGGTCTTCCGTTTACCTTGCAGAAATCCATGAATTAATCTGACCAGAATTGAGGTCTGTTATCAGACTTCAGTGTAAGTGATCCTAAGACTATCAATCACTTTTGTTGCAGTGGTGGAGGTCAGTATGTACCTATTGTAATAATCCACTACAACTAGGATTGAGTGATGGCAACAGTCCAAGTAGATCCACTGGTAGATTTTGCCACGGGCCATCTGGCTATGGTAAAGGTCGCAATGGTTCTGGAGCATCAGGGGGAGGTACAATTTGACAACCATGACATGATTTGCAATATCTTTCTGCAGCTTTGTCCATGCCAGGCCACCATCATTTTGTTCTCTGATATTGTTGGGTTTGAATAATACCTATATATCCTTCATATGCCAGTGAAATTGCTTGTGCTTGTAGTGCTTTTGGAAGAACTAAAAAACATACAACACACAGCTCATTAGTTACAGGTGCATATGTCATACAACTTTCAAAATTTCCACTTTCTATTGCTTTTCCTAGCTCTGTGAGTTCTGAATCTATTTCTGAAGCTTCCTCCCCTTGCCTTGTAGTTAGGGCTCTTGGGGTGGCACTAATGGCCTCAAATCGCACATACTCATCCGATTCATGCAAGTTTTTCTCTATCATTGCTGTACTTCCCAGGAGTCGAGAATTACCTTAAAACCCATTGCTCAACATGGCCACAGGGCGTCGAGCGTGTACCTTTTTTGACTCTTATAGCTTATCAAACCAAACTGTCTGCCAAACACAGGGATGTAGCCTCTCTCAGGCCCATATAAGGGCAAGGGCCTCCCTCTCAGTCTGAGAATACCGTCTCTCACAGTCTGATAAACTCCTACTGATGTTGCAAACAGTCACCCATTGTCCTTTTTGACACTGCGTCAGTACAGCATCCAACCCTCCAGGGCTATAGCATCACACTTAAAAGACCCCTTTACTGGCAATGGCTTGTCAGATTAATAAGAGAATGACTTCCTTTCCATTACTGGTATGTATGAATGGCATTTAATATTCATTGATTTCAATCTTTCCCACGTTCTTTCATCAATCATATTACTGGTTGCACCAGAGTCTAAGCATTTTCAAATGTACATTTCTCAAGCAAACATTTAGTCTATTGTCTATGTAATTATCTTGAATGATGAATGCATAATCATGTTGTGCTTCAATTTGATTGACTGTTTGCTGCTTTACATTTTTAGTTTTGTACATTTCTGAGAAATGATCTTGTCCTTTACACGTATGGCCTGTCTGACCTCTCACGGGACATTTTAAATCTCTCGCTAAGTGATCAGTATTACCACATTGATAGCACTGTTTATTCACCTACCGCATTCTGAGTGGTGTTTTTCCCCTCATTTTTCCAATTGCGATTCACAGACTTTTTGTCAGGGATATATGTCTGAACAACTACACACAGAATCACCAGAGGAATGACAAGAGGTGACTGCATTATTCCACACAGAAAAAGTGCTGCCTTGGTCAGTCTGCCTTTTCTGTTAGGGAAAGTCTGTCTACAAGGTGAGATAACAAAGACAAGCAGACCATATTCTGGTTATTTAGATGAGTTGAAGACCAGTTTATGGTCATTTATTCTGATGTTCAGCAACAACAAATTGCAATCTACAATATAAATTATGCCATTGCTAAAGTACTGAGGTGACTGCATGTGCTATTGTTTGAGGCCTTGCAAAAATTATATGAAGATTCAAATGTGGGACCATACATTATTTTCTATTCATAAGAAATGTAATTTCTATGATCAAGTAGAAAATTATTTAGAAAAAGTAGAAAGTTTAATAGTAAATTGATTTAATGGGGTGGAATGCCTGCTATAAGAAATGGTAATCCGTTTTTTGGCTTATTGGGTAGCGCTGTTGTCTCACAGCAAGAGGTCCCTGGTTCGAACCCTGGCTGGGTCAGGAGGTCTCTGTGGATTTGCATGTTCTCCGTGTCAGCATGGGTTTACTTCCCGGTACTCAGGTTTCCTCCCACAGGCCCCAAATATGCAGGTTAGGTGAGTAGATGTTAAATTGCCCTTCCCTCAAATGGATGGACCAACTTGTGTGAATTAACTTTTATATAGATTAACTGGTTCTCGCAATGAATATAGATGCTGGAGTGGAATTAATTAATGAATTAAAATGTTCACTGTAGAGTCAACCCAGGGAAGGTCTGACTCAACAGCCAATCACCGTCCTTACAGGACATCATCTGATTGGATGAGCTAGTACATTGGGTCACAAACTGTTATCTCAAGTTTTTGTAATGAACTTGCTTTCTTTTACAGTGCACTATATGAAAACAATAATTGCAAAGATAAACAGGTTTATTTGCAAATAAATACAACAAAGGCATAACTGTTTTGTCTGCAAAATATTACATTTAATAGACGACCTCATAGATTCTCATCGTTTTCTGTGTGTTCCTCCTCATGAAATACTGGCAGCAGATCTCCCCAGTCACTGTTTCTGGCACACCTGTACATGTCTCTGTAAAAAAAAGAAAATAATTTATTGATTTTATTGAAAAATTATAATCTATTAGATGATATAGCAATTCTGCTTACACACAGACAAAAAGATTGGTTAAATACAAGTGTAACATACTTTCCATGATGACGTGCCGTTACGGCGAGCTGTCTGAGTTCTCCATTGGAGCAGCAGAGCTGACACTGAACATGTCTGGGTCTACGATGCACTTGTGCCGTGAGTCTGCCCATATCCAAACCCTCAGTCTTTAAAGCTTTCTCTCCATTTGACCTGGATATAATTAAATAACTGAACTTCTCCTGCTGTCTGTCTTGGCTCTGTGAAGTTTAATTGATAGAAAGAGGTCAGGAGAGAAGTATCACTGGATATCAACTTGCTCAGTTGCTGAATTAAAATGTATTGAATACGTAAATAAATCATCTGGGAAAAGGGCGGTTTTGTTGACTTACCCTGGATAAGGGCAGGGAATAATAAAACTGGGGGAAGTTGCAGGGTACTACAGGTTGGTTGATCAATTTGGGACAAGGCAGCTCATGAGTACACTGTACAAAATACAGGAAACAAAATAAAACTGATGCGTCAATATTACCCACCAAATAACAACACATAACATGATTTACTACAATCCAGGTATCACATCAGGATAATGAGAATGGTTTTAGTGATGCTGTTTCAACACACCGGCGCAAATACAGCTGGTTTCCTCAAGTCATGTGTTACCTGCTCTTCTCCCTATAGTCATACAGAAAAAAATACAATATACTTGTGTAAGTTACTGTACAGGATCATTTTTAGACAATTAAAAACACGCAAAATGTTAAATTCCCTGCTAAATGAATAAATGTAAATGAGTTAGTGACAAATGACATCACATACATACTACAATTTCTAAAGAATGAATTTATATAACCATCAACCCAAAAATAAAGTAAAACCCTTCTCGAAATCAAGTCAAAGTGTTTCCATTACCAACTTTATTTTCTAAATGTCGACAAAAGACTATTGGGAAATGATGACGTTTCCATTTACATTTGATATGAAATGTAGTTTTTTCACTCACGATAAGTCATTCCAAACATCACATTGACTGATGTTTGTACGTTAACTAATATCACATCCACCGCACTTGGTGGTGAGGAAGTTTAAACCGAAGGAGACGTAAGAGTATTATCCAAACATTACTGCCAAGGACAGGCCCTTATACTTAGGAAATAATAATAGGGAGGGAGTGTTATTTAAACATTATTGGCAAGAAAAGCCTCTTGTACTTGGGAGCAGGTTTTTTGGGAGGTTTTAGTACATAACACTTTATCTTCTAATGATTATGTGACTAAATTGCATCAGGTGACCTAAAATGCAAATAATTTCCAGTTTCCAATACAGATTTGTAAAATACACCTTTTCTGAATTTCCTAAAATAGCACCTCATGCGAGCGTAAAAACATTTTTGAGATATATGGGAGTTTTTGCTAAATTAACATGTTTCCAGTTAGGAATACATATGAATTTGAATGTATTCATAATTCTAATATCCATCAAAATATCAATCTTCAAAAAAAAACTATATATCTTTGGAAAGCTCTAAAAATTTAGTTTCATATTTCAAAACCTTTTTGCATTAATAATAATGCTGTGGCAGAAATTATTAATTTGTGACTAAGATTATGCAGCTAATTGTTGACACCTAGTGGCCTTTGTTGGTAAAACCACTAAAAGTGTGACAGAAACCTAATTTTTTTGTGATTTTAACTTGAAATTTGTATAAGAACTAGTTTAGACTTTATTTTGGGCGTAAACGAATCGGCAAAATTGACGTTTTTCCATTGGCCGTATATTCAATTCGCAATATCAATTTGCGCAATTTAAAGGGTAATGGAAACGCAGCTATTGATATCAGTATAAAACACTGCATAATATGTTTAATACAAGTCGTACATTACAGATCACCTTGAGTATAGTGTTTCTGGCCTCCATAAGGATCTGATGGCCTTCCTTGGTTCCATTCTCAACAAGGACCTGTAGAAAGTATAAAAAACTGCAATTAAAAACTATTAATCTTCATAAGAAACAAGATTGTACTGTATTCAATATCACAATGATGTTAATCAAGATGTGACTTTAAGGACTACTATTCAGCTTTATCACTCACAAGATATTGGTTGGTTTTTCTCCACAGAGTGTAAATAACATTGATTCGCTCGTTCAGAGTGGCTAGCTCTGACAAAGAGAAAGCAGCTAGCACCAGATCAAACTGCACCTGCAGAAATGAAATGACATTCAATATATTCTGTTTGGGAAATATGAAAAGATTTTAGGATAGAAATACCTAAAAATACCTTAGGAGAAACAGGGAGGAACTGGCGGAAATATACTTCTTTGATCAATGGATTATCCAGTTCGTCACCTCCTGTTTGGTGCCCACAAACCTCATTAAACACAATACATTATATATGTCTATGTAAGGTGTATATATATTTAAGTTTTACAATAGAAATTACCTTTTATCAACTGTTCTGCCAACATGTTCATGTCTCCAGAGCTGTCAACACAAACATACTCCTTCAAAGAGTCTCCCCAGAGGGTGTGTGATGCCCTAAGTGAAAGAAAAAAATATTTATACAAAGTGTACTTATAAAACACACTTTTAATATACAACCTTTCTATTTAGGTTTAAAAACAGAAATAGGCAGTTATATCTTACCAAGTACATGATCCAAGTCCTGACCCAAAATCCAAAAGAGAATATGGTACAAATAAAGGATCTCTCTTCTTTATCTGAAATATATACCAATGACGTATAGGGACACATTGAAAACAAATTAGAGAGGATGTTGATGTATTTTAATAAAATACAAACAAATGTTTACTAAACACCTCATTTAATGCTCTGGTGACAGCAGCATAACCACCTGCGAGCCTGGCAGCCATATACAGCAACCCAAGTTCTTTATCATACCTTTAAAGATAAACACACACTAAGAAACATGCATGCATGCCATAAGTGCATTTAATAAGGCATTCGAAACACAATCTCATTCTATGTGATGTATTGTATACAAACTATGCATTTCTACCTGAGAAGAGTCCTGTGGTATGTAGTTCTTCTCAGTTCAGATAATACTTGCTTTCTTATTCGAGCCTCCAGTTCATGGTCAATAGCATCTGAAAAAATATAGTTTTTTAGTGGTTTGAGGGTAATTTTCAGTGCACGAAACTTCACCATTATCTTCTTCGTTATATATACACCCCACCTGTATGAGTATCACTCTCTTCATCCAAATATTTCCTCTCGAGAAGAATGGCTTTCTCCCTGAGCTGTGAGGTTTCTACCGCCCGCTTCCGGCTCCAAAGGAAGTTCGACAGTTTATGTGCTCTTTCTGTCAGATCTTTTACCTCCGCCCCTACAAAATACACATTTTAACCACAATTAGAAATATGCAATAGATGAATATGTGTATTTTTAAATGGTGAACATGATTTGATGTTTAATTACTACAAATGGTTAAAAAAAAGAGGTGAATTAATTCTTACTTCGTAGAATGGACAGCGCTGCTTCCTGCAGTTGTTCTGGCAGCCGCACTGTTTTGAGGTTTGTAACACCTGGGTGTTTTCGATGAGGAGCACCTTTCAGGAAGTTAGTCTGGACAAGAGGCTCTGCAGTACTCTGACACTAAAAACAGACATAATGTAAATGCTTAAAACTATTAGTCAATTTAATACATTGATTATGCAATCTAATTATCTATTTTTAAACAGGACAATTCTGAATCTAAAGTATGATTTGTTAATATCACCTGATTCTATTTTATTTGACTTTATTTAGCATATTGTGTTATTGTATGTTTCTTGTTCTATTATGTATAATGCGTTGCTAATATTGTAAGCGACATAATCATGCAAATAAAGCTCCTTTAAAAAAAAAATGGTAAGACTTCAGATGATAAAATGTAGGGTGGTATTTTATCAGGAACTGAATGTGAGATGTTAGGCTTGTTCGACTTCATGCGGCGCCGCAAGAATCGACAACCGGATGACGTCAAAGTATCGCGAGAGCGAGACGAAATATGATTTCTTGAATCATTCTCGCAGTACTTTGACGTCATCCGGCTGTCAGTTCTTGCGGTGCCGCATGAAGTCGAACAAGCTGTCTCTCCATATGACAGGTGTTTAAATGGGAGGAGTTACTATATCAAAGTAGACCAATCACTGCACACCAATTACCATTTTCTCAACTTCCAGTTGTTTGACTCAGTTCAAATAGCAAAGTTTGTCAAAACAACACACTTGATCAACATAAACACCAGATATCAATGCAACCTGAACGGACAGACAATGTAACTGTGTGAATAACTAATAACTATGTACAGGTTACGCTCTCCTTTATCACCATCACTCAAAACTATAGCGCGCTCACGCCGTATATAGCCAACGCTCTCCGTGATGTTGAAATACAGCGGAGGGAAGCTCACTGTAGAGGTCACGTGCTGAGTGCTCGTCACTCGTCCAATCACCTCGGGGAAGGTCTGAGACAAGAGCCAATCGCTGTCCTCACAGGACATCATCTGACCGGATGAGCGAGTGCACAGAAAACATGGGTCACGCGCGGTGTTCTCGCACAAGACGTTGATGCTCGCGCACGATTCCGCGGCTCAACCGATGCGATCCGCGCTGGCTTGGAAACGCTCGCGGCTGGCGCAATGAGTTCGATGTGTGAGCTAGCACAAGATGCTAGAACCCAATTCAGACTACTCTCCCTCCGCTGTTTTTAACATTATTGTATGAAAAGCTTTACTTACCCTCTGTGTTTCTTTTATACAAAAAGAAACGTAACATCTTGGACATTTAACACACACTCGGCTGCTAAGTAAATACATTTTTATTCAAAAATAGTGAGCGAAGCGAGATCGCGTGTTCGTGTGACCGTACGGCTTCAAAACAAATCCGTCTAGAAACAAGCTGTGGTGGTGAATTCGTTCCTACGCAACAGGTCCGCGTTATTATACATTTGGCGCCACTCAAAACACAAAGCGAAGCTCTTTAATCTCAGGTTAGTATTGATTACATTGTTAAATAGCGGATGCCTGCATTTTTTTAGAAGAAAAGCACGGCGTATATCTAACATTATGTATTTTTGACGTAGTCAAATGAGCCATTTAGTGAGTCCGTGGAAAGTGTCCCGTGCAGTTGAGGAAGTGTTCACGTTCAGACAGCCACAGTCCCTATATACGCAGTCAATTCTTTAATTAAAAACTATTTTATGTCATACTGTTTCATGTGTCATACGCTAACATATAACTTAAACGTATTTCCTTATAAGAGTTTAAAGCATGAGACGAACAAGAAGTTCACGAGGCAAGTCTGTGGCAGATTCAGGCAGTGACACCTCAACGGTAAAGACAGGTAAATACCTCATTTTCACAATAAACAAGTTAAAACGACTTATTATTTAATAATAGTTTTTTAATGTACTGAAATTAGCTCGTGCCCACCACATTGGTTTCAGATTTATGGGTGTGAGTTAGAGAGCTGTGTATTGGTTTAAAGTTTAAAAAGGGTTTAATGACTTGAAGTGATGCTGAATATATAATATCTATTATTTTTCAGTTTGGCAGTGGAAGGGGGACAATGGTGAGTGGGAACCGTACAGTCCAGAAATCTGTGCCCAGTTGGATACAGCCATGCAGTCTGGAGCAAAGTCGCTGTCATTGACATTTGGATCTGGTTATGAAGTGGATCTTGTAAAACTGGTTCAGATTAACAGTGTCACCAAGTATAAGCGAAAAATACGCCTTCAAAAAGTGAAGTCAGGTAATCTGTGTCGATAGTTTGGCAGTTCTTCTGTATCTAATGATGCCTCTGTAGAGAAACTAACAGCGGGTGATTTGTTGCATTGCAGAGGATCTGAATGAAGGTGATGTTTTGAATGGTAATAATAAAGGCGCAGGTGTGGCTCAGATCAAAGAAGAGAAAGAGGAGGAAGATGAGCAGCCGGTGTCCAAGAAGAGACGCAATGAGGGGAGGAGTCAGAACAAAGCCAAGCCAGTTGCCAAAGAGGAAAGTGAAGGTGATGCACAATAAAAATTCTTCCTGTTTTTAATAATACTCATTCCTGTATCATAGTCTTATTCTGAGAAAATAGTACAGAGATAAAACTCTGTCTTTGTAATAATTTATCAAAATAAAATGACTAAATCTCTAAAATGACTGTCCTGTCTTTCATGAATGAATCGCATGATGTCCCATGGTTAAATCCTAACACTGTTTCATATTGACGTAACTTGTGTTTTTGCCCCAGTTGCTCATGACCATACATTTCTCATGTTTGTAAGCAGAGGTTGTGAAGACTGTGGTTATGAAGGGAAAAGCTCCAGTTGACCCAGAATGTAAAGCTAAAATTGGAAAGGTAAATAATCTGTTACAGTGATTCATTTTTGCAAATGCAAACTTTTTTTTGCACAAAAACGTGGTTTGTTTTAATGCATCTTTTTTTCTGTTGATCATTCGCAGGCCCATGTCTACAGTGAAGGGACTGATGTATATGATGTTATGCTGAATCAGGTGAATAGTGCTGAAAAATATCAAAACATAATGGGCCTCATTTATCAATCTAACACAGAAACAAGCGTTGACAGGGTTCACATGCTATTCATAATTTTGCGATTAATTTGAATATGCGATATCCTATTATCAAACCATTTTCGCTTGGGATTGGGGTTAGATTTGAGGTTTGGGTATTGGTTTATACGTTTTTTCATCTGATTTTTAAACTGTTTAAACTGAATTGTTTTCGCTTAGGGTTAGAGTCAGAGTTGGGTTTGGGTAGGATGTCATTTTATGTAACAGAAAGTCGTTCTAACCCCAATCCCAAGCGACAATGGTTTGAAAATAGGAAAAACAATTGAGTAACAAATACTGACACGAAAAAGAAAGTCGTGCCACCGACATAAAAATGTGGAAATACGCAACTGAAACGCTCTAAACATTGCAAAATGAATTCAAATACAGTCACATTCCTATCTTACGATATCTGTTACCAACGGCGAGTCGAACTGCTTCACTGCAGAAGGAGGCGGATATCTAGCACCAGTGCTGTGATTGGCTAAAACGCTTGGGGGCGGGGAGTGCCTTCCACGCAGCGCTGCCTTGAATGCTTCGTTGGGGGCTTAAAACACCAACAAGCTAGAAACTCGTGACATGAAAAAACGTAACCGGGCCACGCAGAGAGTCATGAAACTTTTGAGTTTAAACAAAATAGCTTGGAAGTAAAGGAAGGAAATTATAGGTGCAGAAAAATTTTAGTGGCATCTAATGGTGAGGTTGCGAATTGCAACCAATGGCTCAGTCCACTGCTCACCCCTCACTTTTGAGACACATAGAGAAGCTATGGTAGTCGCCACCGGAAAAACATGTAATTGATGGAGACAACCTAGTAAAAAAAGTTTGTCTGGCTTCTGTAGAAACATGGCGGCACAAAATGGCGAATTCCACGTAAGGGGACCCTCTGTGTATGCAGATAAAAAACGACTGAATCTAAGATAATAAAAAGATAACGGTTCATTATAAAAAGGTCTTTATACACCCCATATAATATAGTTTTGTATATTATTTTGCATTTCTGTCAAGAGGTCCTTCTAAAAATTACACACTGCACCTTTAAAGGAAGTAAGAAAAATGCAGTTTGGCGCCAGATCACTGAACAGAAATTGATCTTACACCAAAAATGCCTATTAGTCTTGTAATTTCATACAATTAACATAATTATACAGTATTTAAAGCCGGAGTCCACGATGTTTGAAAGCCAATGTTGATATTTGAAATCACCTAAACAAACACGCCCCTACCCCAATAGAATCTGGACCTTCTGTTGATAGACCCGCCCCACACATACGCAACCCGGCAAGGATGTCGGCTAGTAGACACGCTCCTTACTGCTGATTGGCTATAAGTGTGTTTGGTAGTCGGCCCGTCTCCTTTTCCAAAGCGTTTTTCAAACATCGTGGACTTCGCCTTTAATGTAAGAAAATACTTATGTGATGTAATGCCCACATGAATAATACTGTAGTATACTAACAGGGGCGGTTTTCCGGATTGGGCTCATCCTAGTCCCAGACCAAAATGCAAGTTTAAGCTGCCTTAATTTATAAACAACTTGTACTGACATCTCCTAACATACATCAGTATTGTTTTTTGTAAAAACTACCTAAATGTTCTAATATAACTGAGGCCTAGTCCTGGACTAAACACTGTCTGGGATACTGCCCCGTATAGTAGTATATACTGTAGTAAAATTCGTAGATAGTGTTTATGGATTTATATATACTAATATTTACTAAACAATTCAAGAGATATGTTGTATTATAATTGTTATGATGAAATATTCTGCATCAATGCATAAAAATGTAAATAAATATCAGTATATGTGAATTTTGTACATATTGATAAATGCCAAGTCTTGCGTGGAAACGACCGTACGCCCAGTTTGCGCCTGTTTCATAAAGGAGATCCATTTTGTCTAAAGCACAACATCTGATGTCTTCTTTTGCTTTCATTTTTCAGACTAATCTTCAGTTCAACAACAATAAATATTACCTCATCCAGCTCCTTCAGGATGACAACGCGAAGGCTTACAGTGTATGGATGAGGTGGGGGCGAGGTATGAGAAACTGTGACTTTAATAATTGTATAAAAATCTAGATCTTAACCCAGACAAATCATCATTCATGTTCATTTTGTTTATATCTTCAGTGGGTAAAGTTGGACAGAACAGCTTGGTTAGCTGCGGGGGGAATCTAGCTCAGGCCAAAGACACCTTCAAAAAAAAGTAAGATTGATGCTACTGTTCAAATGTTTGGGGTCAATTGACTGAAATATCATGATCTTCAAAACCCTCTGTCAAGCCATAAAGTCAAACCAAAATGTATTCCCGACTGAAAAGACCAGCATAAGCTGTTAGCTGGTTTTAGCTATTTTAAGGTGGCATTGGCAGTAGCTGGTTTAAGCTGGTCCTCCCAGCCTGGCCAGCTTTAAAGGTCCAGTTTTTTCTGTGTTTTTAAAACTTTGATTGTGTTTACAGTGCACAATATAACATGTTCATGTTTCACATGTAAAAAATGCGGTATTTTTCACAAAATTTACTTTTATCTCTATAACGCTGCAGGGCTCAAAATTAACTTTTTTATTTGGTAGCACTGGTGCTCCCAACTTTAAAGAGTTAGGAGCACCAGCAAAAATTTAGGCGCATCCATCCAAAAATTAAAAAGCACCACAACTACAATGTAAATGTAAATAGATTTATTTTATACCGGGCTTTACACATCCTATGGCCAGCATTTAAAAGTTGGTCTTCTATTTTTCTTTTGGCTGCATAAATTCCTAAATTAATACCCAAATGCTGTTGAAATAGTATAGCAGCAATAATAATTTAACAATTACAGGTAACATGATTAAGATTACATAGAAAATCTAGCACACACGTAAAACACTGATTAATTGTGACATTACAAAAGTGACCCTAATATAGAAGGCTAATATATATTGGTATTGATAACTGCATTACCAGGATGCTTTTACTACTAAATAGGCAATGTTTTACTAAATAAAAAAAAACATACCATCAGCATTGTCGTATTCCACAGCAACATGGACCACAAGGATGTTTGTCGAATCTGCATTCACCAGCGCATGCGCACATACACCATCAAACACACTTTGACAGACAGGTCGGTGTCTCCATCAATAATAAACACATTTGTCATAACACGTCTTGTGTTTTTGGCACTTTCGCCATGTTTAAGCAAGGTACGTCTGGCGCTTAAAATGTTTTGATTCCGCCATTAACGCCGTTTTACAGGATTTACAGTAAACACAGTAAGTTACATTTTCAAAGCGGAGACAGAGACGAGACACTCGAAATCTTTAAGCCACTCTCTCTGAAAGGTTTAACGTCAACTCGTATTTTCCGGTGGTGGAGTTACATTTGAATCCGGATTGTCGTCAAAAAATACAGTAATAACCTTGGCTGTAATCGGCTCGCTCTCGTCATGCTCGCGACGCGTTCGTCTTTTCACATTTCCGCGCTTCACGGCAACAAGGAATGACTGACGCTCATATTAGCCAATCTGCGGTCTTCATTAAACGCAAGAACTTCATGGTGAAACTTGATTGGTTATGTATCGTTGGAGAGAACACTGAACCTGGGACAGCGCCAGCACGCAGGATCACAATCAACTCGCGTCACAACAAAATGGGCAGTCGCACAAATGCTCCCAAATATATTTTAAGGTCGCACAGATTAAATTTCGGGCGCATATGCGACCAAAATGGTCGCAATTTCGAGCCCTGGCTGTTTTTACTGTTTTATGAAGTCCCTCCTTCAGAAATACGTATCGAATTCTGATTGTGTAGTTTGTTTAGTGTGTTGTGATTGGATAGCAGCTTAGCTTAGCAGAGCCGTTTGAGCCAAAGCTGGTGACTGACGTATTCCTGTTGGCGGAGTTTAGTCAAAAACTCATATATTGACGTCATTCAATCGGGAAGTAGAGCGCTGTAGTCCAAACCAGTCATTCGCTGTAGGCTTTGACAGGGGAATTCTGTTAAAGAAAATATATCGCCTGGCAGTAAACTTTGAGCTTTATCATTTTGCAGATATTTTTTATGCACTAGTAGCAACATTACACACTAACTAAAGTTTGAAAAACGTGACCAGAAAGAACATGACCTTTACAAGTGATCAAAACACAGCTAAACCAGTTTAAACCAAGCTGGGAGACCAGCAAAAACCAGCTCACCAGCTTATGCTGGTTTTAGATGTTTTTATTCAGTAGGGATTCAAACCCCTTCAATATTTTACACATTATCACAGTTTATTTGCTATTTAAGTAATGGTAATAAATTATGACAAGAAATACTTGATATATACCAAATTAGGTCAACCAATTTCCAAGCATTGCTTAATTTTGTTCAGTCTGTGGTTTAAAAAGGTCACATTAGCATGAAAAAAAATAAAACACTTAAAGGGATAGTTCATCCAAAACTGAAAATTCTGTCATAATTTTCTCATCCTCATGTTCTTGTAAATCTGTATGAATTTCTTTTTTCTGGTGAACAACAAAAGAAGATATTTTGATAAATGATGGTAAGCACACAGCTGATTGTAACCATTGACTTAGTAGGAAAAACAAATACGATGGAGTTTAATGGGTACCGTCAACTGTGTACTTGCCATCATTTATCAAAACATTTTCTTCATCATTTATCACAATACTTCCATAATATTTGTTTTTTATAGTTGCATTCATTGTTATTCCATAATTTTGAAAAAATTTGAGTATAAATTTATTCGAAACTTTATTTAACAAATAAAACATCCTGAGTAAGTGACTGTAAACTGGTAGTGTTTAATATGTTGTATTATTCAAAGATGTCTACAAATGTAAATAAACTTTAACTAAACTAAAATGACATATGCTACTTACTGTACATGCAGGTTCTTAGACAAGACCAAGAACGAATGGGAACATCGTGCAAGTTTTGAGAAAGTTGCAGGAAAATACGATATGGTGTTTGTAGACTACAGCATTGAGGACAAAGTAAGGAGATGCTTTCATTTTAGCTACAAGTACCACACGAGCAATTGTTTCCTTCATTCTTATTTTTTTCTTCACAGCAGGAGGACAAGATATCCCCTCCTCTTGAACAAAAACCCTGCCAGTTAAACATCAAGGTTAAGTCTCTCCTTGAGCTCATATGTGATCTGAAAGCAATGGAAGAGTGCGTGCTGGAGATGAAGTTTGATATCAAAAAAGCTCCTCTCGGTAAGTGTGGGAAATAATATTAATAGTGATGATTAATGTTCAAACAAACAGCAAAAACATTGCAAATGAAATGGCAGAGAAATGAATTTTGACGGTATTTATTTATCCTGAAGGTAAACTAACAGCAGAGCAAATCCGAGCCGGTTATGCATCTCTGAAGAAGATTGAGGACTGTTTAAAGAAGAAAGGCAATAATAAGGAACTACTGGAAGCATGCAACCAGTTTTACACTCGTATCCCACATGATTTTGGGTAAAAACATCTATTATTCAATGGTGTATATATAGTTATTTGTAGGGGTGTAACGATATGTAGTGGGATGGTATTTCATATATAATATATTTTTTAATGCATGGTGATTTATGTTATCCTATTGGTTGATGATCAAATCAGTGACAGATCTATTTAACTCATTCACCGCCAGCCTTTTTGAGAAAAGTTGCCCACCTGCATTTTTGTGATTTTAACAATATTTTAACAAAATTTCTTGCAGGAAAAATTATTTTCTGTAAAAATATAAACATACAAATTATATCAAATTAAAGAACACACCCTCTGCTTTCAAACAAACAATAAACAAACAAACAAACAAAATGGGGAAAAAACGTTTCATTATATATTTACTTTTTCTACTTAATTTAACCACTGAAATATGGATATTTCTTTTCAAAAATACAACATTTTGAGCAAAAAGCTTAAAAAATTGCGTTTTTGTAAATGAATTTATGTTAGAGATCAGACTCAGAATGACTATCAAACATAAAGGCAGTTAAAATAAATCATTAAATCTTTTTAACTTCCGGTTTTTATGCATTCGGTTTGGTGCCATCTGGTGGATAAAAGCGGTATTACACTTTCACTTTGAAATTCGTCCAGAAAGGCATATTTATTAGTTAAATATGAACTCATAAATGACGAGATAACTCGTCAATGGCGGTGAATGAGTTAATTTTTAAGTTAAATATGGAAGGTTCAGCTAAACCTTTAATAAATGCATCATTCTGTAACAAGTATATGTACAACAAAAATGTTATTAAAAATTTCAATTTTGCAAATATTGTGATGCTACCGTATTATATAGTTTTTTATGGAATCATGAGCTATAGTGTCACATGCCTATTTATTTATTTTAGTTTTAAGTTATTAGATGTTTTAAAGAGTTGATGTTGATTTTGGGCTGCGGACACCACCCGTCATACGCACAGAGGACGAGCTGAAGGAAAAGATTGCTTTGCTAGAGGCTCTTGGTGACATTCGGATTGCTTTGAAAATGGTTCAGTCCAGCATTCAGAACGACGAGCATCCTCTGGACAGACAGTATCAATCTCTGAAGTGTCAACTGCAGCCACTGGATTCTGACAGCAATGAATATAAGGTGCATATTTTCATAACCTTAATGGGCAGAGAGAAAAAAATAATTGACAGCACAATTGAGTTTTAATTGCAACAAACCACCATCATTGTGATCAGTGTTAGCATTTCATCCGCTCATTTGCATTTAAAAGGACACACCCAAAAATGGCACATTTTTGCTTAGGCCTATAAAGTAGGAATTGTAACATGCTTTAATAAATTATCCGTGGAATATTTTGAGCTAAAACTTCACATACGCACTCTGGGGACACCAAATACATATTTTACATCTTTTAAAAAATGTCATAATATGACCCCTTTAAATGGATAGAAACATGAGACACACATGAAACCCACGAAAAAGCATTTACATGCACTCAAGTTGTTTCAAACCTCTATAAATTATTTTATTTTGCAAAGGAAGATGTTTTAAAGTGGGGCACCATTGACTTCCATAGTAGGGAAAAAAACACTGAGGAAGTAAATGGTGCCCCTGATCTGATCTGTTTCAAACATTCTTAAAAATATCTTGCCTTGTGCTCAGCAGAACAAAGACATTTATACAGGTTTTTTGGGTGAACTATCCCTTTAACTAAATCTTGAATCTGAATTACACACACTTTGCTTTTTGTTTTGTTTTGCCATGAGCTCACTTTCTGTTTGTGTGTAGGTCATAGAAAAGTATCTCCACTCCACTCATGCACCAACACACACTGACTACACAATGACCGTCCTGGACATCTTCACCGTGGATCGAGAGGGCGAGAAAGACAGCTTCCTTTCTCAGCTGGACAACAGGTACTAAACCAGCTTTCACATGCTGATTATGAGAGTTAATTACTCTGTGACCTCTTGGGTTTATTGTGCGGGTGCTTCTCAGATTTCACAGAATTATGCTCTGTCTGTGTATTTCAGATAGTAGTTTATTCTTTTATGTGTGAATATTAGGATGCTTCTGTGGCATGGTTCTCGTCTGTCTAACTGGGTGGGGATCTTGAGTCAGGGGCTGCGAGTTGCTCCACCAGAGGCTCCTGTAACTGGATACATGGTAAGAACTCTTACTTCTAATACTCTGTCTACACAGGACATATGCCTGGATATAGTCAATGAAAGTGTCTAGACCAGTGGTCGCCAACACGTTGATCGTGATTGACCAGTCGATCATTAAGACTTCCCCTGTAGATCCCGCAAGTAAGAGAAAAAACGTAGGTTGGACCATCTGGATGATTGTGATTATTCCCCGCAGCATTGTGGACGTACATGTTTCTTAAATGACATTAAGTTCTTCATATATATACTGCTCTACAAAGGCAAAAGGCAGTAACTTCGTTTTTGATCGAAAATTAGTTATTGATATTTTTGGGACATTCAAGACCTCCTTTATCACGTGGATAAGTATCTTGAATCAATTTTGTTGTTTTTTCGAGAAAAAATAAAAATCAAGAAAATAACTGACAACTAAAGTCACTAAAAAGTCTAAATTTTAAAGTCATTTTTCTCAGTTCTACACTCTAGCGAGTTAAGGTCTTTTGCCTTTGTAGGGCAGTATAGTAGCCTAGTAAATGATAAGTGGTTTGTCGTTTTAAGTATTATTTTTTTGATACAGTCAAATCCTTGCTCACAATGAATGGAGTTCATTTATCAATTAATATAAAATTACATAAGTTTGTCAGATCTTATTTGGTGCACCAGATATTTAAAAAAAAGAAACTTTTTAAAAGAAATAAAATATTTTTTTATACTGGCCCTGTCAGGCCAGTGGTTGAGGTTTTCACTTACCCTACCAAAATTTCCACTAGCCCCAATATAGAAATGTCAGTGTCTGTCACATATTTAAAAATAAAAATTCAAAAGTCAAATATAATTGTACCTAAAAAGGCTCCCAAATTTTTTGCTTTACCTGTAAACTGACAGCAAATTCAATTCAATTTTATTTTTATTTATATAGTGCTTTTCACAATTGTTAGTTGTTTCAAAGCAGCTTTACATTAATAGATGTAGGAAAAGCATAGAAAAGCGAGCGTGGTAATAACGTAACATATACAGTAAAGTAGTAAGTTAAGCCAAAGGTGGTGGTCTCTCCAGGGGATGAAAAAACCCCCTAGGAGAAAAGCCCTACTGGCTAGTCCAGAGGGAAAACTCCTAGGAGGAGAAAAACCCTTGAGAGAGATATATATATATATATATATATATATATATATATATATATATATATATATATATATATATATACTATCGGGTATGTGAACAGGTAAGCGAATTAAACTGGTTCTGCCGGTGGTCACCGGTCAGGCATCGACTGGGCATCGTTGAAGGACGGTCAGTAGATCAGTGGTGTGATGACCTTCACAGCTGCAGGAACTGGGTCTGTTTGTCTCATTGTCCTCAGGGTCGAGGACGAGACAGGGAGAGAGAAACAGAATCCTATTAGCATAGTGGCCGTTCACATGTAATAAAAGTGTCATACAGTGTTGTGGTTTAAGTCAGCTCGGTTCTAGACAGGCTAACTATTGCGGCATAAGTATATTACCCAGATGAGTTATGTGAGTGCTTTGTTCTAGACAAACTAACTATTGCGGGATAAGTACATTTACTTGACATTTTATGTGAATGCTTGCTTTATTAAAGAAGAATGTCTTGAGTTTAGATTTAAATTGATCGACTGTGTCCGATACTCGAACAGCAAACTGTGCACAATATTGCATCGTTTCTTTCTTCGTGTTTTACCCAAGTAAATGTCTGCTTCCAAGATGTTAAATAATATACAGTATATATTATTGATGAAAAAATATTTTAGTGACTGAGGGTGAAGCAGTGGCCCAAACGGGCAAGTGACAATACTTTTTACTGGCTCGAACATCTCTCACGCTTGCCCCGGGCCACCAGGCAGTCCTTTATGTTGAGCCCTGCTTGTCTTAATAAAACAAAACAAAAGATGCGACTATAATGATAAATAAAAACATTACAACTTGTATTTCAATAGAGACAACATGGTATTACCAACATGTCATGGACCAGTTCTGATAAAACAATTCGGTTACATATCTGATCTAATGTAAATGATTTAAAAAGTCTGTAAAAGAACACTAAAACCTACCAATTATACATAAAAAAATATAATATATTTATATAATATAATAAAAACAATTGATTTGGTGAATCAGTTTTCATTCTCATTGTATTAACTACACCGCTTTTACCAGTGAATGTCACCAGCGTGCAGTTTTTTGGCCACATTTCGCATGTTAAGGTTTAATTTTGAGAATGTTTCCCATTATTATGAGATACGTAGTCATTATTTTTAGTGTTATGACATACTGACTTTATTTGTTAACTGTGTCTATGGTGCACGTTTTCCCTTCATTTTACCACACTGAATATTTTGAGTTTTCCTGGCATATGAAAATTGGTCCTATCTTTAAATAGATAGGTCTTTCCTTTCATCAAGGCCGAGGTTGGGGATCTTGGGCGTAAAAAGGTTGGTGAGCACTGGTCTAGACTGATGTCTTCAATGGATCGTTCACCCTAAGATTAATATTTTACTTGCCCTCAAACCAGGTTTATATATGACATTCTTCCTTCAGGTGAACACGATCTGAGGTTATATTAAAGAATATTCTGGCTCATTCAGCTTTATAATGGCATTAGATAGTGCCCCATTTTTAAAGTTCCAGCATAGACGCGCTCAAACTGATGCATTGTTGTTTTTGGTGTAGACAGGGTGTTTAGAAAAGAAACAAGTACAAAACAGTGTTAGCTGACATAAGCAGTCTATGTTACAACTCAATCACTGAATCTTTTAACCTCTCTGTCCTTGTAGTTCGGTAAAGGGATTTACTTTGCAGACATGTCATCAAAAAGTGCAAATTACTGCTTTGCCAGCCAGAAGAACAACCAAGGAATTTTGTTGCTGAGTGAGGTTGGTTTCCCTTGTGCAACCAGATTTTCCACAGTTTCCTAAATGTCAAAAAGATCATCTTTGGCTTTGTCTTATTTCTCTACAGGTTGCCCTTGGGGGTGTCAACGAACTTTTGGATTCCAATTACGAAGCTGACAAGCTGCCCTTTGGGAAACATAGCACAAAAGGCCTGGGACAGACTGCGCCCGACCCAAACAACCATGTTATATTGTGAGTCCAGTATAAGAATGAAATGATAATAGAGTCAAGTGCTATAACTGTTTTATATTAATGTTCACTTTTTGTCTCTTAGGGATGGTGCGACTGTACCCATGGGGCCATGTGTAAAGACCGGGGTGGGGCAGAGAGGCGGCTACTCGCTCCTGTATAACGAATACATTGTTTATAACCCTGCCCAGACACGCATGAAATACCTTCTTCATGTGAAGTTTAATTTCTCCTCGCTGTGGTGAAGCAAAAGAGGATTCTTTACATTCAGCAAACTGACTTTTGAATATTTATATATTAATGTCTATAACTAATGCAATCTGAGGTGAAGGACGTGACATGTAGTATGTGGTATAGCTCATATATTCATGAAGGTGAAGAGAATTTAAGAAATCTTGAAGAATTGCATATTTTACATATTAGATATGTTCTGCTAATGTAAGCTAAAAGTTGTTTTTGTTAACAAAAGAGGTGTGTTTGTTTTTTATATGAAAATAAAATGTAATATGTTGTATACTTGTATACGTTAATTCTGTTCAAACTTCCACAAAAGCACAAGTATTATCCATACTGTTTGTTTTAGGCCTTATTCTGGTTTTGTTTCAAGACTAAGTAAAAAAAAGAAAAGAAATATGTGTCAATCTTGCAAAACCTTTCACATTTAGTTTAACAATTTACACAGTTTCTTTTGGAGACCCATGTATGTGAATGTATACAGTATGTTTTTAGTGCATGGGTTTAGTAAATCATAAGTAGGCCGAGGAATATCATGACAAATATCTCCCACCATCCAGATAATTCAATTAGAAAACTAAGTAGAAAAGTTTCCTGCTATACACTAACATTGCATAATTGATGATCATTATTATATTATTAAATATATCTTGGTTTTGTAGAAGAGCTCTCAGTAGTTGCATTTCATAGAATCCTAATTTTTAATTTTAAAGTTACAAATGTGCTTGGGAAGGTGATCACACCATTTTTTAGAGTTAAAGGTGTAGTGCATCCATATATCCAGGTGAAAAAGTGCACTAATATACACTTTATGCTTAGTAAATGTGCTATTTAATGCACTGATTTTGCACATGATATAAAAAATGTGTTTTTAGTACGTCTGAACATAAGAACATCTAAGTGTGCTCAACTTGAGACACCATTTATTTCAATACACTAAAGTATTACTGGTATTTAGTATTACTGAAGTAGATCCATACTTTTAATTAATATATATTTATACACTCTCAGAAAAAAGTACAAAAGTTGTCACTGGGACGGTACCTATTAAAAGGTCCTAATGGGTGATTTTCACGAAATCCAGGGTCCAGCATCAGAATTTTTAAAAAGCCCTTGAAGCCATTTTTTTACTATAACCATTATTTTTAGAGTATTTACAACATATTTCCTATAAAATTATTTACATTTTTTTAATTATTATGAAAAATTATCATTACCACAACATTATATTACATTAAATGTATGCATTTACAAACTCATGTTTCGGTAATGAGAACTAAAAAGTTGTCTAGGTACTATGACAAACAAAATTTCAACTTTTATCTGGAGAGAAAAATAAGAACTGCTTACCTGGTAGCCATCTTGAGTATCACAGTCAATTATGTTCCTTCCAACTATTTTTTTTAAAAATGTTAGTTCAGGATGAGAGGATGAGAAAATTGGCCTTGGATACATTTATATTATTATTGTCTCTACATCACCAAATACCATATGTTTCTTTACTGTAAATGTTTATAGTATAACATGCACTGAAGCTTTTTCTTTTAGATTTTTTAATTATAAATATTTCCATGTCAAAGAACCAAAATCCAGTCATGGACACGTTGCGTAAAATTTCCCCTTTAAATGTGGAAAAAACAACAAAATTGTTGTCATTTGAAATCAGCAAAATAGTACATGAAGAGATGTTTGCTTCTTATTTTGATACTCTTATTTTGCATTTACTTTTTTATCAAAATGTTTCATGACACCTCATAAGTCTAATTTTGCGAGAATCACCCTAATATGTACTATTTTGGTACAGATGTACCTTTGAGGTACCAGTATGAACCCCTAATCTGTCAATGTGTCTATTTTAGGTAAAAAAGTGTACATTTTGAAAAGGTATCACCCCAGTGACAACTTTACAACTGTACAACTTTTACACTTTATTTTGCACAAAATTTGAATGTAGCCTACTACAAATGTACTTGCTTATATTTAAGTATATGTTTAATACGTTTAACTATACTACATTTTTACCTGAAGATTATTTTACTCAATGTAATGCCATATTAGGGGCCAGTCACACCAAAAGCGCTTTAAACGCTTGCAAACGCAAGGCGCGACGCATTGCCTTTTATAAAAAAAGAGCAGTGCGACGCGGCTTTTCATATTGCTAAGCAACCACCGAGTCAGCTGTCTTGTCAAGCAAATATTGAAGCGTGAGCGCTCTTTTGCTGTTAACTGTCATATTAGCAGAAACTTTAAAAAGAGGACGCTTGCTCTGACCTTGTTTGAGGGTGAGATGTGCACAAACACAAGAGAGAGTGAGCGAGTGGAGTCCGGTTCTTTAAAGCAACTGTAAACTTCCCTCACCACAACGTAAGGGCCGCCTCTCCCCTCATTCGATTGGACAATGGAAAGACACGAATGACGTCGAGCGCTCCGCTCTCAGCGCTCCTTCAAAAACGCGTGCGCGGCAGGCGGCAAAAAAACTCAAGGCGCTCGGCGCGCATAAACAGCGCGCAAACGCGGCCTACCCATAGAATATCATTCAAAAAAGGCGCCTGCAACTGCCATAAACGCTTTTGGTGTGACTGGCCCCACTGTATAGATTTTCTTTCTTTAGGTAGAAAAGTAGGCCTATACTGGCATAGAGATATACATTCAATACATTCCCCACTCAATGTTCGGGACAAAGACATTTGATTTTTCTTTGTCCTTGGTGTGACAGTACCCAGAAGCTCTACATAAAGACCAGGGTGGGGCAGAGGGGTGGCCACACCCTCCTCTGTGGAGAATATTTTTGCCCTACCCAGAAACAAATGACATCTCCATTCGAGTTCCTTGCTTTTACCTATTTACTTTACTTTTTAAGCCACTGCTATTTAAACAAGCGTTTAGTTGACTGGGTTTCATTTTTATCTTTTTATTTTTATGTTTATTTATAGAGCACTTTTCACAGATATAATCACACTTATTTGAGCATACTGATAATACATGAAACAGTTCTTATATAAAACAAATTCAAAAGTTTGTAACCTACATACACGGGTTATGAGAAATGCATTTTATTAAAGCTGCAATTCGTTACTGGTTAAGAATAAAACAAAAATTAGTTACAGAGCATGAACATAAACAATAAATATTAAAATGGTCTCCTTATCTTGCCTTGATTCACAGTGGTAAAATTAAAATAAGCTTTTGCTTTGTGTTTCACAGTAGTTGTTTTTTAATTCTGTAACTTCCAACTTTGTTTCAAACAGAGACAGAATAGATATGCAAAAAATACTTATTGCAATAAACTAATTAACAGACAAAAATGGACATTTCTGTTATATTATATTGCATTGTATCTATGTGATATGCTTTTTTGCTGTTTCAGTGCAGTTTTTTAAAACAATTTATTATTTAAAACATTTTTATGTTACACATCTCCAACTAATATAACACGCTGATGTCAAGTACAAGGATTTATGGATTTAATATAAGCATAAATAAAGAGCAGTCATGCTATCAAAGGGTATAGTACAAGATTTGGACGATTTCACGAACCACAATGGCGCTTTTATCGATGTCATTTACGATTAAGGCATTAAGCATATAAAACGTATTGTTAATACTGTTGTGATCAGCAAAGAGAAAGAATGTAGTACATATTAGCATCATCATTATCTGTTAAGGAAACATGTGCTTCTGGTTAATATATACAGAGAAATGTTTAATAATTAATACTCCTAATACAAATACAGCTACACCTAATAGAAAACAAACAACATTTTTTTTAAAATAAGGTGAGTTTTCACATTTGGATTCTGCTGTTTTCAAGGGATGAGGAGATGTACTTTGATATGAGGCTGTGGCCTGGTGGTCAGTAGAAGTGGTTGAGTCTGCACTTGTCCATCCGGCTGTCTTGTTTGTATGCCAGCACAAGTGTTATAAGTGTGAAAGGTGTGACGTGAAAGTACTTGAGATGAATCTACACCAGTCCAGCCTCAGCATTTTGAATGATCTTCAAAGGTTTCATGTATTTTATGAGATGAATATTGTATGCATGTGCAGAATTAGGAGTGCTGCTGCTGTGTATGTGTGTGTAAATGCTGATGTGTCAAATATGTCTGTGCAGGTATATGTACATGGAAGTTTAGTTCTTTGAGCCTCCGCCAATAATCATAAGTATGTAGAGGAAAATCATGATGATATCCAGGTAGATAATTAAAGCACCGAAGACGTACTCTTCAGGGTTCAGATTGTATTTTTGCCTGCCCATCACCAGCTGACAGTCCACCGCCAGGAACTATAACAGAGATATAAACAAGACAATGAGAAACAAATCCATATCTTAAATACATACAACATACAATCTAATCTGTTTTAAAGAGACACTCCACTGGAAGCTGATCTCCGGGTCTGGCGGTACCACTTTTAGCATAGCTTAGCATAATCCATTGAATCTGATTAGACCATTAGCATCGCGCTAAAAAATAACCAAATAGTTTCGATATTTTTGTTCCTATTTAATCTCTTCTGTGGTAACATTTTGTACTAAGACCGACGGAAAATTAAAAGTTGTGATTTTCTAGGCAGAAATGGTTAGGACTATACTCTCATTCTGGCGGACTTTGCTGCTGTAACATGGCTGCAGCATGCGTAGTGATATTACGCACTGCCCGAAAATAGTCCCCTTAGTAACTTTAATAGCAGGGGACTATTTTTAGCTTCTGCGTAATATCACTGTGCCTCCTGAAGCCAAAAAGTGGAGTGTCCCTTTAAAAATCTCTGGTTTTGCATTGGTGGACAAAGTTGTTTTTTATACACATGCATGTTATCAATATTTGGGGGATTGTCGTTAAAGGTCCACTGTGATTTTTAGCGGCATCTAGTGGTGAGACTGTGAATTGCAGCCAACGACTCACCCCTCCCTTTTTAAAACGTATAGAGAAGCTACGGTAGCTGCCACAGGACAAACATGTCATCCCCTAATAGTGCGTTCATACCAGACGTGAATAAAGCAAACAATGCCAGACCAGAGACAATAGGCTTTATGCCCAGCTGCACTACCTCCTGAACTTCAGCCAGCTCCTTGTTTCCTGTCTGCCATTGTTGGACGGGCTGATTAGTCTAGGTGTGCCTGATTATTGTTGTGACTACTGAGGTCGGTCACGCCTGGATTGATCAGTTTGTCCAATAATGGCAGACAGGAAACAAGGAGCTGGCTGAAGTTCAGGAAGTAGTGCAGCTGGGCATAAAGCCTATACAAAAAGACAGTGCAACAACAATACAATACAATACAACAAGACATAAAGGTGCAGAAAAATAAATAATATTGCCAATCAGTACAGTTGGTGGTTCTGAGTAAACATCTTTTAAACATCTCTACACATATGATTTTATTATTTTTCTTACCACTGCATACAGAAGAGCTCCCAGACACCCATAGACAATTTGCAAAACCCTGGAGTAAAAGAAGATGCTGAAGAATCCAAACATGAGTAAGTCCACAGCGAGTATGAGCAGAATGCCATTACACACAGTGAAGTCCAGACGAGTCTGAAAGCAGAAAACATACAGCTGGAATTAATAGATGAAAAAACAAATAGACTCAGATGTCAAGTTATTCAATAATTGGTCCTTAATGTTTATAAAGTTAAATTGTTATAAAAATAACACAAGCTACAGAATATTAAACTTGCTACACAAATGAAATACTTTGAGTATACAGTAATGTGGTTCAGTGCTCATCCAGACTCTAGAAAACTCTTGAACCTCATTTTTTTCATATTTTAATTCCTTACAAAACCTTGACAACCACTGCAGTCTATCATACTCTTTAGATATATTGTGTATTGTTTTAAGTCATTGATGATGTGAGAAGATTAGTGTGAGACAAACTGAATATACCTGGGCAGAGAAAATGATGATGGTGAATGAGATGATCACGGTTGATCCTAAAGCAATGACCACTGATGTTGTGTTGTGATATGAAGCCACAGTCCCGACCATGTAAGACAGACTCAGGGTCACCATTGTCTGCACAGATACAACAGCATATAACATGACATGTTTACAAAGACAATAGTATAATGGAAACAGAAAAATTTACAGTTTATATATATATATATATATATATATATATATATATATAACAATATGAAATATTTTGCATTTGGCAGACATTCATCCCCAGGACATTATATGTATAAAAATACAAAAACTTTAAAATACAGTTTACTAGTTAGCTTAGTGTCTTGCATGTTAATCTAACACCAAATTTAAACTATATAATTTAAAGTCGCCATGAAACGGAAGTATCGATTGCCTAATTTTCCCCGTGTTGACGTATATCTGAGTGAAACTGCTTCTGAAATGAAAGAAATATGGATTTGAATTTGTCCATCGAGATCTGATTGGATCATTTAAAGTTGGGTCATGTGGCTAATTGCTAATCGCAGACCAAGTCCACTTGCCATACCATATGACCGGAAGTGAAGAGAGATCGTTTTGAGGAGATTTACATTTTTAATTAAAGATTACAAGGGCACATGAATTTTTAAAAAAAATAATGAAGCTTACAGATAAGTCATTTGTAAAAAAAACCTGACAATATTCCAAAACAAATGACAGTTTTTCATTTTAATTTCATAGCGACTTTAAAACATTTAGGGGCGGTTTCCCGGACAGGGATTAGACTAGTCCTAGACTTAAACTGTTGAGCGTCGCCGTCCCGAATACGGGACACCTAAGTTTGCATCAATATTGTTGATGTAAATTTTTATCTATCACTACAAACTATATATCGTTGGAAAGGTCTAAGCCTCCAGAATAGACATTTCAGCAGTGTTTTATAAAATAAATTATGTAGGGAGAGTAATTGATTCATTTATGAAGAGAGTGTGCCTCAAAACATTTATTTTCTGCTAAATGTCACTGTCCCACCAGCAGGACGACTACATTTACTTCAGTGTTTGCATGTGAATTCTAATCTAATCATGACAAACTGTATATTGTTTGAAAGCTCCAAGAGTGTAGATTTAACTCAATAGGGTGGGGTGACGCTTAAGAGGTTAAACACTTTTAAGAGCTCTCCAAACTGAAAACAACTTTCACTTACAGATCTTAAAATACATCAGGGCCCTTTGTTTTACTTCAAGATGCACACAGGTAATGTTTTTAGTAAGGCATGTTGTTTAAAACTAGTTATATTTCCTAATTAAACTAAGGCCTAGTCCTGGATTAAGCTAATCCTGGTCCGGGAAACCGCCCCTTAAAACAAGCATTTTCATCCATCCCTGCTCTCTATCGCAATACTTTACCTTTAAATATACAGAATAAAAATATTCAAATATTTTTATTTTTTGCATTTTTTGGTGGATAGCCATCTTTACTTTAAATATATTTTTTTTAAAGTATAAGTATAAATATTTTACTTAAATGCACATTTTATTCATGTCCCCAGGATTTTACTGTTTCCCAAGACTTTCCCCGCTTTGAAAATCTAGGAATATTGGATCTTCTGAAGGCCACTTTAAATATAATCTTATTTGAAGTATATTTTATGGTTTCTTTGATGTTCTGATGCATTTACAGAAATGTTTTATTAATGTACAATGTCCCCGATAACTAAAAAAAAGGGTAAATCAAAAGTCACTATTCTCATTTTCTTTTCAGTATATTTTATGATGTTGATGCTATGACTGTTTAAGTCTAAACTTTAGACATTCTTCTTTAACAAAGCATTCACATAAAATGTCCAGTAAATGTACTTATCCCGCAATAGTTAGTTTGTCCAGAACAAAGCATTCACATAACTTATCTGGGTAATATACTTATGCCGCAATAGTTAGCCTTTTTTGAAACGAATGGATTTTAAACCACAATACTGACACTTGCATTACATGTGAACGGCCCCTACGCTAATAGAATTCTTTTTCTCTCTCCCTGTCTCGTCCTCGACCCCGAGGACAAAGAGACAAACAGACCCAGTTCCTAATGCTGTGAAGGTCATCACAACACTGATCTAATGACTGTCCTTCTACGTGATGCGCGACCAACGACCATTGGCTGAACCAGTTTAATCCGCTTACCAGTTTCATATCCCTATCGTGTTTATATATATAAATATATATGTATTTCTCTCAAGGGTTTTTCTCCTCCTAGGAGTTTGATCTATCCTTTAACGATAATCTATTAATGTATTTGGTTTATCATATAATAATAACTATTATAGTATAATATTCATTATACATCTTTACCATGTCAAGGTTTATTACAGGCTGACCCAGTTATCCCTTACATCAGTGGTTCTCAAACTTTTCGGCATATGCACCCCCTTGTGTAAGGTGCATTCCTTTGTGCCCCCCAAGACAATTCATGGCACAAAACATCTCAAACTTTAAATTTAAATTAAACAAAACATATTAAATGATACAATGTAGTGATGCTGGTTAGTCTTATCTTTTCTGAGGCAGAAATGATAAATGAATGTATTTTAAAAGATGTCAAAAAGTGGGGCCTCCCGGCACCATCTTGCACCCCTCAGTTTGAGAACCACTGCCTTGCATAAACCTGGAAAGCCATTGCACTTTGTCAAGAGGAAGTACAAGCTGTACCCATTTGTTATGAAAAGGAAATTACTACCTTACAAAATGCTAGACAGAGGAAGTGGGAAATTTTGTCCTATGGTTAAATCTATGTGATTTTACTATATGTGACCCTGTTTGTGAAATTCAGGCTAAAGTCTCATAATCTAATGATGATAAAAGAGCATCAAAGTTTACATTTACTTTAATTAAAGATATCAAGGTTATATTTTCACAGAATGTTCTTTATATTATGTAAAATGATTTTATGTAAATCACGAAAAAGGCAATTTTTACAGGCAGGGTCACAAATGAGAACAATGAGAGAAACAAGACTGAGGAGGAACCAGCTTTGTGAAGGTTAACCGTCCACTGATATAAAGATTTTGAAGTTACGTTCATGTTTGAGACCTGAATCATCTAACCACTGGTGACTTTTTAAGCTTGATGATGCTCTAATGCAAAGTATGACAACATGAGAACAGAAACTCACCAGTGCCATCAGGTTCCAGGGATGCGAGCGACTACACTTGGAGAAAATGGCAAGACACGAACCCACCACGACAAAGATGATGTATGAACTTAAGTACACCCAGATGCTGCCCTGAACCGCCACCTTGACTGTGGTTGAGAAGGTGAATATGCACACTATAGTAAAGGTGACTAGTAACTGAAGGGTTACCACGCTGAACACCTGCATGTGTCAAAAGAAAGATCCTTATAATTGCATATTATAATCAAACTTGTACGGTTTCACTAAAAGCTACCCACCTTCCTGATAAATGCTTTCCGAATAGTGTCATCCTCAAATTCTGACACTAGGAGTTCATTATCTTGATTTGGATTAGATTCATCTGATGCAAAAACAAACAAACACGTTGTCATTGTGACATTCTTCCTTTATACACCTATTTGGTTTTATAACACTATGGAAAATGTAATGTGTCAGTAGATCACTGATGCAATCATATGAATTGCGTAATATTAAAAGCATGGCTGAAGTATAACATCTGTTGTGACCAAAGGTACATTTGGGTCTTCTTTTTTGAAGCCAGCCTCCTCTGGTGGCAGGTTGGGTGCAATGAAGCCGCCTTGTGGAGGGACGGGTTGGTTATACATGATAGGGCCTGTAGGGTACGGAGGGGGCATGTAAGATGAAGGTGGGAAGATTGGTCCTGCCAATGGGTCATTTTCTGTTGCAGCGTTGTGGTTTTCTTTGTCCCCCATGACAGGGGCTGTAGGGTAAGGAGGGGGCATGTATGATGATTGGGGGTAAATTGGCCCAGCCAAAGGGCTATTTTCTGGTGCAGGATTGTGGGTCTCTATGTCTGACGTGACAGGGGCAGTAGGGTAAGGAGGTGGAGGGTAGATTGGTCCCGCCAATGGGTTCTTTGTGTCCGTCATCCTAAACAACAGAAGTTGTCATTGCAATGTCAGGATATCAAAAGAACAGGACAAGATGCAATACTGATGTAAAAGCAACTTTGGTACAAATATTTAAATTTCAGTTATTAGAGCACACTACAATTATTAAAAACTATATTTTTTTGTACATTTGTAAAAATAATATATTAATAAATATATTTGTGTTTTAATTCTTAATGTGGCAGTTTCCAAGACAGGGATTAGATTAGTCCTAGACTAAAATAAATGTAAGAGCTGTCCAAACTGAAAACAACTTGCATTGACATACGTTAAAATACATCAGTGCCCTTTGTTTTGCCTCAGAATGCACACAAGTAACGTTTTAATAAAACATATTTGTTCAAACTAGTTTTATTTCCTATTAAACTAAGACCTAGTCCTGGCTTAAGCTAATCCCTGTCTGGGAAACAACCCATATATCACTTTTTCTCATCTATAATAGCCTGTAACAAATTAAAAATCCTGTAAAAATCCTCCCTAAACTTCCCCCAAAACTTCCCCCTGTAAATACAGGTATTTATATACTCTCTCAAAAATAAAGGTGCTTGAAAGGTTTTTTATACATTGAAAAAAATTATTCATTGAATTTAATCCATTTTTTTAAGGTAAGTGGTTGCAATCCATTTTTTAAGCTACATTTAAACAAAAGTTTTATATTTTATTTTACTTTACTAATCTTTTTTGTTTAAATGTAGCTTAAATAAATTGATTGCAACCACTTACCTTAAAAAAAAGTATTAAATTCAATGAATCATTTTTTTCAGTGTAGCGATGTCATAGAAGAAAACAATTTGGGTTTCAAAGAATCATTCAGTCAAACGTTTTTAGAAGTACCATTTCTTTTTTACGTTTTTATAATCTGAAAAACCTTTTTATCACCACAAGATCCTTTTGTTAAACAAAAAGGTTTCTTCAGATGTTAAAAGTTCTTTATGGGACCATTCGTAAAGCACCTTTATTTTTTTAGGAGCGCAACTATGGGCATTGCTAGGTTTAGAGGGGATGGGGAGGGGCTTTGCCCTCCGAGAACATGAAACCCATAAACAAAGTAAATATTTTATTATAATAATGATATTAATTGTAATATGAGCATAAAACTGAAAAAAAAACAGTTTGCAGTGCTTTAGTTGACCGTATTTATTTTTATTCTTTCTCTCCTTGTAGTTTTTTTTTCTTTCCTTCTTGATCAACCTTTACCTAATGTCTGCTCTTTTTTGCATTTCCAGTTTTTATATTCTGTTGCCTGGCTGACTAATTCAACCTGTTATGTGTTCAAATGTTAAAATTTTGAACAGCATTACTCTAAACACACACTGTAAAAAATACTTTGCTGCCTTAACATTTTTTGTTTAATCAACTGAGATTTACAAGTCATGTCAACAGAGATGAGTTGTCACAACTTATAAAATATAGTTGAGAAAAGTCAACTTAATTTTATAAGTTATAACAACTCACCTGTAGACAACTCATCTCTAGTCAAGATTAATAATAGTAAGTTGAAATGACTTGTAAATCCGAGTTGATTCAACAAAACATTTTAAGGCAGCAAAGTATTTTTTACAATTAACTATATTTAATATTTATTACATATTTATTATATATTTAAATAATTTATTAACTATATTTCTCTTAGGCCCTTCATTTTATATAAGTTATTTTATAAGCTTTACCATACATACATTGGGATAAACTGTGTTACTAAGAATTGAGAAACAAGTTGCTAATTTTGCAGAACAGTTTTATTTTTTACCAGAAAAAAAGGTTCATTATATGTGACCCTGGACCACAAAATCAATCAAAAGTCGCACGGGTATATTTGTAGCAATAGCCAACAACACATAGCATGGGTCAAAATAATTGTATTTTTTATTTTTGACTGATCATTAGGAAAAAATAAGCAAAGATCATGTTTTGTAAAGATATTTTGTACATTTTCTTCCTGTATATTATAAATTCGTTTATTATTAGTAATATGTGTTGCTAAGGACTACATTTGGACAACTTTAAAGACAATATTTTGAGTTTTTGCACCCTAAGATTTTTAAATAGTTGTATCTCGGCCAAATATTATATTTTTTATTCAGATTTAAGATGATGTATTAATCTCAATTTAAAAAATTTACCCCTATGACTGGTTTTGTGGTCCAGGATAACATATTAAAATTTAGTTTACTTCCACTGTAAAAAAGTAACTTACTGTAGAAGATAAAGACTAACATTTTTTAATGTTCATTTAACTTTGAACAAAATGTTGCCAGTAAATAACAAATGTAAAATCTACAGTAAGTTACTGGCAGCTAGTTGCCAGTAATACCCAGTAATACTGAAATTTCTACAGATATTTTTTACAGTGTATTTATAACCTGCATGGTGTCAAGAGTCTTATACCGCTAATAAACAACCGCTTACTGGTTTAACTTTAGTTGTATTGTTTCACTGGGATTGTTCCCCATACTAAAGTGTACAGTTTTACTTTTATTTAATCAAATTTCATTTATATTTAAAATACTAAGAGGATAACAAAGGTTGATTAAAGAGACATTTAAGCTACAGAGTCTTTTGTTTTTATTTGTAGGACTGCTGATATTTTAACTTAAAGGGATAGTTTAATGAAATGAAAATTTTGTCAACATTTATTTACCCTCAAGTTGTTCCAAACTATTTACAAAACCGTATACATTTCTTTCTTCTTCTGAATACAAATTAAGATATTTTAAAGAATGTTTGTAACCAAGCAGATCTGAGGCACCATTGACTGCCATAGGATAAAACAACACTATGGAAGTCAATGATGCCCCAAATCTGTTTTTTCAAAATATCTTGTTTCAGCTCATGCAAGTTTGCAACAACTTGAGGGTAAATACATTTTGACAGAATGTTCATTCTGCACTGAACTATCCCTTTAATTTCACAGAGTCGAACTGATTATTTAAAATGAGAACACGCTTCCTACAGTTGAGGCAAAATCTGTTTCTCATTAATATCCATTTCATTTCTTAATTGTCAACTGAATCATTTAGAGCACAAATAAAAATAAAAATGCTCACCTGGTCTGTCTGGTCTAGTTTGAGGTTTGAACACCCAGAGGTATCTGATGTTTAAAGTATCACCTGTGATTTTCACACAGCCTGAAGAAGCTTTCACATCCGTTATTACGTCACTAACAAAAACCCGCGGTGTGGAAAATCTGTAAAAAAGAAGCTGTGGTTGCAAACAATTGCAAGCTAACCGAAGTTCACATACACTTGTTTCGTTTCCAGTTAGCTTGAATTGGTGCAAAGAACGTGCACCAGTCACAATAAAATAAAAAGCATTAAAATAAATAAATAAAAACACTGATACTTTTCTATGACAATAATAATAACATTTCTCATTTCATTGTTTACAAACCACTTCACTTTCATTTTTTTTCTCATAATAATGAAATATAATAATGAAAGTATACAATAATGAAAGCATATAATATTGAAAGTATATAATAATGAAAGTTGCCCATCAGTTTCTGTATTATTCTGGCCAGGGGTCTAACAATAGTCATTAATGAGTGAGGTAAAAAGCAGCTAATGATCCTGATGAAAACATACCCACAATAATTTTTTTTCTGTAATAAGACCTATTGCTTGCATATGGTTTGATATGTTCATACTTGGTTTATGTCCTTTTGTGTTCAACAGAAGGAAATCACAACATGAGTGTACATAAAGACGGGAAGAGGTTTCACAAGTTCAACAACACAAGTGCAACAAAAGCGCTGTTGAAACATAGGAAGATTTTGACACATGGGGCAAAACCCACTAAGCTTTGTCTTCTTTCATTACTGCAGGTTAAAACTAAAGGGCTGTTTTCCGGACAGGTTTTAGATTAATCCAGGACTAGTCCTTAATTATATTAAGACATTTAAGTCGTTTTTACAAACAAACCTTACAAAAAACAATACCGGTGTGCATCTTGAGACAAAACAATAACATTGATGTATTACGATAAGGTGTTTTTAAATTAAGGCAGCTTAAACATGCATTTTAGTCTGAGACTAAGATAAGCCCTGTCCGGGAAATACCAAACAAATAATCAATATATAAAATGACAAGCTTATTTTAAAGACAATGCATTTTTAAACTAGGGTTGTAAAATGACACAAATACGCTTGCACCAAAGACACTGCAACTGTCATGTACTACAGCTCAGTGTGTTTGTGACTGTTGTGTCACAACATAAAGCTTTGCATTTCTGTAGCTCAGTGGGTTAAAGGTGCCAAAGAATGCATTGAAATAATAAATGTTACATTGTTCTCTGATATCTACATAGAAGGTATGTGGCTTTATTAAGTGCAAAAATGATCCTGAGACAATTTTACATGTCCATTTAGGATTTTCCCATAGAATGAAATGTTCTATTATTAACTTATTTGAAAAGGTCATGAATAATAAAGTTGAGCTCTGCTCTGATTGGCTGTTTGTCAAGAGTGTCAAGCGCGAGTGATTTAAATGTTAAGTCAATGTAAAGACGCGCGTCTGGAGGTCTTGCGGCGCGAATGAGGCGTTTAGCACGGCAGACGCGATTCTGCCTCATTCGCATGAATTGAGCGTTGCCACGGGAAATGCGCGAGTTGAAAAATTTAAACTTTGGCGGAAAAATGCGCTGCATTAACCCCTCCTACGACGCAAATTTCCAGATGAATGTCTCAATGACTAGAATTTCACGCGTGAATGAAGCAAGTAAACTCAAAATATTCAAGCGGCAAACTAGAAGCGGTAGACGGGAATTTGACGCCTCAAACACGGCTGGTGTGAACCCACAGTGAGGGGACATAGCTTGAAAATCAGACTTTTTCCATGTTTAAGTGCTATAAAATTCTATCAACCTTTATCTGCACTATCCAACCACAGCACTGCCATTTAATGCAGAGAGAAAGATGGAGAAAAAAAATCAACAGCACAATTGAGTTTCAATTACAACAAACCACACTGAAAAAAAATTATTCATTCAATTTACTTTTTTTTTTTTTTTAAATAAGTGGTTGCAATACATTTATTTAAGCTCCATTTAAAAAAAACAGAAAAATTTAATTAAATAAAAAAGTTTGGTTTAATTTTTTTTTTTGTTTAAATGTAGCTTAAATAAATGGATTGCAACCACTTACCTTTAAAAAAAAATAGTAATTTGAATGAATCATTTTTTTTCAGTGAGGTTTGTTGTAATTGAAACTCAATTGTGCTGTCGATTATTTTTTTTCTCCATCTTTCTCTTTGCATTAAATGGCAGTGTCGTGGTTGGATAGTGCAGATAAAGGGGGCGGTATTATTGTAATTGGCCTTGCTACCTACCTTACAAAACAGTCGAAATTTGAATGAATAATTTTTTCTGTGCACCATCATTGTGATCAGTGTTTGCATTTCATCAGCTCATTTGCATTTTAAAAGACACACCCAAAAATGGCACACTTTTGCTCAGCCCTACAACGTGGCAATTTTAACATGCTATAATAAATTATCTGTGGGGTATTTTGAGCTAAAACTTCACATACACATTATGGGGACGCCAAATATTTATTTTACATCTTAAAAAAAATCTCATAATATGACCCCTTTAAAAAAAATTAAGGTGCTTAACAATGCCATGAAAGAACCCTTAACATCTGAAGAATCTTACTTAAAAAAAAAAACATGACCAAAAATGAAAGGCAGCCATCACACTTAAGCATATTTATTGTAAAAAATACATATAAAAACAATTTGTCAGACATACAAAAGATTTAGGCATAGAAACAGCATCATGGACAAACAAAAGACAAAGCCATTTTGAAATGCAATACATATTTACACTTTAATAAATAAATACTCAGTTGTTCTTTAGCAGAATGAGGGCAGATTGTCTGACTGGGGGTGTGAATATCCTCAAACCATATTGACCTAAAAACATTTCCACCTTATTCACTTTTGACCAACAACTGTCAAACCACACAGGATCAACCGGGTAAAAACCCTTAGCACTGAATAATAACATAACTTTCCATTGATTTTATACTGTATATATATATATACTTATATTTTTTTTAATGAAAACACCACCTTTGGAGTTAGCTATGCCCCAGAATAATAAAGTAAATATGGATATTGAGGTATGGCACCATATAAGTTAAACAAAGGGCAAAAGCTAACGTACAGAGCTTAAAAGATTGTCAAAATACTCTGACAATACCTCCCATCCACTCCACAATGCACTGCACCACAAACACAAAACAAATGTAACTGTAAAGATGATTCCTGCCATCCACACGCACACCATCTTAAGTATTCGAATATAAAAGATGAGTCTCCTCTAAACCAAACCCATTACAATACTTTTCGGAGATTTATGACCTCCAGTGGGCCATGCAGGGAAAGCCCAGAAGGCATAAATTTCATACGTCCAGAAAGTCTGAAGTCCTCCAGGACGTTACTATTCAAAATATAAACCATTAATCTAAGGCAAAGAAAAGGTAACAGACCAACTCAACACTATAAGACACAATAGAGTCATCAACGTAACACTCAGAAATCAAGTAACCCCAAAAACCTCAAAACACATATTTTTAATGTAAAAACATCTCTGTGTCGGGATCTTAAACCTGTCCAAAATATTGGCTTTCCACTGTACTCTTCCTATAGTGCTGGTGAAGAAGTCCTCATTTCCCATCAGCTGCACTGAAACTCCATCTCTGGCAAGGCATGAGCCATATGGCATCACTGTACCCGACACACATCTCCCGAGTCACAGATGGCCTGATTCACACGCATTCAACATATTATCAGAGAAGGCCTGGTGTGACTGGATCTCTTCAGTCTACTACATCCCATCCACATTGAAGCATGTTGAATGAATGACTGTTCACAGTCCTGCACAAAAACCAAATCTGCGCCCTAAATCCGAATGATGTTGAACACGAGCAAGCACCTACAGACATTTCACCGCAACCAATGATACATCCATTAATCTGACTAGTTGATGCATTGCTCCGGTTTGTTAATAACCGAGCAGAAGTATTCGGACCAAGAGGAACTGAGAGCATGTGGATAAAACCAATGTTCCTATTAGCAACAATATGGGAAATAATCCCCCCACCCTCAGAAAAACCCCCCATCATTTAGTATCACCCGAAATATAAAACATCATGCCTTGTATGTAATCCTGTGCAATATTTACGCATGTACAACTTATTTCTTTTCATCCAGGATCTGCCAAACAACATCAACCGAAAAAGTTCATTCAAAGTCTTCCCAGCATGCTGAGCAAAACCCAAACACCAAGCCTGCGAACCCAGCATAAATGACGGCGTATCCAAACTCCATCAAGATGTCCGTGAGACGATCCGTGTGTACCTTTTCTCTCCGGTTACATTTCAAATCCATGTCATTTGACGGTCTCACGTTGAGTTTTGTGGTAAAGAGTTAAGAGAGAAAAGGCAAGCAGAGCAAACCTGCTGTTCAGTCAGGTGCTGCAGAGCAGAGAAAAAGCCAAATCACATCAGAAACTTAAAGCCAGGCTTACTTAAAACAGGCTTATTCATTTAGCAACAAGTTTTGATGGTTGTTATCCGTTTCATAAAATATATGCTCCTGCCCGGGGGTATTGTCTCCTAAACAGATGACACAGAAACAAACATTAATGCCAATGTCAAAATAGACACCATACTCTCTTTTGTGAATGCCTAAATGCTCACCTGAGTCGAAGTGTCATTGCACCTGGACACACGAATCAATCGAAAGGATGTTCAGGACAGCACGGCTTCACTTTGCTCCATGTATCAATGCAGCTGTTCAGAGAAACAAAATCAATATGCATTCGATCTATTCGAGTCAAACTACTTCAAAGCACAACACTCAGGTTTCATGTGTTTGTAGGGGTGTAAATCAGATCCAATAACGTTTTTCTCCTCCAGCGATGCAATATTTCCCGATACAACAAACACTGCTTCAATGCAATTACGATTGGATTAATTTATTGATCTTTTTATATTATGTGCCTAGTCAAACAGTTACATTTTTAACTCTTTTTTCACCATTGACTAGTGATGGGCAATTTCGAAGCATGCCTTATGAGGCTTCGGAATATTTACGATTCTTTTGGTTCGAATCATTGGTTTGTAGCTTGTTTCAAACTGGCCAAAGTCACATGATTTTAGCAAACGAGGCTTTATTACGTCAAAACTGTTTTGAAAATCTGAAGATTCACCACTAGGCGGAGTTGATCACAAATGACCAGTGTAGGTGAACTCGGGTCAGTTTTATTATAAAAGTTCATAAAACATTAATCCTTCTGACTAATAATACTACAATTTTGTCTACTTTTGGTTTATAGACAGATTTAATGACAAAAAATGATAATTAAAAAGGGAGTTCGTTTTAATGATTTTGCCATAAATAAAACTAATTGGTTCAATTGATTTGCTGCTTCGAAAAGCTTTGTTTCTCCCATCACTACCATTGACGATAGGGCTGGACAAAAAAAATAGATTTTTTGATTAATCTTTTTTTTTTAAATGTGGTCGATTCAAAATCAATTCTCAAAGGGAATAAATCAAATTTTTTTCATACCGTAAAACTTCAAATAATAGCAGAGTCCCAAATAGATGCCTTGTGTGACGACAGGTTTGGGTAAATAAACGCCTGTCTCAAATAAAGGCCGGGTCTGTTTTTTAGTTTCGGGTTGTATTAAATCTTCTAAACCCCGTCAGATTGTCTGTTTAAGCCAGTTCTATGGTGCAGATTGCACACGCTAAAGTTTTACCGGTAGATGTCACGTGACTAGGGATGCATATCAATTAATCGCGATTAATCTATAGCAGAATAAAAGTTTTTGTTTACATCATATATGTGTGTGTACTGTGTATAATAACTTTGTATATTTAAATGCACACACATGCATGTATATATTTAAGCAATGTTTACATGTGTATATACATTTGTATATTTATGTATAATTTATATTATATATAAATACTTAATACATAAATATATTTTTTTCTTAAAATTATACATGCATGTGTGCATATTTATATATAAATAATTATTATACACAGTTCACACACATATATGATGTAAACAAAAACTTTTATTCTGCTATAGATTAATCGCGATTAATTGATATGCATCCCTACACGTGACAGACGCAATCGTTCGTTAATTATCACTATGACAACACAACAAGTGTCGTTGTCAGGATTGCAGTGATGATGACAGTAGCGGAGTGGCAATCGTGAGGCTCTGGACTTTTCCCGGTGTGCCTGTAGTGTTTTGAGGGCCGATCTGATAATAGCCGCGCTTTTAATCTTTTGTCATGCATGCACACATATTGTATTTCTCAAACGAAAAAACTATTTATCATATATTTAATATGCTGTAGCACCCAAAATGTATCTGGCTGCACCGCTCTCTCTATCAAGCCTGTCTCCCCTGGAGTCGTAGTCGAGCGTGCTTCGTGCAACTTATTAGCCAATCAAAAAAAAGAAAAGAAAAGAAAGAGGCTACACAATAGCCAATCAGAAAATAGCACTGTTGTATCCGTGTAAGATTTAACGCAACAACCAATAAAAAAGCATACCCTTGTTTGCTTTATTTATGCTGCCAATAATTTAAGACTGTTATTCTTACACAAACTAATTTGTTAAACACATTTAAATTATAAATAAAACGTAATATTTGAACAATTAAATTAAAAGCCTGTCTCTTATAGATGCCTGGTGTGATGATAGGTTTGGGAAAATAAAAGCCTGGGCTATTATTTGAAGTTTTACGGTATTTATTTCCGCAAACATTGAACGTAAAATTAACGTTAATCTAATTACTAGTCTTCTTCACTAGATGTCACACTCTTTTTTGCCTTGGACGATGTTACCAAGGAGCGAGAGGCGAGCCTGTCATTCATTTATTCAGTGCTTAAAATGGCAGTTTCAGGTGCTTTATCGATGTTGAAGCATTTTAGATTTCGCAAGCAAGATGACAATTATGTTGTGAACAAGAACAAAGCTATATACGTGATTTGTAATGCAGAGGTAAAATGCTGTAGTAATATTAAATCTATATTCATTGATTTGAATCGAGTACAAAAATTGACATGAGAATCGGAATCGAAAATTGAACCGATAGCTTGCGAATCGAAATCGAATTGATCTGGAACATCTGAATCGGCCCCAGCCCTAATTGACGTTTTTTTCCGGCAATGCTAATTTACGCTTTTATCCACTAGGTGGTGCTCTTACCCAACTTATAAAACACTAAAGCATTCACTTAGTTAAAAACAGTTGAAACTTCATGTTTGTTTTGTTCATCGCTCTAAATCTGATCACTAACAAAAGTGCTTTACAAAAATTCAATTATCTAAGCTTTGTGTTCAAAATGTTCTATTTTTGAAGAAATCTACTCATATTTGAGAGGTGATAAAGAGAGAACAAATGAAGATAGGATGAAACTTTTTTTTTTAAGTAGAGGGCAGAAGACCTGTTCTTTCATTTGATATATTGTATTTTTATAAATGTAAAGAATAACATTTTCTGGAAAACATTAAACTTTTGTGAAAATGGCAAAACGCTGGCGGGGAAAGAATTAATAACTTACAAATGCAACTAAAATATATATCATGAAATAGAAAATAAAAATCTCTGCCCCAATTGGAATATTTACAACATCAAACTAACAAAAAAATACATTTTTTTGAAATAAAAAATAAAAAACCAATGAGGGGAAAATAATATCAAGCTTATGATAGCAACAGTCAAACTTCAGTATTTTGTGCCAAAATGTGCAATAGTACCGGTCACTGAGGTAGTTAATATAAAAACACACACAAAAAATAAAGCTGTTAAACTTAAACGTTTAGAGGCAGTTTCCCGGACAAGGATTAGACTAGTCATGGACTAAAATAAATGTAAGAGCTCTCCAAACTGAAAACAACTTGCACTGACATATCTTAAAATACATCAGTGCTGTAATGTTTTTAGTAAGGCATGTTTGTTAAAACTAGTTATATTACCCAATTAAACTGAGGCCTAGTCCTGGTTTAAGATAATCCATGTCTGGGAAAGCACCCCTTAAAGGCGGGGTGCACGATCTGTGGAAGTCAGTGTTGACATTGGAAATCACCTAAACAACACACATTCTTTTGATAGACCCGCCCCACAAATACGCAACCCAGGCAACGATGTCGGTTAGTACAGGGGTTTTCAAACTGGGGGGCGGGGCCCCCAGGGGGGCCACGAGATGGTGCCAGGGGGGCCCCAGTTTTATGACATTTTATAAAATACATTAATTTATCATGAATTCTGTGTAATTAAACATAAAAAAATAAGGCTACTAACCAAAAGCACTACTTTATTTGTATAATTTAATATGTGTTTTAGTAAAATGTTGAGTTTAGAACAGTTTTTTGTCACAAATTTTCTTTGGGGGGCAGCGAAGGAATGCACCATACACAAGGGGGGCCGCACGTTGAAAAAGTTTGGGAACCACTGGGTTAGAAGACACGCTCCTTACTGCTGATGTGTGTTTTGGTACTCTGTCTGACTCCCTTTTCCAAAGCGTTTTCAAAAATCGTGCAACCCGCCACACAACTTTAGATCTTATAGTCAAACAAGTGCTGCAGTGTTCTCTTTAGAGAGATTTTTCTTTAAAAAATGAAAATAAAAAAATCAACATGTTTAGAAGAGAGGACACCGCGTTCTGCATGAACAATATCACCTGCAGTGCTAAACAAACGCTCGTCTTCTGTCTATTTCTCTGTGTTTTCGCTACTACAACCGTTTGGTTGCAGCATCGCATTCACTTGCTGACGCTAGCAGATGGAAATAAACGAAAATGTGCGCTTTGGCAGAAATGCGTAGATGGATGTTACGTCAAGGAATGAGGACGTGGAGAGTGTCAAAATATAGGTACATCATATTTAATATTTTATGTGCGGCATCTATGCGTCATATCGTTAGAAATTTAATCAATGTATCGATCCATATCCATGTATTTTTACACCCCTAGTCGTTAGTGAAAGTACCTCTTATGATAGACACACAGGCAGGCCAGTCGAGCGATGGTCTCTCCTTGTAGTAGATCTTCAAGACAGATTGAACATTCGCCACTGTCCTTAGCAAGAACATCCGCTATGGGGCAAACAGATGACGTATTAGACTTATTAGCAGAAGAAAGAGATCACCAATGACATAAAGAAAAGGAAGCTTACTGTTATAAGGAAGAGGTGGAGAGGTGAGACAGCTTAAAAGGTGGTCCTCGATTCTCCCCCCGGGGAAGGGTTTGGTGCAGAAAGGGCAACGTATAGCTGAAATGGAGAATTAAAGAATAAACAAATTTATACTATGACCCTTTTGACATTCTGTTAAAATATATCCTTGACATGATATCAGGAACAGGAACAGTACAGAACAACCAAACAGAGACTCAGACCTCCAGTGAACTGGATTTGATGTCCATTATGTTTAATTTGTCGTAAAATTAATAGGGTTGTTCAGATGGTAAATAAAGCTTGGTTACTGTATTAAGGGGGGGCTTGTGTTGCTGTCTTTGTCAAACCTGTAGACTGTTTTCTAATCGTTGTCACTCACTATCAACACTGCATGCCTTGTATGAAAACCAGGAACAGGAAATTAACATAACTGGACGTTTAACATCACTGTTTATTAAAGCAAACGGTCGTTTTCTTGCGTACCACCGTGACGGTTGTTGACTCTGTAGAGGCCGATCCACGCCTCAGACATCGGGCGCGCGTGGTTCCCTCTCACCCGTGCGGATCTCGTCGTGACGCCGCTCCCGGAAGAGTGTCGAGCGCCGGGCAAACGCTCCGAGAAAGTGCGCTGCGGTGCACGGCCTATTTCCTCCCCGCTCACAGGGCCCGTCGGGCTTCCGTCCTCTTCGCGTTTCTCATCGGCTCCGTTGTCGTCCGTCGGCGAGGCCTGGCTGGTCAGGGACGGGGACGCGGTGCGATCGGCGGGGCTGCCGTCACCGCTCGCCTGGTGTCCGGTATCCGAATCGCTGCCCTCCTCTGACCGGCTGTGATTCGCCTCTGAATCATGATCGAAACTACCGGAAAACTCCACCATGAGGCTGGTAGGCCTTGCGCTCCGGATCCGTCGACAGGATTCCCGCTTGATGCCATCTTTATCGAAAGATGTTGGTACGGAGTCCTCATGTAAACGACTAGATCTCGTGCCCATGTTTAGCCGAGCTCGCGCACTTAATACCGATCGATCGATGACTGATCAGCTAACACGATCGCTTCCGTATGAGCCCCCAGGATATACAACCTTATCGTACATTGATTTAAACGCCATATAACATCGAAATGTACTGTATTTTGGTTTTATTCTTTCATTTAAGACAACTGTCTACCGCATTTTCCTGGAAGTTATGTCCTGTATTCCTTAACGCACTATGCCGGAAGTTCGCCTTCTGCGCGCAACCGATCCTTTGACGTCACAGTCTACAATGACTTTTCATCCAATCATAGAACACGCACACCTAGCTTTTGAAAAGTACTGCACTGATTTTGAGAGTAGATGATGTGGGTCGTTAAACATGTGAACTAACAAAGACAACTAAACTGACTTAATTTCTTTATTATTCAAATATAAGTGAAATATACTTTACATGTTGCTCAGAGAATGTATTAATTACCATTCTATTGAACCATCTGCCTAAACCCTAATGAAAAACTCCAGAACCAATACTATTCAGTCTTCAATTTTAGATTTATGTGACTAAAAAGGACAAAATGAGACAACATTGCAGGATTTATGTAAATAAAAAAAACTGAAGAAATTTTTTGACTACTATAACTTTGTGGGTTAAGGACATATTTCTTACGGCAGGGAAAAGGCTATAGAGTAATTCTTTGATGGTGATTAATACTGTACATAAAGTCTAAACATCATCTAGAAAACTTATGTATTCATGGTTTGCACACTTATCAGAAGCATCTTTCTCTGACAATAATGTGATACTACAGTATGAGATCCAGCTCTCTCATAGCCGTTTGTCTTTCTAAAGAACTTAAAAAACACTGACACTTAAAATTAACCATCATAATGTAGACACACAAATATCAAGAATCCAAGTATGAATCACAACAATGGTGACAATAAATTGAAAAGCGTTATGCTGCAATGCATGCTGGGTATCAACAAATTAAAAATCTCATCCAGGACTCCCAGAATTTCAATAAATAATGAAAACTTGTACTATTGTCCTTGTCACCATTGTTGAGATTCATTCTCTGATTCTTGATGTTTGAGTTTTGTTAAGCGCACTACTTTTTCCTTCAGATGGACAAGAGTTCTGGGCCTTCCACTGTAGTATTTTAGTATTAACAAAAATTATATTTCAGATGAGTATTTAATAAATAATCAAAACAAAAGTAACAAACTATTTAAAAAAAAAAAAAAAAAAAATATATATATATATATATATATATATATATATATATATATATATATATATATATATATATATATATATATATATATGATGTATGATATTATGTACAAACAACCACCAAAGAGTTGCAATGTTGTCTTTACTCAGTCATAACAAACATGTCTTAAACACACAAAGTTATAGCAGTCAAAAAAACTAAACAAGATCAGAGTCAAGTTCAACTAAAACAAACACTGATCACAATAGCGGTGACTTTAAATGAAAAAAATAAAATAAACCTTGAGTAAGAAAATGACTCTACAAGTAAGATGTAAAATGCAATTTTATGTTTCAGACAAAGATGGTGAGAGAGAGGATAACAGAGCTTTAAATTCTGCTTCAGTGTTACTTTTTAACACTCTGTAAGATGGGACAATATATACACCCATCAGTGTTTGTTTAACTTTGGGGATTTTGCTGTATGAGGACTTCCTGGGGGCTAAGTGAGGGCTGCCCGTGCAGGGCCAGCGCTAAGGGGCCAACGTTTTGCCAGTGAGCAAACCTGCGCGGGGCCCTTAGGCTGGCCCATAAAGGACCATCGTAGGCTTGTTTGCAGGGAAGCTGCTGTCGAATCACAACAACACACTAAACAAACTACACAATCAGAACTCAATATGTATTTCTGAAGGAGGGACTTCATAGATCAAGGAAGACATCAGCCCGTTTTTAGGACAGTGAAAACAGCGCTATACAGATTGTGTGAAAAATACTGCGTTTTTTTACACGTGAAACATGAACACGTGTTATATTGCGCACTGTAAACACAATCAAAGCTTCAAAAACACAAGAAGAACGGGATCTTTAATAAAATGTTGTACCTTTTTGGGTACCTTCAGGACCTATTGTGTACTTTTAATGGTACCCAAAAAGGTACAATATTTACCCATAAAAGTACTGTTGAGGGGAAACCACATGTTGGCCCAATGGTGTAGTCTAAGCGGCAAATGTTTCAGCCATTAATTTTGTAAATTTTGTCTCGCATCAAAATATGAAATCTTGCTGTTTAAAATGCGAATCAAATAAATATCTCTAATCTAAATTCGCAGATTATCAATGTTTGATCTTTCTAGACTCTTAAAAAATGGGGTAAATAGCACTAAAAGCTCGTAATCATAGGGGAACCATTTTAATGCTATAGCACCTATAAAGCACTTATGAAGAACCATATGGGGGGGATATAGCATCACTATAGCACCAGCTATGGTTCTATATAGCACAATAGGGTTCTGCGAAGGTGCTACATAGGTGCTATATGGCACTTGAAATGGTTCCCATAGGATTACAACCCAGTGAACCACTTTTAGTGCTATTTAGCACTGTTTGTTTTTAGAGTATACTATAACTTTGAATTGACTCATTCAACTGGTTCTCAATGTCAGTCACAAACTCGACCATAGATAAAGGCTAGATGGCTCAAGGCGGAGTCCCTAACGGCATCACAGGGTGCTCGCTCACTCGTAGCATTGTGTTTAATGGAGCATGTCCTTTTGAATGACCATGACTTGCTCAATTTTCAAAAGTTTTTTCGGATGGTTTTGTTTGTTATAAACGTCAGAGATGTACTTATGACACTGCATACTTAATGAATCATTTTCATGAATCATGTTAAAGCATCCAGAACTACAGCCACGTTAATAACGTTTGTAAGAGACCAAAACGTTTGAAAATCGGTAGAAAATTGAGCAAGTTATGGTCATTTAAAAGTAATGCACCATTAAACACAATGCTACGAGTGGGCGAGCTGTCTGGGGTGGGATGGCCGCCAGGTGATGACATTAGAGACTCCGCCGTAACACATCTTGCCTTTATTATACATACTACCAAAACACACTTGTAGCCAATTAGCAGTAAGGGGCGTGTCTACTAACCGACAACGTTGCCTGGGTTGCGTATGTGTGGGGCGGGTCTTTCAAAAGAAGGTCCAGATTCTATTGGGGTAGGGGTGTGTTTGTTTAGGTGATTTTAAATGTCAACATTGGCTTTCAGAGATTATGGACCCTGCCTTTAACAACCAAATATTATTTATATGTTATTAAAAAAATGATACAATTTTAGTGAAATGTTAATTTACTTTCAAAGTTTTCTGTCTAGTTTCTGCACAGATGGAAATATTTTTTACATGCATTGTTTAGATTTAGTAAACTAGAAAATAATGCTTGTGTAAGGGGTAAATATTTATATAATGCTTCTTTAAAGATATTAACCTGTTTTTCTTGAATATCTGGGGATAAAGCTCCTAATATGTCCATGATCCTATATTGTAAAGAATTCACTTAATTTTAGCTTTTGACATACAGTATATATGTAAATAAATGAGTCACAGATCAAATACTGATGATTGTCATCTAAACAATTTTTAGTATTTGTTTAGGGAGATGCTTAATTTTTAGGCAACATCCCAATCAGCTGATATCAAATGAGGGTTTTACTTGGTTAACTCACTTTGAAAGCTTATTTCTGATATGAACTAAAATTCACAGTAGTTGTAGAACACTACCTGTGTATTATATGTCATGTTATGTATCGGTTCCTACTCCTCCACAGGCAGCAGGTGGAAGTAAACTATTACACACACGTACTACAGCCAAAACCATTTTACTGTCAGAAGACTATATAAAAAATGTAAGGCTAATGTAAACAGACTGAAAATAGGATGTATTAACTCCAGTCCTGCATAATTTTGTGGCACAGTAAAAAAATTAACTCGATACTTTTGACTAATCTTTAACTGTTGAATCGAAATGGATGGATTCGCACATGAAACTAAAGATGTTTCTTTCAGTGATTTAATTGACTTAGCACAAATTTCATGCATAAATAAGTGAGATGACATATGTTAGTAAATAATTATGTTGGACATGCAGGCCCGGCTGCAGGATGAAATGACTGAGGGGGCATGTGAAATTGTTGAGGGGGCTTAACTTTATACCATTAATGATACACGGAGATCTCGCTTTGAAAAGACATTTTTAAATACAGAGGTCCATAAAACACTCCATATGCAACTGCACAGCACAGGTAACCATGGCCGCGGGAAAAATCTCCCTCTCGCCAACAGGGGGTGCTGCAGCACCCGCAGCACCCCCGGTTGGCGAGAGAGGGATATTTTTATATTAAGTAAAATATTTTGCACAATTTATATATTACTTATGAATATTTTGGAAAATTATTTTTTACACACGTAGGTATTTTGGATTTTAATTTCATTACTGTCTGTGCCTACCCATCTCCGTGGCCTCATCCGAGCGCACTTTCTCCGCCTTGCGTCTTTTGAAGACATGGGTACGCAGCACCATGACCCAGAAAAAACTCACACACCTTTGGCTGATGCATGCCCACACAGAAATTCTGAACTCCCATGGGCATTCGTCCCCTAGTATCTCATGAGAGACTTTGGACTTTATTATACAACCGGGGCAATGCGCGACGCGAGTGTCTTTTGCTAGAGTAAAAAGCGCGTTGAAAATATGCGCAGTATTAATGGGATGACAACGCGGGTTTGCATACATCAGGGGTCTTCAACTACTTTTCTTCGGGGGCCAGATTTTAAAATTGTAAATATGATGCGGGCCAAACTTTTACCCCTATTTTTACTCTTGATATATTTTTTACTTTTACCATATATATGTGTGTGTTGTCTTCGTTTTTGTTACTTTTGTTGTAGTATATTTGAAAAAAACATATTAAAAACATGCATTTTCAAAAAAAAAAAAAAAAGAAATTTAAAAGCCTTTTAATTACTGAAAACTCATATTTTCTTTATTAATATTTATTATAAGAGCCAAATGTTAATAGTAAAAGTGTAAAAGATCAACACTCCTAAACATATTTTGTTTATAACTGTTTAACTTTCATTAATTGTTACATGTCAAGTATTCACAACATATAGCCAGTCTTCTCCTAATGACTAAAACTCCACTACATGTTTTCTTTTTTTATATTTTACAGATATAAAGGCTAAACAGCCTTTCCATTGTACATTACCGGTACATACAGATATAACTGTCGGGAGTTCGCCCCCTAGTGGCATGAAAATGTAGTTTAATCGTAAATCTGTCATGGGAGAGAACCTTTAATCTACGAATATATTTATAGTTAATACTTTACTTACCAGTAATTAAAGTATTCAAGTGTTTCTGATAAAGTAAAACAAAAATAATTAATAATTTTACCTTTGCACACAGTTTTGAACACACTGTAATACATCACTTCCGGTCGCCGCGTCACATGCGGTGTAGTCGCATAAGTTTATTTTCTTTAAAGCGTAACTAAACCCCTGGTCAGAGCCTGACTCCACCCACTGGCAATATTTGAATAATGCTAGAAAAGTGGGCAGATCCCAACAGAGATAGAGCGGACGAACTAAGCTTGTACCAAGTTAGTCTCGCGTAGCCAGACCATAGACTGTAAAAAAAGATGGACGACGCGACGTCGCCTCCCACCATTGTAATGAATTGAAGCCAAAAATGTCCGTCCACGGTCGCCGCCATGTTACGTAAAAACGTCAGTTTGGAGCCGAGGCATGCGCAGAAAGAATCGTCCGTGAAGCCAGAGGCGGAGCCGCGGTATCAAACTTCCGCCCAAACGCTCGCGCGGCCAATTCAACCACTCCAATCATAACGACACACCCCGTTTCTATAGCATCAAATTACAAGCTAAAATTAAACTTATCACAAAAATGAACGCTTGAACATATATCAGCGTGATAACAACTACTTGAAAGGACCAACACAATCTTTGGAAAACTTTTATTGGAAGTGTAAATATTTTTTTTATTTAGAGCATAGTCCCATTCATTTGAATGGAGAGGGCGGGGTTATGACTTGTACTGCAGCCAGCCACCAGGGGGCGATCAAAGAGCCAGAGGCTTCACTTTTCAAGGCTTATGAGGCACACCCGAGCCAGACCTTCAATAACAGATTGTGGGCGTGACGTCTGAGGCTGAGACTAGCATAGATATAAAGGCTAGATGGCTCGTCCGCGCTGCTGGCCAATTGAGTGCAACGTCCGCATTTTGGTGGCCATCTTAGGACAGGGCGCTCGCTCACTCGTAGCATTGAGTTTTAATGATGCAGGTACTTTTAAATGACCATAACTTGCTTAATTTTTTACCGATTTTTAAACGGTTTGGTTTGTTATAAACGTCAAAGATGTACCTATGACACTGCATACCTATACTAAAAATAAAAAATAAATTCATGAAACATGTTAAAGCATCCAGAATTATAGCCACGTTAATAACGTTTGTAAAAACCCAAACCGTTTGAAAATCGGTAGAAAATTGAGCAAGTTATGGTCATTTAAAAGTACCTGCACCATTAAACTCAATGCTACGAGTGAGCGAGCGCCCTGTCCTAAGATGGCCGCCAGGTGATGCCGTTAGGGACTCCGCCTTGAGCCATCTAGCCTTTATACATATCTATGTAGACTAGTACCAAGTGTGTGGTGAGATCGTAACAAGGGCGTGGTAAGCTTGAATCTGCTTACGTCACGAGTCATTTTTTGGACCCAACATCCAATATGAAAATACAACTGCAGTAGCCACTGTTCAACCTGAAGAGGGCAGCACTCAGACGTTTTTACACCATATATTGTAGTATTGAAACACTTTGTATCCAAATGTCAAAAAACTTACTAAAATCAATGAACAGCACTAATAAACCACCATTCTTACAGATCAGTAGCCTAACTAAAAAAAGTTGGATTAGGGTTTAGTTACTCTTTAATGCATCCAAAGCTCGAATTGGATCAGATAATTACGCACCCGCAGAGGATTGGCACCCCACACAGCCACTTTCTGTGTTGTCTTGTACAGTGGAGAGGTAAAAGTAACCACGCTGATTTTAAATCAGACTATGGTCGTTTCTCAATAAGGCTGCAGCCTCCGGAGGTCGCATTTCGAGGCTGCATACGTCAGTAAGTCTAATTTTAGAATTTTAACAATTATAAAGTTGACTATTATGATCAGTTAATCGTTAATTGTTGTAATATGCTTCTGATTTGTAAATGTAATGCTCAGTTAACTTAAACTTGATGGCGTGTGCAGTCTGCATATGCGACCTCCGGAGGCTGCAGCCTTCCGATTGAGAAACGGCCAAAGGTGACCGGCGGGCCGGATGATTGGCGGCCCGCACTTGGCCCGCGGGCCGCCAGTTGACTAGCCCTGGCATACATGGATGCGAAGCAGCACAAAAACGCGTTTTAATATGAAAAATTAAAGGATTAAAATGTAAAAGATTATTATTGAGTCTCTTGGACATAAATGATGACCGATTATGAGACGTTAGAAGGCGCAAAGAGCTGCTTCATCTGTAGCTAAGTAAAATAAATGCTTTGCTTTAAACAAATGCATCTATTTTTAAATGTTTTTTTTAAATGCAACCCCACGAATTTATTGTATGACTCTGTACCTGTGGATATGGTGAGATGAGAACGTTTGTAAATTCTTTATCTCTTGTTTGTAACAAATAAAGTATTTTTAGAGTACAAACCTTATATAAAGCCTAATATATTCTAAAAATGTAATTATACACCATGTATTTCTTTATACAATATCAGAACTAAACCCATTATTATTTTTGTTCAATTTATGAATTATTTATAAGTTTAAAAAAAAGATAGTAATAGTACTATTTAGTTAAAAAAAGAGCTATATAAAAATATACAATGTATGTTACTGTGAGAATATTTCACCACTGTTAATCGACGTGTGATCCTAACTTAAAAACGAAAGTAAAATATGTTCGTCCGCATGGACATTGAAAATACGTTGTTATAATATTATATGTTGTATGTATATCTGAAGTTGTAATGAAAGTAATTTTTCATGGGATTTTTAAAAGTATTTCTGCTTCTGATTAATAGCGCATATATTCATCTGAGAACTGTCTGTGTTTCAGACCCTGCTGTCTGCACTGACTGAAGTGTATATGACAATAAAGTAGTGAAACTCAATGTATTTATTTAAAAAAAAAACTATTTTCAAAGGAACTGTATTCTGACAGTTATTCAAAGATGCGCAGATTATTCCGCAAATTATTTGAATATTAAACGAGAGAATGTATACGGTAATGGACGTCTCATATGGCAATAAATATCCACATAGGCTATAACTTAACATAACAGCATAATGAAATGAATAAACAAACAAGGAAGCAGGATTGACATGTAAATTGTATTATTATTACCAGAAAAACAGCAATATTACTGAAATAAACTCTGAGGTAGGCTAAATGCGCAAACACACTGTTAACCTCAAGTTAATAAGCAATAAAAGTGGATAAAACATTATTATCTCTTAGAACTTTATATGACAAAAATGATATTTAAAGGAAATTTATTCTTACAGCTATTAAAAGATGCACAAATTATTCCATATATTATTTCCTGTTTAAGAGCGCGTTCGTCTCTGGCCTTGCTCTGTTATAATAGCTGATTGACAGATTCACATCTCCGTCTTTCAAACAAGTATCATTATAACCTTTATAACAGTAGAGTAAACTTTATAGTTGCTTCCACTGTGTTTGTCTGATATGAATAACACACGTCGGCAAATTATTATTATTTGAAAATAATTTGTGTCTATTATTTGCAAATTATTATCTTATTTGAATAGATTTGTATTGCTGCTTCCACAGACATCAGGGTGTATTTTACAAACTATAGGCTATTGTTTTACCAGTGCTTATGTGTATTTAAATGTCTGAAATCTAAAATAAACATTATGAGGTTGAAAACACATGCATAGTGTTGATATATGACAGCGCTGAGTTCGTCCATCTGGCTCAGCGTCAACCAACGCGAAAGATGTTTGAATCTGATAGTAATGTCACGGGATAAGGTTAAATTAAATTATTATTTAAATCAAAAGGATGGAAATTTTATTTGTAACCATGAATAGAAAAATAAAACAGAGGGGGCACAAATCAGATCTGAGGGGGCAATGCCCCCTTTTGCCCCCTCGTGGCGCCGGGCCTGTGGACGTGACTATTTTACTCATCTGAACACATGCAAATGATGAAAAACAACAAAAGCATTTAATCACAGAGAGTATTGTTGCTCACAATGCTTATTCAGACAGCATCATAAAAAAATTAAGTAGATTGTAGAAACCCATGATTCTGCTTATCAGATGACAGAGAGATAATCTGGAGTCATTTTACAGAAAGTGCACATGTACAGTAACATTTATAGCTGTAAGCTGCAATTCCAAGTCGAGGCAAACATGGGCAGTTGTGCATAAAGGGAAAAAAATCTTTGTTTTTAGTTTACTGTCACCAAAATGGTGAGAGGCAGACAAGATACATGTAAGAGGATGTCCTGTGCCCATATCTCAACTTGACAAATCTGGTAAAAATAACCGTTTGTTTATGGGTTATATGTACAAGAAATCTCAAACTGTAAGTCAAAACATGGGATGTTTTGAATCACTGGGCTTGAATCTAAGGAACTGACTTCAATGTAAATACGTCAAACATAGCCAAAGTTATGGGGTGCTAACACACCTCTGAGCTGCTCCATCTTTATGTATTTTTAAATCTCTATTAAAAACTCATTTGTTTTTCTTAGATTTTGTCAATTGACATGGTCAAAAATGTGTATTGTTTTTTATTTATTGTATTATGTGTCTTGCTTGAATGTGTATTTCTATCTTCTTGATTAGTAGGCCTTTTTCACTTTGGACTTTATTTAACTCAGCTTTTTTTCTGTACAGCACTTTGGTCAGTCTGGTGTTTTCAATGTGCTTTATAAATTTAAAAAAAACTAGAACATGCCCCCCCCAATAATTAGAAATGGCCACATTGCCCCCTCCCCCAATATTAGACTTTTTAAAGGTGACATAGAATGATTGAAAGGGGTATTTATCCTTGTTCTGTGATGTGACATATAGACAAAAAAAATTTTGTTTGGGTCTGTAATGCCTTAGAAGCTTCATAAAAACCTCTCTCAGATAGCTCTATTAGGGTGGGGGATTTTAAACAAGTGGTTTTGCTTCCTGGGGGTCTGTAAAAGGTGTCAGGAAGAAAGTCTGGCAGCCCACTGTCTCCCAGCAATACACCAGAGAATTCACCTGTCAACACAAAATCTCATCATTAATACCTCATAAACAGAGTGATATTCTTGACACAGCCATTATGTAAAAAGTGGTTATTAATAGGGATTGTGTGGCTCACCTTGTGATAGGCACTGATAGATTTCAGAGGTCCGAAAGATTCTGGAGTCATGGACTGAGCCAGCCCATTTTGCCAGTGTTCAATGGAAAAGATCAAAAAAGTTATGTTCACCTGAACATTAATGCTGTAAAAAGATTTCATATTTACAAAATCTGCCTCTGAGGGGGCTTTTATCCTTATGTATATGCAGTCCAGTGCACCAATGACACTGGGTCTTGTAAAAGAAATGAGATTTTGTGATGGCTCCAAATGATGACTCCTCACCATTGTAGACTGAATAGTACTTTCACAAGTTTGACATGATACCTTATCCCTTTTTGGAATCCAGAGAGATGGTCTCCTCATCATCATCGCCGTTATGTGCTTTTGAAATTTGGTCTTAAACCCTATGACATTTAATCGGATTCATATTGAAGCTAGTAGACAAGACATGCCAGGCCTATAGTATGCCTTTGATGGAGTAGGGGAGACCGGGGTTGGTTGTCACAATTTTTACTCATGCATGAATTGCTCATCTTCAAAAAATCTTTCAGCAGTAATTCCTACATGAAATGAAACTTAGGAGTCTTGGCTTTAAATGTGTATACAATTTAAGTTTCGATTGTATTTTAACAGGAAGTAATTAACCATCAAAGACACTCTGACACAATGTGACGGGGTTGGTTGTCACAGGGTATGGGGTTGGTTGTCCCTATAGAGGTTCAATAGGATTTCAGTGATAAATTGGGATCTGAAAAGATAATGTGTAACTTTTTTGTTCTTTAATCTAGAAACTCCAAATAAGTTTTAATATGAATCCACCCCTATGAAAGTTGTTATTAATGCCCATTATGTTTAAACAATAGGATTAAAGTGGGTGATCAGTAACTTGAATAGGCTTTATGCCCAGCTGCACTATGAACTTCAGCCAGCTCATTGTTTCCTGTCTGCCATTATTGGACAAACTGATTAATTCAGGTGTGTCTGATTATTGTTGTTGTGACTACTGAGGTCAGGCACACCTGGATTAATCAGTTTGTCCAATAATGGCAGACAGGAAACAAGAAGCTGGCTGAAGTTCAGGAAGTAGTGCAGCTGGGCATAAAGCCTAATGTCTACTGTGTTGAGAAATAAAATGAAATAATTTTTAGCATTAAAACCTCTTTATTTAATGCTTTATTTTATTTTAACAGCAAACAAAAACAAACAAACAATCAGACAAACAGTCTTAAAAGGTCTACATGTCCAATATTCTTATGTGACAACCAACCCCGCAAGCTATGTGACAACCATCCCCAACTGACTTCTTGACAAACATAAGCTAGCTGCCACACGGCTTTAACTTGATCGCTAAAAGATGATTCAAAATAAAGCTACTACTTTTAGCTTTTTAATGAGTGTTTTGTTTTTGAATGACTAATATTCTACAAGATCTCAACACAAAAACAACACCAACATGAACATTTACTCTGACCCATAAAAATAAAAAATTGTCTTCTAACCTCAATGTTTTGTGTCTGCTCAGCAAAATTTCAAGTGCAAATGAGTAAGCTATTAAAGGCTAACAGATTGATATCAAAATTGTACCACAGCGTCATGTAGTGTGTCTGGAATAAGCAGTGTGACAACCAACCCATGAGACAACCAGCCCCGGTCTCCCCTACTCACTGGATCAGCATCGTCTGGTGCTCGTGCTGGTGGCTTTAATAGTAACACAGTGCTGCCAGACACTGCAAGGCAATAGGCAAACCAAAGTCAGACAGTCCAAACAGATTCAATATGAATGTGATTGTGTCCCATGTAGAGATGGAAGAACATACCTTGTATGAAGCGGGTGGCATCTTGGGAGGGACCTATGCTTGTCTCTTTTCCCCCAGGGATCCCCTCCAACAGGCCTGCCTTTATTTAACTCCAAAGCTGGCCTCTGCTGGGGTGAGGTCAGCTTTTGGTGACCCACCACCCGTGCCTTGTCTCTGGGTATTCTTTTTCACTGCTAAAACAGTACAGACAATGTGTAAGCAGGCACCTTCTTGGTACAATCTATGCTTGTGCATTATTAAGTATTAGTCAGGGCCCTTACCATTCTGCAGAATGTTCTTGTATTTGATTTTGACCTGCTGCCTTGTCCGTTTTGGCCGGTCATATTTAATCTACATCACACACACACCACACACAAAAAGAGAGACTTTATTTATCACACAAGAACATTCAATGGAGTCACACTGCAAAAAATGACTTACTTTGTATTTTTGTCTTGTTTTCAGTAAAAATATCAAAAAATTAAGATGCATTTTATTGATGAGCAACATGACCTAGGAAAATAAGGAAAAAAATCAGCCAATGGAGTATGAAAATTTGTTTTAAATTAAGTGTTTATGAAAAAGTATATTTCAAGAAAACTTTTAATACATCTTAATTTAAGAATTTTTTGATATTTTAACTGAAAGCAAGACAAACACACGAAGAAAGTCATTTTTTTGCAGTGCAATGAGCAAGTGACCTTGGGTCCTTTGAAAGGCGCTTTATAAATTAAATTGATTATTATTAATAGCTCATCTATTTATTCAATTAAATTTTTATTTATAAAGCGCTTTTCACAATTGTTTCAAAGCAGCTTTACATTAATAAAAGCAGAAAAAAAGTAAATGCTGGACAACATAAGAAGCAGAGTAGATAATGAGCGTAGTAATAATGTAAAGCTTTTATAATAATTTATTGAAGCCTTATCCAGTGTGATGGAGTTACTTTACACAATTTCACTCATATCTGCAGTCTATTTCATAAAAAAAAAATGAACTGTTTTATAATCAGAGTACAATGAATTGCGTTTTTGTAGATGTGAATTAAATATTTTATATTGTAATTGTGATGTTTCAGCGGAGCGGTGAGTGTGTAATTGTGCACTACTTACGCATTCAGGCGGTCTGCAATACTTTGCCACGCTTTATCTCTTTGCTTTATCACTGTGGTGGTGTTGCCTTTCTTCTTAATAATGTCTTTAACCTCCTCATATGGATTTGTGCCTCTGACGGGGAAAAGAACGCCGCTAGTTGCCATGGTGAATCGGTGAATCTGTGATCGGTGGCGGGGTCTAGTTGAGTGAGCCGTGAGCGCGCACCTATCCAGTATTGGTTTCACCTGGCTTGATGAATCCGTGTCTGATCATCCTGGCTTGGTCTTTGTGCAACCAATTAAGCCTTGACGCACTTGTTTTGGCTTCATTGAGCTCAGCTCAGTCATTTATCCAGGATGTCTTAATTCTACTTTTGTGTAACAGGCCCCTGAACTGGGCGGCACCGATTTAGGATATTTATTTACCTTCAAAATCTTCCCTTTATGCCAGGGGTGTCCAAAGTCGGTCCTGGAGGGCCTGTGTCCTGCAGAATTTAGCTAAAACTTTCAAACTAATACCTGTTTGAAAAACGGAGATGCGCACCTGACAATCAGCTATTACATAACAGATGAGCGAGACCACAGATGAACGTGCTCATAAATGGGAGTAATATGGAATACTTTCTTTACATCTTTGAAAAACTGTACTTTTCCTTTAAATATCATTTTTGTCATATAAAGTTTTGAGAGATAATAATGTTTTTTTCCACTGCTATTGCTCATTTATTTTAACGTGTTTGGCGCATTTACCTCAGAGTTTATTTCAGTTATTTAGCTGTTTTTCCGGTAATAATAATACAATTTACATGCCAATCCTACTTCCTTGTCTTTTTATTCATTTCATTACGCTGTTATATGTAATATGAAAATTACATAGTAGGAAATATATAATGTGATACGGCAAAGTTACCCTTCTTATTTTTATTTATTATATATAGCCATATGGAGACGAACATTTGCAAATGTGCTGATTTGAACCATCCTTAATCCACACTTACTATCAAATAGTCTATCTGCTTGATGGATCAATCCGACCGCATATGTACTTCAACAAACAGGCATTCAGCGGCGTGGCTTTTTACATCAAAGGCCGACAGGCTATGCCATTTGGGGAGCGCCGTTCAATGATCCCCCTATATTTTTAAAAATCCTAAACATGGTTGGACCTGTCGAACAGGTTGAGCACTTTTATGTTGAGCAAAGAGGCTGCACAGTTTGACCAGCGGGAAGCGGCCGCACATCAAGCCGCCACACGGGGTTGCTATAACTCGCAATGTATAACTATTATCAGACCGACCCTTGCAGCCTCAAAACACTACCGGCCCACCGGGAAATGTCCCGACTCTGCCGATGGCCACTCCGCCACTGAGTAGACTTCACAGTTACGTCACTGCAAGCTGCGCGCAATGTGGTTGCAGAAAAACAGTGGAAATGAATGAGACATGAGTGAAACGAGCAAGATAGCTGACTAGAAAATGTCCCATTGTGCTTTTAAGTGTCAGAATAGGAATGCCAAAAAAAGATGGCTTTCATTTTTATAGAATACCATCATCGAAGACACCATTTGAAGATGTTAGCAATAAACGGACAGACTGGAGCGATTAAATCATCTGGAAATCTATTAATAATTAGAATAGAAAATAAGTAGAGAAGATGTCCGGTGTTCTGTCGAAGTCTGTTCCCTCTATGTGTTTCTTATACCGTTTTTATCACATTATGTTTATAATTTATTCAGAATAAATGTTTTTTTTATACCGAAAAAAAAAACAATAATATCACAATTTTTTATATTTCATGATTTTTAATTTCCTTATATCTTAGCTTCCTGTTTGTTCTAAAATTATGTTTACATACTTAATAAATGAAGAGTTTGGTTCCAAAACGCAATAAATCCATTTTGACAAATTTCGGTAAAAACGTGTTTTCTATACCAAGAAAGTGACAAGATGAAAACCACTATTTTCTGTTACAAACTTTCACATAGCATCTTTAGGTTATAAAAACATAAAAAATTCAAATCCATAACTTGATTTTCAAAGATTTATTATAAAAACGAATGATTTTTTCCACAAAATGCAATAAATCCATGACAGTTTTTTATTTCAAAATGCTATAAATCTATTAAATCAATAGCCTATATAAATGTGCATTCATCTTTACCATTTTATATTTATTTAGTTGACTAGTGGTATACAATGATTAAAAAATAAACATTAATGGCATTAACCAAAACACTTACTTTGTAAGAACACAATGTGTTAGCATGAGAAGCTTGATGCTGTCTGGAGAACAAGCAACCGAGTGCCTCTCGCGGAAATTATTAGCTGTTGATGGCTTACGTTTCTTTCCCGTCACAGAAAACCATCACAGGTTTGGCAATGCAATTAAAGTATTATTTTGTTTTGTTTGTTGATCACGAAGTACAAAGTAGATGAGGAAAACTAGGACTCCGTGTACTCAGCGCGCCGCCATGTTTGTTTACATTGCGTGAATGGTCCGCTGTAATATCAGAAATGGATTTATTGCGTTCTGTAAAAAAGGGGCAGTGGCGTTTGTCGCATTTTGGTAAAAAAGGGAGAAAAGATGACAGAATATCACGGCGGGTATTGGATTTTGCGTAAAATTAATTATTTACTTTTAACTACTTACCTGATATAATACTGATGTTGGCAGTAACTCATTTTTTTAAAAAATGGCGTTTATCACGTTTTGTAACCAAACTCTTCAAATATATAAATATAGCACACAGTGTTATTAATATATAAACAGGCCTTTTTTAATGTATGTGTAAACATAATACTTTTATAATAGCTTTAGAACAAACCAGAAGCTATAAATATAAGGAAGAAATAATAGAAAACAGGAAAATTATGAAATATTTAATAAATTATATTATATAGAATACATGACAGTATTGCTTTTATATGTAGTTTAGCGATTCATACTGTAAAAATAATTGGTAACACTTTATTTTACGGTGTCTTTGTTACACATGTTACATGTAATTATTATAGTAATAACAGTAAATTATGCATAATTACATGCAACTAATCCTAAACCAAACCCTATTCCTAACCCTAACCCTAACCCTACAGTAAGTACATGTTGTTGATGATTATTACTTGGTACTTAAATATATAATTACAATGTAACAGTGACGCCTTAAAATAAAGTGTAACCAAATAATTGATTTAGCAAAAAAGAACAATACATATACATTACATACATGCACACATATCAGTAGCCAAGCAATTTAAACTTTTTATTTATCTAAGAAATAAATGTAACGTTATTAAAACGCTATAAGAAACATTGCACTAAAGGGAAACATATGGGAATCAGACTTCGACAGAACACTGGATCCATACCAATCACGGTTTAATGCTAAAACACTTCTCACCGCTATACTGCGGAGATATCACACTGCAAAAAATTATTTTCAAGAAAAATTTTTAGTATTTTTGTCCTGCTTTCAGCAAAAACATCCAAAAATTCCCAAATCAAGATGCTTTTTCTTGATGAGCAAAACGACCCAAGAAAACAAGTCTAGTTCTTAGACCAAAAACATCAAACCCAAGTAATTTGTGCATAAAACAAGCAAAAAAATCTGCCAATGGGGTAAGCAAAAAAATATTTTTAGTCAATCTAAATTCAAGAAAAATTCAAGATTTTTTTGCTTACCTAACCCATTGGCAAATGTTTTGCTTGTTCTATGCACAAAATCACTCAAATTTGATATTTTTGGTCCAAAAACTAGACTTATTTTCTTGGGTTGTTCTGCTCATCAAGAAAAAGCATCCCAATTCAAGAACCTCTAGATATTTTCACTGAAAACAAGAAAAAAAAGTCATTTCTGTTTACAAACACGAAAGTGGTCTATAACTAAATCATCAACTCTTAACATCACAAAACAAACTAAAGTCCAACAGCAAAACTTAAAACAATCAATAAAATAGTATAATAGTTCATTTGCATAATTAATCGGAACACTAAACCATCATCATCATCAAATTATATTTGCACTTTAAGCAAACAGTTATAGCAGACAAAAAACAACTACATTAAATGTATGTATGTATACAGCCAGAAATACAAAAGTTCATATTTGATCTCAGCAAAAGAAAATAAACACTAATAAAATAATGAAAAACAAAAAATGTTAAGATATGAAGACATATTGTAGTCAGCTCAGGTACTGATGGAGTAAAAGTTGATACTTATTCTTAAAGGGGTCATAGCGTGAAGACTTTTTTCATGTTTAAGTGCTATAATTGGGTCCCCAGTTCTTCTATAAACCTAGAAAATGTGACAAAGCCATTTTCTGCAAGCATGTGAAAAATTAGGTAGTTCAGATTTCGCCTGTTTTGTGAGGAAGGTAGCAAGGTGAATTACAATAATACCGCCCCCTTTATCTGCACTATCCAACCACAGCACTGCCATTTAGTGCAGAGAGAAAGAGGGAGAAAAGAAGGACTTGACAGCACAATTGAGTTTCAATTACAAAAAACCACCATCAATGTGATCAGTGTTTGCATTTCATCCGCTCATTTGCATTTTAAAGGACACACCCAAAAACGGCACATTTTTGCTCAGGCCTACAAATTTGCGATTTTAACATGTTATAATAAATTATCTGTGGAGTATTTTGAGCTAAAACTTCACTTACACACTCTGGGGACACCAAAGATTTATTTTACATCTTAAAAATATCTCATAATATGACCCCTTTAAAGCCCACAAGAACCTAAATAAATGTCAACAAAAATTAACAAACAACATTATTTAACCAATTATTCCATAACAGATTAATGCTTAGATGCTTTTAAGTAAAAAGCTGAACAAGATAAGTAAAACATCATACAGATTCTTAAAGAATCACATGCTCAGTCATTGCACATTGTATCCAGTCCAGCTTTTCATCTGATTTCCCGAGCAGTATTCGCCAGGTCATTTAATCCTTCTCTCAGAAGGTATTGTGTGGTAGCAAAGGACAATCCTGCAAAAAAGACCTGGAAAAAGACTCAATGCAAATTCAGCTGTAGCCACCACTGCTAATGATGCAGATACACCTATCCTGGTCACTGCTTTTTCTTTAATAGCAGTAGCAATCTTTGAAGTGCCCAAATATTCTGTCAAGGGGATATTCACTTTCTCTGAAAGTCTGGTCAATGATTTATCATCTACGCCAAATGCATATAGCACCGTACAAAGAACGCTACCACAATGCCTGCATCACATGCTACTGATAGGCCAAGCACAGGGACTACTGCTATTCCTGCAGATGCAAGAGATGCAGCCCAGATTGCCATTACCAAATAAAAAACTATGAACACGAGTCAGATTTCTAAGTAACTTTAATTTTGAGCAAAGAATGTATAAAAAAGATTTGGAAAACTGTGTATATCTGCTGAAAGGAAACATTAAGAGTGTCTGTCCCTCTGGATTCAATGTGCTAGAGGATCTGACATTTACATGGGGAAAAGCAGAAAACCACTGAAACTGGTGTAACTTCCTTTATCATCATAAACCCAGCTGTTCTCCCACAACTGTGTGTAGACTTTATCACCGCTCTCCAGTGTAAGAACAACACCATTGCTGCCATTAGCATTGCTCTCAGCTTTTAGAGAAAACACAGAACACTGAAGTTGATCATTCTTATATAGACTGACTCCCATTTGGTTACCAATGTGAGAATGAGCATAAAATCTGAAGAAATAAACTCCTTTTACTGGTGCTGTAAAAATACCTGCAAGAAAAAAACATTTAAATTCAGGAACCTTGAAAAATGTGTATTTCACTTCACATATACATGTACTTTATATCACACAAGCATGTAGGAATGACATAGATTACCATTGTTCGAGGTATATGCATTTCCGGTGTTAGTGAAGACTTTTTGGTAGACCAGAGTCCTTCGATCATCAAAGGGTCCAGTATGTTGTAATTCAGATGCCAAAAGCCCAGCTGAAAATGCAACCTTTTTGGCTGTAAACAGGTAAGCGGACTTAATGGTTTTATTTAGGGAAAGATTAAAACATAACAGTAAATTTATTTTCAGCTTAATATACATAATCTTATTACATTGCATGTTTACATTGGTTGTAAAATAGAAGTAATTCAATGTCAAAATGATAAAGGTAACTATAAAAGAAAAAGACAACAAATAACTGGAAAAATAAAGAAGTAAAAAAGATTATATTTAGATAAAATCACATGCACTGTTATTGAACTAGAGTTTTAACCTTCATTCTCTTGCTTCAATTCTTTCAGAGTTTTCTCTGTGACTCTCAATCTTTCTTCAATGTCCTTGACTTTTTCTGGTGTAATTAAATTTTGAGCTAGTGAAGAGACACAAAGCAATAAAAAACATCTTTAGAGCTCCAAGCACATTCATAGATACATTCTTACTATTTGTATATCTAATAGTGCTTGTGGTGTAAGTTAACTTTTGTTTGGATCAGGCTTATTCACAATTCAGAATTGAATTGAGAATGACTCCTGAATTCCAATTCAAATCTTGAATTTTAATTGAATTTGAATTGATGTCAAAAACAGGATCTAGAATTACAATTCGAATTTGAATTAAAGGAAGCAGAATTGCAATTCAATAGAAATTCATATACATATTATACAGCAAGTGAAGTGTTAAAAATGAAGCTTTTAGTATATGTCAGATATGATTGCATTACATATTGTATTATATTAGTTTGAACTACTTGTACAGATTACAATAAAATGAAATGTTTTCCCCTTAGCAATTAATGTTAGAAACTCTAGTCACTTAAATAATTAATTTAGATTTTTTATAATTGTAATTTTGTGGAACATGATGGAACATGACTGCATTTTCCCAAAATGCTTTACTTTAACCAAGTATTTAAAATGGTTGCCAAACAATTTTCCAAAGTAACTTTCCTAACGATAAATGTATGTGAGATTCTTTCCGTTGTGTGACTTGTGGAACTTCTTTGAATTGCCATGAATTTAATTCCACTTTCTGTCATTCCAATTCAAATTCAACTTCCTGTAGGGCCGAGTCAATTCAAATTCCAATTCATGAATTGAATGGAGGCCAATTCTGAAATTCGCGTTCCCGTCTAAAGGGTAAAAACACAACAATTCTGCTCACGGTGGCTCTCGTCACTGCACGTGTTTACGTCACAGGCATGCCCCAGTTCAGGAAAATAACAACAAACATGTCAGATTTTGCCATACGTCGGACCTTCAAGTTGCCATAACAGCTCTGAAAAATATACAAGAGTCTTTCCAACAGTTGTACGAAATATTCACAGGTAGTATTACTGATCAAAGAAGGCGCATTCATTTCCTGTATCAAATTGTTGATGCGCCAATTCATCGGAGGCAAACCAGACGGCTTTGGATGAGACCTGGGAGAACAAGGAAGAAGGTTGTACACAGGTGCGTGGACTTGTTGTTGTTGTGTGTCAGTGCTTCACATTGCCACCTAGCCGTCTGGAGTGCATACTACATCGAATAACACACACTTTGTGTCACCATATGCATGCAGATCCAACCCCAAAACGATTGTATAAACATGGAATAAAAAGTGATAATGCAGCGCCTTTTGTGCTTTTTCTTCAGATCGTTTAATGTAAATGTAGCCTAAAGCCCGGGATACATTGCACGATTATTGGCTGTCCCAGATGAAAGATTGGCATCGTGAAACAATCGTCGCGATTTCTGTGATCGTGGTGCCTCTTCATCAGTGATCCTATGTCGTATATTGAGAGAGGGGTTCAAAGGCGCCCGTTTTCCTGGTCTTGCGTCCAAAGATAGCCTACGATAGTTTTCTGACAGTGTCAGAAATTCAGCATGATCAATGCACAGTGTGTTTGCTGCTACGACCTGTGTACTGGTATTTGTTTACCACGAGCGCATGCTGGTGACGCTGCGCTAACGTGTGACGCAGCGTTCGAAGCTTCCGTGTCATCATCGTACAGTCTACATGCCTGTCGTGCCCGAGTTTAAGCGATCCATGTCGCACAGTGTGATAAGTTAATGATCTTATAGGAGTGCAAAAATCTTGCAGTGTATTCCAGGCTTAAGATCAAGTGCTGCATTTTTAAAAATATGTGCAACATCGAAATGTGTTTCTAAAGTAATTCTAGAGACGTTCGTGAATGATTCGGCCATGTCTCAGGCATCCGGTTCCACTTATATAGTGTGCCTCTTATTGTGGCGAAATCTCCAAGCCAATAAATGTGACCCGAAACGTAATTGGTTGCTTTTTGTGTCAGTCATGTGGCCTCTTGGGTGGTCCTTGGTCATTCAAGGCGACCATGGCTCAACTGACCTTCGATATGAAGAAATTTTTTAAAGGTGCAATCAGGGAGTTGTAGCGGCAGCTAGTGGTAAGAGTGTAAATTACAACCAAAGGCTCAGTCCAAAAGTCACCTGTCCTTTTCGAAGTGCATATTAAAGCTATGGTAGCCGCCACAGGACAAACACGTCATCGTCTGAGACAACGTAGGGATAAAACATGCTCTGTAGAACAGTTTGTCCGTTTATGGCTACTTTAGAAACATGACGGCGACTTCCATAAGGGGTTAATTGAACGGCTCATTTTAAGGTAATAAAAACATGTTTATTATGTACATCATCACTGAAAACATCGTTATGTATATTATATTGCATTTCTGTCAAGAGATCCTCTTAAATTTTACACATTAAACCTTTAAAGAAAAATGCTATTCCACAATCATTTGTAGAAGAAAAAATAACCTGGGTCTCCTCTGATTCCTCTGAGTCCAAGTGGCCCAGGTACTCCTGCGTTACCTGGTGGTCCCTGCACTCCTGAGAATAAAATCAAATCATTCTCCAGATCTCTGTGTTTACATGTAAAGCACTGACCCGATCACTTCAGACATTTATTCATTCACTCCTCGATCTCCCTTCTCTCCTTTAGGTCCACTGTTTTGAGCCAATAGTTGTTGTCTGAACTGAAGCAGCAGAAGGACACTGATGTACGGCTTCAACCCCAACACCTGATAGTTCACAGTGGGAAAACCTTAGACACCATTACTTTTAAATAAATAGCATTTTATTTTGTGTTTTTAAAGCAAATATTCGCAAATATTCACAAAAGAAAACTTCATGTCTCATGATAATATTGAGGAAATTAACTCCAGATATGTGTGACTTGTAAACAGGAAACGTCTGTCTCATGGCACAAGACACAACTTACATAAAGTCTTTTCCTTAACAACATTTTAAAGCTTGTTCAGTTCAGAAGCAGCTTTTATACCTTAATTTAGTTCATTATACGTAATTTGAATACTTTATTACTGTTTTATGCATATTTTACTCTTCATCGTTTCATTTAAATATGTATGCAAGTCCTCCAAGATCCTGAAGACCACAACAAACTCTTTGTTTGTGTGTATGTGCACACTTAAGCAAATAAAAGCCATTTGATTTAGATTGTAAAGATGTAATTCACTACAGTAAATTATTCAATGCACAGTCATTTAAATGTATCTCAGATGAGCTTTTCTTTTGTATTTTAACATTACAGTAAACAAGTTTAACAGCACACAGTATTTAGACTGTAGTCATTATAAGTAGGTGTTAGTTTTGCTTATAACAAAAACTTTGTGTTGCAACATTTTGATAGTTCACTTTAATAAATAAGCTCATATAACCATTCCTGTTTTTACTAAATCTTATATTGTTTTCATTTATTTTGAAATAGCATTCATTACATACCATTTTAGTGCAGAAGATCACACCCAACGATAGATGTCCAAGTTATCAAAATCACACAAGTGACTGTACAGAGGAGATTCTTGTTTAAACTGATGTTGTGAGAAACTGACCCACCTCTCAGATACACTCACAGCATAATGTGCACATTGTGCAATGCACTTTTAGACTTGACACCACACCATCACATGATAAAACTACAAAAAAAATAATGAATGAAAAAAAACATCAAGTCCTAAAGAGGATCTAATTGTCATGGTCCGATCAGCCTTGTAGATGTTTTTTTGGTTGAGTGTCTTGTGACAGAGCATGAAGTCTGGATTCAGATTCAGTCATACTTTGGGTCTTGTTGTCACGACTCGGTTAATACCGGAAAGTGGAAACAAAAGGATGAACCCAAACGCAGAGGAATGTATGAAAAATATAACTATGTATTAACAGAAATAAAAGAAACACCCGCGAGGGGGTAAAACAAGGGATAACAAAACAATGTGATGAAACACAAATAGAACACGGGAATAATTGAACAGGTCACTGAATACATCAAGACAGAAATACGACAACGCACGCACACCACACAGAGAATACGAGGGCATTAAATAGACAGCACACCAATGGGGAACAGGTGAACATAATTAATCACGTAAGACACGAGTACGTAAGGGAGTAGGGTGAAAGTGACAAGACACTGGGATGATGTGAAAACACACACGTGTTCCCACGTAAACACAATGCTGCCATAGTCTTGCCCACTAACATCCGACCTGGACTATAACCAAGGTCAGGCAAGACCATGACAGCCACAAAACACTGGGAACACGTGTCACACATACATGATGTGAAACACACGTGTTCCCACGTAAACACAACGCTGCCATGGTCTTGCCCTCTAACATTCAACCTGGATACTACCCAAGGTCAGGCAAGACCATGACAGCCACAAAACACTGGGAACATGTGGAAGCCACACACAATATGCCTCCACATGCTCCCACACAGAACATAGTACTGTCATGGTCTTGCCAGATACACTCAAACCTGAGTCTAGTGCAAAATATCTGGCCAGCCCATGACACTTGTCCGTTGCTTGTTGTGAACACATAGACTTTGAGGTTTCATGATGGCATATGTTCTTGTTTTGTGTTATATTGGAGGATGAAGATTCCAGCACTTATTGTTTGTCAAGTAGTTGAAACTGTGAGAAACTGGCCATAGAGTTGGGGTTAGGATCCATGCTGTCAATATTTGACTATTCAGTGTACGGCTGTAAAAAACAGTAACACTTTAAATGATAAAAAACAACAGCTTATTGCAAACAGTTTTAGTAAAATTTAAAGCACTTGTTTGCAGTGCAGCTGCCCAACATGATAAACATTAATTTAATAAAACTGCTAACACAATGACATAACAAATAAAGGCGATGTTACTTGTTTGTGTATATTTAACTGTAATGTTACTTAATAGTAAATATATATTTGACGGTCAGATGAATGCATTTTGTGTGAATATTACACATATTTCTAATAGTGTATTAATACTGCAGATTTGTATAGTTACTTATATCTTAAATGAAACATTATTTGATTTCTATTTCACATATGATATGATGTGGATCATTTTGGTTACAACCAACATCATCCCAAAAACCTGAATCCACTGTGAGAGCGTCACAGGTCGGGGCGGACCACAGATGTAACAAGCCACGCCCCTTCCTAGTTTCCACCTCGAGGAGGTCTCAAAGCCAACCCAATGACCAGACAACACAAGCGCAAGTATCAATTTAAAATGCAACTTTATTTAAATAAGAATTTGGGGAAAGGGAAAAGGGGGGAGTTAAAAGGTTTTCTCTTCTGTCCTCCAGGTGGGCCGGACAGGGGGAGAGGTGCCAAGTGCCAGGGATCCAAGGCACCGCTGCGGGGCGGGGGGAGACAAGGGAACAAGGCTCCTACGCCTTGTTTTCTTGATCCTGTGGCGCCCTCCTCTTCTCCTGGAGGCAGATTAAAGGAAAAGTATATTACAGGTGGGTTCAGTACAGTAACTGTCCGACACTTATCTCACGTCCGGTCAGTCCGTCCCTCGCCTCTGTCGTAGCGTTCAAGCAAGGTAGGTTCTCCCAGGCGACTGGGCTCGCCCTCTTTTTTTCCGCCAACGTGCAACTGTAAACACAGAGTATTACTTGACAGTGGCTAAGACTTTGTTTCTCTCTCACCCAGATAACTCGTAGCAGTGCGCAAGGTAAGTACTTCACAGGTGCTGAACTCGGACTCTGTCTCCTTCTGCAGGCTTATATCTGTAACACAGAGGATCACTTTGACAGGTAACTGAGACTTTTGTTCTCACCCAGGTATCTCGTAGCAGTGTGCAAGGTAAGTATTTCACAGGTGCTGCACTCGGACTCTCTCCTTCTGCAGGCTTCACTCTGGCGGCTCGTAGCAAAAAGCAGAGGTAAGTAAATAATCAATAACTACGTCTCGTGTAGTCGTTCTCTTAGCTGGTAATAACTTTAGCATTCAACAGGCAATTCGATTTCATTTACGGCTTGTGGATGGTGGACTTACGGCGACTGCACTGTCTGTAACCAGTCGGTAGGTGTACTCACAGACCTTGGTGTAGTAGAACGTTGTGGCACAAGCCTACCCAGAGGCCTCTTGTCCTTCAGGGGGACCCTTTCGCTGTCACGCCGAGCCGAACGCTTCCCTCTCCTCTCTTCCACTTACAGCCACAAAGAAATGGACAGGGACACACCTTTGAAGAGGCTCCGTGGCGGGTAAGGTTAATCCACACTACTCTCTTTACAGCAGTACAGTTTCTTTCTTCGTACACATAAAGCACGTTTTGATGTTTCTTTTATTTACTCACACAGACCAGTCACACAGACCGCCTCCACCGAGTCAATGCAAATCCAAAGAATCACCAAAAAGGGAACGCCACACCTGGTGTGTCAATACAGGGGTCACGAGCAGCATATATTAATAGTTTTGTTTCTCGACTTCCACAGCCTCCCGTTCTCCCACGGTAAGTTCAGTCAAGGGGGCTACTGACAGCGTAAACACAGCATCACACTGCACAAAATTTAAGTGTACACTCACAGCAAAGACACAGACTCACCCACAGCACTTCTCACACTCTACGTGCAAAATAAGGTCGTCGCCCCGTCTTCCTAGAACTGTCCCCGGGACCGGTTGGGTGTTGTAAGAAGGGAAGTCAATAGGTGTACGTCGCTGCCGCGGCTCCTTACTCCTCCCTGGGTCGTTACTTCCCGGCTCTCCCACCACTCTGCTCCATGGTAGGGCCGCTAACCTGATTGCTGAAGACTCACAATACGCATTGCACAGCACACTTTCCACAATAATTCTCTGTATAATAATCCAAGTACTCACAATGAACGATGATGCTCTTCCCTTCGTTCCTTTTCCTTGTATTTATAAAATTCCTTTGCTCACCATACTTCCCGGCTCACCCACCCTTCTGCTCCGTGGTAGGGCCGCTAACCTGGTTGCTCAAGACTCACACACGTTGAATGATGTACGTTCCACAATAACACGCAGTACAATGCCCCAAGTACTCACAGAGGTTAACGATTCTCTTCCTTGTTTCCTTCTCCTCAGGGCGGACAAAATCCTCTTCACTGCGTTCTTAATCCACGGCCGAAAGTCTTCCTCGACAGCACTTCTGGTGAGTCGTTTCCTCAACAAACACTCAAATACATCGATGATGCATGCAGGTTATTTCATTTGGAAACATCCACAAATGAATGATATACTCAGCCCCGTGCTCCGTATCCTTCTCCGCTTCTTTGTTCAGAAAACATCAATCCCTGCCGCTATCCAACGTGACTTCGCCCAGACCTTTACTCTGTACACCGGAACGGTTTGTCAGCACATCCGACCACACCGCAGCACTGCTACCAAAACACAACAACCACCCTTTGCGTGTTTGAAGCTCTCTTTATATCCCACGCCTTCTTCACATTGTCCAATCCCCAGGCGCTACATTTAGTTACTCACACCTGCGTTAAATCCGGCTTGATTTGACTCCCGGCATTTACCGGAAGTTCTGGTGTTTTCACTCTCTCGTCCGGGTGGGAACACCTCCGGGCGGAACCAATCTTCCCTACTTTTGGTTCCGCCCCTTGAAATCGTCACCGTGTGACATCCTCCCACGCCAATCCGTTCTAGTCCCTAGAACGCCTTCTCGTCGTCCACTCACCATAGCGTGTAGGGGGGCGGCTTCGGTTCTCCCGCTGGGATCGCCTAGGGGGCGAATTGGACTCGGCTCGGGCTGGCATGTCTTCAGGTCCCCTCGGAACGGCCTGAGCTGGCACATTCCCTGGATCTCTTGGGACCACAGCCCACCCTCCGATCCAGGGGGCTACTGGCGCTGGCTCCTTTGGAGCTTCTTCCGCAGGGCTCGGATAGTTTGGACAAGGGCGAATCATGTTGCGGTGGACCACCCGGTCGGGCCTGGGTTTCCCCTCGAGCCGGATTGTATACACTGGCAGCCCAGGTCGCTGCTGACTTTGGACTACGTACGGGGTGGTCTCCCAACGATCGCTCAACTTCCCCTTGCCTTGCCGCCGATTGTCCCGTACCAGGATTCTTTCACCGGGAAGTAGAGGAGCGTCCCGGGCCATCCGGTCATACAGTTTCTTGTTCTTGACTCCAGCTGTCTGTATCCGCTTCGTAACCTGCTCATAGGCGAAGTGTAGGCGCTAGTGGTGGCGTCCCACCCACTCTGTCAGGCTCACGTCCTCCTGGCTCACTGTCACTCCCAACATCAAGTCCGTGAGCATCCGGACATGTCTGCCAAACATCCGGTAAGTGGGGGCGTACCCCGTAGTGCTATGCACACTGTTGTTGTAAGCTTGGAGTAAGTTAGGCAAGGCACTCACCCAATCGTCTTGTCGTCTTTGTTCCAGGGTCCCCAGTAGACCTAGCAAGGTCTGGTTGAACCTCTCACATCTGCCGTTCCCCTGGGGGTGATCCGATGTCGTGTGCGTCTTCGTACAACCGTACAATTGGCACAGCTCCCAGATTACCTGTGATTCGAAGTTTGCCCCTTGATCCGAATGCAGGAACTCGGGGCATCCGAATGTCTGAAAGACAGTCCTCCATAATGCCGTGGCAGGGGTGCTCGGCGTCTGATCTAGAGTGGGGATAGCCCAGGCGTACTTTGTAAACAAGTCAGTGACCACAAGGATGTTCTGGTAGCGGTCCATGGGTCGACCCAGCGTCAAGAAATCCATGGCCATGATGTGGAGGGGGGCCTTGGCATTGATGGGGACCATCGGGGCCCTGGTTTCCTGTCGAGATTTGAACAGAGTACATCTGGGACATGCCTGAATAAAGGTACTCACCGACGCCTCCAGTCCCGGCCAGTAGAAATGCCTGCGCAGAAGGGACACAGTCCTCTCCTGTCCCTGGTGTCCCATCTGATCGTGGTACGCCGAAATGATACACTAACAGAACATTTGCATGTACACTTGAAGTATAAGTCTAGAAAACTACTAGTATACTCATGAGTTCACTTGTAGAACAGAAGAAGTAATTGTGCACTAGTTGTACACTTAAAGTTGACTACTCTTACACTTATAGTACACTTAGAAGTATACTTTTATATACTAAAAGTGGGCCAGTTTATGTGGCTAACATAGCAACATTTTTAGGGGGGCTGAGAAGAATTTTGGCTAAAGCCCCCCTAAAAATGGCATACCGACACTCCTGGACTCAAGCATTTGCGTTCTTACCACTTAATCCACTGGCTACTGTACCTACTCAATGCTTTTAGCACTATTTCCTGGCAAAGCAATTGTTCCAATTTACTTTCACCATTTAATCTGATTAGCAAAACTGTCAAATAAGGCCATCAGAAACAAAGTATTTTTGTCCAACCTTTCTGGAAGTAGGCCTCTCAAAACTTGCAACTTTGGCATTCAGATGCTGATTCTCAGATTTTAGAGATGGCACTTTTGAAACTCAATTTCAGGATGGCTGATGGCTGAAACTCAATTACAAGATGGCTGATATTTCCATGTTTAATGCCTGATGTGCATTATTAAAATGTTAAACCCACAAACATTGTGTCCAGGATTGCCTGGTACTCCACCATTAAGCAGGACAGTTTAGGTTTTGAAGTTCAGCTCCATGCTAAAGTCCAGACTGAAACATCAGAACAATAAGGTAAACTGGCTCCATCTGCTGATGTAAAGTGGGAAAATGCTTGTTTTATAAAAAAGATTTACCAATGATCTAGTTAAAGGTGCAATTTGTAGAATGATCAAAACAAAAACAATGATGCAGATTAATGACGCTCTGAAGCAGCCTGAAATTATGGGATTTTTTGTCTTAAACTCAACCGCTGATGGCCATCAATCAGATGGGACAAGAAATCATGTTGACGGATGAGGTAAAGTAATCAAGTTTTATAAATGTTGCGTTTGATGACATCATTTTATTTCATTATGTAAGGTTTCATGTAATGTTCAAAACTAAATTGTTAGTCATGTTACAGTATTAGTCCAACTCGAATGTTGTGTTAACACAGCACAGAATTAAGTGTTCAGATCAACAAACTTACAATCTACAATGATTTTTCACATATGTATTGACAGTACAATTCTTATTGTGAGTTTATGATGTAAAATTATGATAAGTACACTGTGACTGTATAGCAACAAACTCTATCCAATACAGGATTTAGTGACCATTTTGACATGACACCTTTGAGTGTTGTGTATGTTATATTGCAGTACAATACCTCTTGATGTGCACTATATCGTCCACGGGAAGACGCACTGATTACAGTCTACAAACTAATATTGTGATTGATATAATAACAGAAGATTTTTGAAGGGTACGAATCAAAACAACTCACCTGTCGCGTAAAACACAAGCAAGATCGGCATCTCTGTCTAGTTGAAGGTTGCCGTAAAGCTCTCTCCATCCAGATAATGCAACACCGATATTGATCCTCATTCTTTCTCTCTTCTTTGTCCCAAACTCTTCTTGGGTCGTTTGGTTGGCCTGTATGCTTATGGGAGCTCTCTGATGACACAACCAACGGCAGACGGTAAAGAGTAATCCTAGTCCATAAACAAGCGAGTAGCCATAGACGAACATCATAGACGAACCATTTCTCGGGATAAGGGTGTTCGTCAGTTAGGACCCCGATTGGTACCTAGCACTAATGCCTGTTCAAAAATTTGTCATTGCGATATCTCGTCTGCGTTAGCGTCTTAGCGAACTAGCAAGCTAATTATGTTGTACAAAATAGAAGCATACTAATTTTTTTAAATAAAAGTTAACAAAAAAATAATATAATAAACTAATATTCATGTTGCAGACACATCAGTACTTTGTGTCATCATCTGCTTTACAAAAACAAAACTTTTTTTTGTAAATTATTAAGATACCTTACAAAATGCATTTTTTTAATAGTTAAAGTGTAGTAATCGTGGCTTATAAATTATAATTTTAATGTGTGATTCAGCTATGTAGTAATCGTGTTTTGTATAAGTAATTTATTAACTTTACACAGTACAAAAGTTGAAAGGGTACAGTATAATAATCTAAATAATAAAATGACACAAGCAATGTGTAGATCTCCCCCCTATAGCCTTATTTATATACTACTATATGAAAACTAACATTTAAAAGACATCAATTGTAATTTTAACAACGTTCTAACTACATAAATCATAACGCGATTTTGTAAGGCGCTAAGAAAACTACCCATGAGGAGTTTTTCAGCCAATGGAAATTCCGCGGGGGTCCTAGGGGAGACCGAATTGCCAGGGTGGACCGAATTGCTCACGACACCGCCCTTGTTGTCTGCAATGTTAATCTGCAATACTGCGATTATCCACTAGATGGCACTTGCCAAATTTATGAAATTTTTCTACCTCTATATATGTTTTGATAATCATTCTGGATCTGATATCTAACAAAATTCCTTAAAAAATGCTATTATTTCAGCTTTTTGCTAAAAAAATTATTTAAAGACAAATACCCATATTTAAGAATTTATAAGAAGAGAAAAAATATAGATAGGATGGAACTCTCTTCTGTTTTGTTATTTTGTTTATTGTTTGTTTGAAAGCAGAGGGTCTGTTCTTTCATTTGATATATTTTGTATGTTTATATTTGTTTAGAAGAAACTTTTGTAGAAATCACAAAAATGCTGGTTGGCAACATTTCAAAAATATCTGGCAATGAATGAGTTAAAACCTAATTTAAATCCACTGGACGTGTTTTCGGGAACAGAGAAATTCCTTTTACAAAATGTTGCAAATAAACATTGATGTAACTCTAGAGTTTATATACATTTCCTACATGATGTGACACAGCCATACAATTTATCTGTAGTCAGAACTAAGATTTAGATAGATAGCATTTTCTTTATTGCTTAATTGAACATAAATTACCAAAATCCAACATTAGTCCCATGAGGATTGCAATGCTGCAACATATCTGCCTCATGAAAAGGTGAACAGACAAACTTGCATATATTTATGCACAGTAATTTAATAATCTTTTATATAGAAAACTATTTGTTTCAATGAAGACATCTTACTGAATAAAGTATTTGAGCATTTGAGTTGAACTAAGAACTATGATAATTTCAATAACTTAGAGAGGATGCTAATGTTTTGCAAATTCATAAACAAACATTGTTGGGACTGTAAGCAAAATGTAATTATCTTTAAATGTGACAGATCAGTTTTTATCATAATTATTCTAAAGCCCACATGACAATGCATAAAAGCCAGCCAGTTCACTGAAATTAGTTTTCTTGATTTAAGTTTGATGCACACTAAAATTCACTATTCATGTGTTGCTATGCTATTTTTTACTATTTCACACATAATAGGACGTGGTTGATAACAACTGGCAACATCCCAAAGTCCAGACTCCAATATAATTGTACCACAGTGTTGTGTTTTCTTATAATTATGAGGTTGACCAAAAGCCCAGTTGGTAAAAGTCAAGAGTTTACCATCAATGTCCACAAACTGTCCCTCTTTATCTCTGTCTGTGACTCCAATGAATGGCTTTTTACTTAAACCACTGGCTATCACTACTTTATGTAAAGCTTGATTTTCAACAGCATTTCTTGCTAAAGCAATCGTTCCACCAACTTCCTTGCAGATTTGAATCCCCTCATCAAATGTTTTCACAATCCCATCATAAACAAAATATTTCTGCCCGACTTTTCTGAATGTACCAAAACTCGCGGCTTTCTCCATCATGACAATTGTAGCAGATAGATCTTGAATTAGAGATTTTAGGTATGTGAAATCATCTCCATTGCCTGCAAACAGAACAGTAACATTTGTAACAAAATGCTTTTAAAGTCATTGTCTGAAATTTCCATGATGGGATGGTTTTAGTGTGGAACATGAAAATTATCATAATATTCCAATTGTAAAAGGGTCATATTATGCCTTTTTTAAATCTTGAAATGTAGTTGAATACTTTTTTTGGTTGATTGTTTAAAAATGTAGCTTCTCTTTGAGTAAACAGTAGTGATGGTCAACCCGGATCTTTTTAAGGATTCTGGTTATTCTGAGTCACTCACTAATATGATCCGGGTTGTGCGAGTCACTTGAGTCACTTGAATCACTTGGTCAAAATATGCCAGTGCCAATCGCTAATACTAATGCCAACCAAGCAACTCAGATCACGCATGCAGCTACGAGTCTACGACTCCTCTGCTCGCAAAAAAAGGGCTCATGTGACCTGAGGAACTTGTAAAAAAACATGCATGTCCGGCGTGGTAACATTATCAATAACATAATTGTAAAAGTTCGGTGTGTGTTTTTAGTTTCATTTCATAACGATGAATATATCAACACCACATTTAAAAGATGTCAGGCTTTGTTGAATTGGGACGTGAGAGGAACGTGTCCTGTTTCAGATTGACTTACAAGATCCACGATAGGCTTCGGTTAATGCAGCCACACAGTCACTCATCCGTGCAAGGACATGATCTTGTGAGTGAGTCTTTTCTATTTTTTTATTCATCTTGTGAGTGAGTCCCAGACAGAGCCGCCCGCTACTGCATGGGTCCTGTGAGTGACTCAGTCAACAAGAGGGGCCGTGTACGTCCGTCGGTGGCGGATCTTTACAGTAGCACTGCTGCAACAGTCCTCGTATTTAAACATTTTAAACATTTGCAGCTTCTATCCAAAACATTGTGCCAGTCAAATATTGCAACAGATTAGCCTACATGAGTCAGTGGGTTAATAACACGAGCAAGGCTCGTTTCTCCTAGTCCAGGATTCAAGCTCTATGAGTTGTGTCACTCTCTGTGTGAATCCCAGAGCCGCCGACCAACTCATTGTCGCGCGCACGCATCCCTTTGTACTCGAACTCGGAGCTGCAGGAAATTACGATCCAGAATAGCAGCTTTTGGCTCACTCGGTACCCCCAGTCGACATTTGGTGATGTAAATTAACTCGTTGTTGCAAGTTATAGAACCTATGGCAGCTTATGTAGAGTTATGTGTTGTAATTCTGTTGTAAACATTTGAAGAGCTGTGTGTTTGATCCAATTTCTAATTTTTAAAGCAAAATCTGAGAGGACTCAACTGACTTGGGTTAATGGTCACTAAGGACTCATGGTTCTCGAGTCATTTTAGGGATCGGGTTGAATGATCTGAGTTTTGAGTGACTCGCTCATCACTAGTAAACAGCATCATTAACGTTCTCACAAGTAAACACCCCAATCCCCCCAGTTTGAGAACCATTGGTAACTGAAGTTTAAGAAGCATAATATGAGCATTTAAATATCTAAACTACTTATAACTTAGCCATAATGTTTGATACCTATGTGATTCAGGCATGCTAGGTGGTCCCTGCTCACCTATTCGGCCAGGTGAACCAGGGTTACCAGGTGTGCCAGGGTTACCAGGTGTGCCAGGGGTGCCAGGTCTGCCAGGGGTGCCAGGGTTACCAGGAAAGCCAGATTGTCCCACTCCCCGCTGACCTTTAAGGCCAGGTACGCCAGGAAAACCATTTAGACCAGGTGCACCAGGTTGTCCCTGCTCACCTTTTAGGCCAGGAGAACCAAGTAAACCAGGTAGTCCCACTCCTTGTTCCCCTTTTTGGCCAGGTATGCCAGGTGGTCCCTGCACACATGTAAGGCCAGGTGAGCCTGTGAAAGTAGATAGTAGTTTAAACTGGAATCACTACTCAACCAAGGTAGCAAAGTGCAGCTGTGGCCCAATACACACCTGGGTCATCAGTCCAGATCTGGCCCACACACTATTGTTTTATTGAAAAGATGAGTGTGACCAGGATTTGGCCCAGTGATTATTGAATGAAGGGCTGTGGCATGGCATTTAGTTGAATAAAACTAGAATAAAACTAAATCAATTCACATGACTAAAATATGACTAAAACTAAATTAAATTTTAGTCAAAAGACTATGGCTGAGTCCCAATTCGCATACTATCCGTCCTAAATAGTATGCAAAACTAGAATTAGTACATCCCAAATCATAGTATGTTGAAATGAATATCCCTAAGATACCCGGATGGTCTGCTATTTCCGGTTAGAATTCGAAGTGCAGATCAATGCACACTCTAATGGCTAATATTGCCCACAATCCTTTGCATGCGGGAGGGAGGAGCTTTGTGGTGATGTAAACATGGCAGCCAGATGCAGCAGCAGAGATGCGCCCTCAGCTTTTAAGTGTAAGTAGCGGTCATTGACATTTGTATGCTTTTGTAGATGCTGTAGTAACAGTCATGGTGTGCGTAACTAGGCAACCACGTTTTCGTTCCCGTTGCATGACGTCATCGAACTATGTCCCAGAACGTGCATACTCTTTTGCTACACATTTACACGTTTTTCCTCACAAAAAAAAGTTTTTCCTCACAAAAAAGGACATTCTTTTAGGTCGTAGTATAAGTAGGCAAATTGGGACTCAGCATATGACTATGTTTAATCTGTGTTTGTTCTGCCATGTCGAAATAATATTGAGGTGTTTGATTTCTTTTCTATATTAGGAAGTAAAACCTCATAAATAAACGTTCTTGTTTTTCACTGACCTACAATATCTCTTTGTGTTGAGGACAAGTGCATCTTTAAGCCAACATTCAGTACGAGTAAAATACTTAAGTTCTTTTAAATCGGGCTACTTTAATACTTTTACTCAAGTCGTATTTAAATTAGTGACTTGTAACTTGTAGTGGACAAATTTTTACAGTAAGGTATCTGTACATTTACTCAAGTATGGCTTTCAGGTACTCTTTACACCTCTGGTCGGGACTCGAGACACAATAAGCTTGACATATGTCACCCGCAAATACGCAAATGGGGCTGCTGTGAGTGCTGGCAGCATAGGGACAGCAACCTTTAAAACACGGTGGCATGACAACACTGGCCCTTGTGACCCAAAAAAAAAACAGACTTGCCCATGTTTGTCATATTTGAAAAATATGAAATATGTAAATATTAAATGATATTGATAAATATGTAAATAAATAAAAAATTGGGGGGGGTGAAAGTGTAAATCACTTGCTTACAGTAAAGATATCTCAAAGTGATGCATATCTTCAGAAAGTAGAGATTCTAAGCTTTCAGACAGTATCTTATATGTGGTACTGGGTCTATGACAGACCATTAAAAATTAATAGGAATGTTAAATCATAAGTAATTTTGGACCATGTACAGGGTCCGCAGAGTTAAACAAGTTAAAACTTGGATTCTATTGAGTAACTTTTTTATTACTTTTGCAAAACAAGTACATTCCTCACATTCTTTCTTGTAGTTCCTTCTCACATGCCTGACTGGAAGGCTCATTATGCAAGTTTTTGTTTCCTCAGATGTCAATCACAGATTATTCACAGGCTTTCACACCTTCTCCCTAAGCAAAAACTGTCTTAGAATTTCTAAATCAATGTATTGTTTTATGTGAATTAGTAGGCAGAATGATTTTCACATCATTTTAAAGAAAAAAAACTCAAGACTACTAGATCCTGTTTTAAAAAGTCTTGTGAAAACATGTTTAGTATGGGCTTTGTGGACTTATGTCAGTGATTTAAAAATGTAGATTTTTTTCTCAAAAACACAAACATTTGCATACATGTTGCTCACATATTACTGTAGCCCAATCTTTTGCCATCATTACGTTTTTAAACAACAGAACATTTGCTACTTGAGTGGGGCCATCTTGGTATTTACTACTTATAATAACCTAATATAATTCATAATGTTAAATACCGGTTTACCTGGGTCTCCTCTGTCTCCTTTAAGTCCATGTGGTCCAGGTGGTCCTGCATTACCTGGTGGCCCCTGTAATCCTGAGAATAAAAACAAATCAGTCTCCAGATCTCTGTATTTACACGTAAAGTGTTGACTCGATCACTTCACACATTTATTCATTCACTCACCTCGATCTCCCTTCTCTCCTTTAGCTTCACTGTTTTGAGCCAATAGTTGTTGTCTGAACTGAAGCAGCAGAAGGACACTGATGTACGGCTTCAACAGCAACACCTGATAGTTTACAGTGGGAAAACCTTAGACATCATTTCAACTGAGAATATACATATTCAATTTTTATATAGTTATTCTATATTAGATTCTGTGAAAAGACAAAGAAATTAGGTTGGAAGCTAAGACCCCAACAGTGCAAAAGCGACTATTGAAACTAAAGCACCATAACTGCTCTGGAATGAAGCCTCAGCTAAATAAACTGCAACTGAACTTACATGTAGATCAATACTATTATTTTATTTACACTAATTTTAAATGGATTGCATTTATTTTTTTAAAGCAAACATTCACAAAAGAAAACATAATGTCTGTCATATTGAGAAAATAAACATCAGATATGTGTGATTTGTGCTGTAAACAGGAAACGTCTGTCTCATGGCACAAGACACAACTTACATAAAGTCTTTCATAAGCAACATTTAAAGCTTGCTCAGTTCAGAACATTAAAGACAGAATTATCCTAAACAGCTTTTTCTTTCAATGTCTTGTTTCATGTATACATGTAAGTCCTCAGAGATCCTGAAGACCACAACAAACTGCACAGTTACACTATAAAAAAGTGAAAGCTGTTCCACTCAAATGTTAAGGTGTTACTACTTTATGTACATTTTTAAGTTGATCCAACTTTTACTTTTTGCAGTGTATAGGAAAAAAAATCTATTTTAGTTCAGATTAAGAAGAACTTAATTCACCAGTTTATTATTCAATGCACAGTCATTTAAATGTATCTTAGATCATTTCAGTAAACAAGTTTAACAAGTTTTTACTGTAGTCATTAAAAGTAGACATTAGCGTTGTGTATAACAAGAAACATTTTGTGGTTCACTTTATAAGCTCATCACCATTCCTGTTTTTACTGAATCTTAAGATTGCTTGCATTTGTTTTCATTTATTTTGAAATAGCATTCATTACATACCATTATACTGCAGGAGAAGATCACACAATAGATGTCCAAGTTATCAAAATCACACAACTGACAGGACAGAGGAGGCTCTTCTTGCTTGTAATTTAAGGGGATTGTTGTTGTTGATTAAACTGACAAGAAACTGAACCACCTCTCAGATATACTGCCTGCACAATGTGCACATTGTGCAATGCACTTTCAGACTTGACACCACACCATCATATCACATTACACTTCACTCTAAGAGACATAAACACAAATCAAACCAAACTGCCACTCAAAGCGTAAATGGTTTTAATTTAATTTGTCACTCATTTTGCATGTTTGTTATTATGTTCACTGTTTAACTATGTTGCAATGGTTACAGGCAAATATGATAAACATTTATTTAATAAAACTGATAACACAATGATAAAACGAATAAAGGAGATATATTGCTTGTTTGTGTGTATATTTAACTGTATTGTTATTTAATAGTAAATATATATTTTACAGTCAGATGAAAACATGCATTCTGTTTGAATATTATACAGATTTCCAATAGTGTATAAATCCTACAGATTTGTATAATTACTTACAGTTGAAAGAAAAAGTATGTGAACCCTTTGGGCTTACTTGGATTTCTTCTTAAATTGGTCATAAAATGTGTTCTGATCTTCATCTAAGTCACAACAATAGAGAAACACAGTCTGCTTAAACTAATACCGCACAAACATTATACGTTTTCATGTTTTTATTGAACACAAAATGTAAACATTCATAGAGCAAGGTGGAAAAAGTATGTGACACGTTGGGTTTAATAACTGATTGACCCTCCTTTGGCAGCAATAACCTCAACCAAACGTTTCCTGTAGTTGCAGATCAGACCTGCACAAAGGTCAGGAGAAATTTTGGACCATTCCTCTTTACAAAAGTGTTTCAGTTCAGCAATATTCTTGGGATGTCTGGTGTGAATCGCTCTCTTGAGGTCATGCCACAGCATCTCAATCGGGTTGAGGTCAGGACTCTGACTGGGCCACTCCAGAAGGCGTATTTTCTTCTGTTGAACCCATTCTGTTGTTTCTGGGTCGTTGTCCTGTTGCATCGTCCATCCTCTCTTAAGCTTTAGTTGGCGGACAGATGGTCTTAAGTTTTCCTGCAAACTTTGGAATTCATTTTTCCATTGATGACAGTAATCCGTCCAGGGCCTGAGGCAGCAAAGCAGCCCCAAACCATGATGCCCCCTCCATATTTCACAGTTGGGATGAGGTTTTGATGTTGGTGTGCTGTGCCTTTTGTTCTCCACACATAGCGTTGTGTGTTCTTTCCAAACAACTCAAATTTGGTTTCATCTGTCCACAGAATGTTTTGCCAGGAGTGCTGTGGAACATCCAGGTGCTCTTTTGCAAACTTCAAACGTGCTGCAATGTTTTTTTTTGAACAGCAGTGGCTTCCTCCGTGGTGTCCTCCCATGAAGTCCATTCTTTTTTAATGTTTTCCTTATTGTAGATTTGTCAACAAAAATGTTAGTATGTGCCAGAGATTTCTGTAAGTCTTTAGCTGACACTCTAGGATTCTTCTTCACCTCATTGAGCATTCTGTGCTGTGCTCTTGCAGTCATCTTTACAGGACGACCACGTCTAGGGAGTGTAGCAACAGTGCTGAACTTTCTCCATTTGTAGACAATCTGTCTTACCGTGGACACATGGACATCAAGGCTTTTAGATATACTTTTGTAGCCCTTTCCAGCTTTATGTAAGTCAACAATTCTTGATCGTAGGTCTTCTGAGAGCTCTTTTGTGTGAGGCATGGTTCACATCAGACAATGCTTCTTCAGAACAGCAAACTCAAAACTGGTGTGTGTTTTTTATGGGACAGGGCAGCTTTAATCAACACATCCGATCTCATCACATTGATTGGACCCCAGGTTGGCTGACTCCTAGCTCTTGGAGAAGATAATCCTGTAATTTGTAGACTGGTGGATCCCGGAGTATGCACTCTGCGATTGTAAAATACTCTTCTGTGTAATTCTGTTCATAACCTTTCGCGAACAGCCCCCTAACTTTGGAGATTCTAACAACATCACCGATCTTGTATTTAAAACACACAGGCTTGTCTCGTCACACATCTGCAGGTCCATACAGATTTTCAAACACAACGTGTTCAATATCTTTGTTGACATCCACAGGTCTCATCTTAATACTCCTGTGATAACTGGTGTCGTTGCCCCGCGTGATATCTTGTAACACGTCAATATACCTCCTGGAGTTTGTGGCTGTTAAAAAAGCCACATCAAGTTTTTGAGACTGCGATTAAATCTTTCAACTACAGAAGATTTTAAATCTGATGTGACGGCAAAATTATGAATATTATATTTTTTAACAACTTCTTGAAAATGTTTGTTAAAAAACCTCAATGCCAGTTTTGTTCTTTAAGACCCGAGTCCATGCATATTTACTAAATACATCTATGCATGTGAGTAAAAATTTTGTGTCGTCATTTTCCTTGGAATATGCAGACATATCGACCAAATCAGCTTGAAACTGCATGTCTATCCCATAAACAATCACTCTGTTTCTTTTGTATTTAAGAGGAGCCTGTCTGTGTAATGTGTTGGCATCCTGTGAGGAGAGCCATTCTGAAACTTCCTCGTCATTTAATCGTATATCGTAATCTTTTAAAACAGCTTGTTTTAAACAATTTTTACCATCTAAAGACCCGTGGTTGGAGGGTGTGTAATAAACCTTGCTCATGAGTTCTGCTGACATGATGTCGTCTCATCAGACCACAAATAAGTAATGCGTGAGAGTTGGGTAGATAGTTTTTTTTATTCTCACACAGCAACTGTAATACAGAATATATATGCAATTACAGGGTGTCTAAATACCATAAAAAATGTATACATGAAACAGTTTTTTTATCGATCATATATTCAGCAGCTGTTGCGACAACTTCATACACGTTAAATTGCGGATTCTTTAAAATCATAGCAATGCATAAATCAAAATATGTAGACATTGTGATTACATCGCCTATGTAAATATTATCATGGCTTTTATACATCAAATCCAGAGTTTTTTAAAAATAAAAATACAAGGCTGATCTTCGGCATTAACACACATCTGGACCATGGTATCCCATGACGTAGCAATATTACGCACATCAGATATTTGTGGTTTGAGATTGGTCACATGTTTGGTGGTGGTGCTTTCACAAGCATCAGGTTTCTTCATCATGCTTGAGACATGATGCATCGATGTGTCTGGGGTCTGTGCCGGCTCATTTTAATGCTTGTAGTATGTGGGCGGAGACGGCAGCTCGTCGGTCCCCGCCATGCTTCCCCGGGGGTCAAACAATTTAACCCTTACGGAGTTGTATTGGTCGCACATCTTGCAGCATCTAAACATTTTGTCAATGTGTGAAAAAACATCTCCAAGCACACGAACATCACTCCACTGGAATATGAATTGCAGATCGTAGTGGTTGTTGTGCTCATCCTCTGGGATAGGCCATGAACGCTCACAAATCTTTGATGTGTCTCTACAGGTGAAAACATGTACGTGCTCATCAAATTTCTTTTTACAATGGTTTTGCGACCACATGATACACATGCCCCGTGTCACGCCGTTCCACTCTCCAACATACAACGGTACATCACGACATCCTTGCACATCTCTCCAGATAAATTTGTAGAACAAGGTCCAGTCTTTAGCAGGGAGAAAAAGGCTTGGATCGCTGTATGCATGTTTCTCACCAGATTCCACACTGTAAAGCTTTACAGTGCGCAATTTCTTGTCAAACTCGTAGCACCCCACTCGTTTGCCAGCCATTAGAAACTCGTATTTAACCATTTCTTCAGAATCGTGTAAAAACTCAGTCATACGCACACGATGTCCCACACCCCTCTTAGGTGCAAAAGTCAGATCCTCATCCATTTCCAAACCAGAAGCCATAGGGGTATTAAACGAACCAGCCATTGTTCAGTGGTTAAGACAGAGCCAAAGTCTTTTCATTCACTGAAAACCTATAACCTGTTTTAAACAAGCCTATTTTATAACAACCATTTATACAACGGACGCCCGCCGTGAGACACGCAGGGGTAAGGAAGGGAGGGTGAGAAGGGAGAGTGTAAGTGGGGTAACAGAAACTGGACAGCCAAAACAACAAACTTTATTCACATCAATAAATATGACAAACATTCACGCACAGGAAAACCAACGCGCTGATTGACATGTCGTAAAACACGCGCAGCTCCGGACAGCCGGCTAAAAAAACATAAAAACGTCACTCAAAACTGTCCAACGTGTACACCTTTTGATTGATAGCTCCACTACCTGTCAAAACACACTTGACAGGGGGGTCATAAATCATATTTTGACAGATGCTGGCCCGCTACAACTACTAATGACTTATAATCTAAGGCCAGGCACAGGGACTACTGCTATTCCGGCAGATGCAAGGAATGCAGCCCAGATTGCCATTACCAAATAAAAAACTACGAACACGAGTCAGATTTCTAAGTAACTTTAATTTTGAGCAAAGAATGTATAAAAAAGATTTGGAAAACTGTGTATATCTGCTGAAAGGAAACATTAAGAGTGTCTGTCCCTCTGGATTCAATGTGCTAGAGGATCTGACATTTACATGGGGAAAAGCAGAAAACCACTGAAACTGGTGAAACTTCCTTTATCATCATAAACCCAGCTGTTCTCCCACAGCTGTGTGTAGACTTTATCACCGCTCTCCAGTGTAAGAACAACACCATTGCTGCCATTAGCATTGCTCTCAGCTTTTAGAGAAAACACAGAACACTGAAGTTGATCATTCTTATATAGACTGACTCCCATTTGGTTACCAATGTGAGAATGAGCATAAAATCTGAAGAAATAAACTCCTTTTACTGGTGCTGTAAAAATACCTGCAAGAAAAAAACATTTAAATTCAGGAACCTTGCAAAATGTGTATTTCACGTCACATATACATGTACTTTATATCACACAAGCATGTAGGAATGACATAGATTACCATTGTTCGAGTTATATGCATTTCCGGTGTTAGTGAAGACATTTTTGTAGACCAGAGTCCTTCGATCATCAAAGGGTCCAGTATGTTGTAATTCAGATGCCAAAAGTCCAGCTGAAAATGCAACCTTTTTGGCTGTAAACAGGTAAGCGGACTTAGTGGTTTTGTTTTGGGAAAGATTAAAACGTTACAGCTTTATTTTCACTTACCCTTATTTTCAGCTCAAAATAATATACATAATCTTATTACATTGGTTGCAAAATAGAAGTAATTCAAAAAACGAATTAGATAACTATAACATAAAAAGACAATAACTGGAAAAATCTAGAAAAAAACATATTATATTTAGATAAAACCACATGCACTGTTATTGAACTATAGTTTTTGGCTTCATTCTCTTGCTTCAATTCTTTCAGAGTTTCCTCTGTGACTCTCAGTCTTTCTTCAATGTCTTTGACTTTTGGTGTAATTAAATCTTCAGCTAGTGAAGAGACACAGAGCAATAAAAAACATCTTTAGAGCTCCAAGCACGTTCATAGATACGTTTTTACTATTTATATCTAATAGTGCTTGATGTGTATGTTAACTTTTGTTTGGACCATGGGGAAATATTCAAGAAGATGATGATGTTAGAGTAAACATGAACCTTTGGACTTACAAGCTTTGGATTTATTTTAAGATCTTTACAAAAGTTGTTTTACTTTTAGTAAGGATATCTATACTGTACTCCAAAACATTGACAAAATTCACATGTAAAAGATAAGCATTTAAAACAGAGGGCCTTTATTCGCCAATACAGATCAAGAATTTTTGTGGCATCATTCTGCAATAGAGCGTATACATTGAAGTCACTTTTCCACGTGACCACGCCGGAACTCGCCATGTTGAGTTGCAAACGTTCATAAAAATGGCTGGGTTTCATAGCAACTGCTTGGAAAATGCCAGTAAAATGGACTATTATCAGCTTAAATTAAACTTAGTTGGACTTGAAAGCAGAGGTGGACAATACTTAGTTACATTAGTTACATTTTCAAGCATCTGTGCTTTATTAGGGTCTTTGTTTTGGATTTTTTTTTACTTCACTAAAGTTTAAAGCATAGAAATTGTATTCTTTAATATTGCATATTAGAATTTATTTAATACCTAATTACATCAAATTTGTGTACTTTTACTTGAGTAAAAATGTGTTAATGTACTTAAATATTAAATGTAAAACAAAAACTTGTAATAGAGTAAAAATTATGATAATATGCTTTGAAATGTATGTTTCCCAAAGAAAAACACGGATAAAATACAAATACTTGAATAATATTTTAGTAAAACCTCTGCTTGATAGTGACCCTAGTAACTTGTCAACCCACCTGTGATCTGTGGATGTTGGCATGAACGATCAATTTACTTCTCCTTTCAGTGTTTTTTGGCAGTCTGTAAAACGATAGCTCCGAATTCCTGTTAATCTATTTGAACAGTCTATCACACAACTGCTGTTTCCCATTTAGACGCATTTTCGCCCTGTTTTCGCTCATTTTCGCTGATTTCACATTGTACACCCATTTTGACGCTCTGTCTTTCGCCACTCAGTGGGCGTAACCGCAGTTACTTTCGCCGAAGGTGACGTCACGTGCATACCCTCTATTTAGCTTGTCATCAGCATAAACAACGCTATTGGCTATTAGCCATGTAAGTTTAGCATTGCGAATTGTCACATCCATAACAGAGAAATAACGCTGTTTCTTCTTGTAAGATAAACGAATGTTATTTGCCCTTTGAAGAGCCTTCCCTTCTTCATTTGTTGGATATACAGTAGATTGTCACAGGGATGACATCTTTTTTTAATCCCAAAACTTCATGATATCAACGTAAAGGAGAAGATTTTGAAACAATGTTGTAATGCAGCACATTTTATACTGTCAGGAGAATCTGTCAGAATTTGCATTACTAAAACAACATGGCATTACTCAATAAGATTTCAGGATTGGAAAAATAAGGTGGAGTTCCCATAGCATCAGCGTTTGACGCAATGTCAATTGAACTTTTTCAAAAGGAAACTTATAGTCTCAGCCTTAGATGTTACGGCCACAGGTTATTGGCTGAATGTCTGATGCATACCGAACAATTATCTGGAAACACTTTTTTATCGGATGTGGCAAATATTTTATCGGATGTGCCTTTCGTTTACACAGCGACAGTGTTTTTGGGGCTTAAAAACGCAAAAGAGTGAAACCACCCTCCAGGGTGGAAATCTTAAAAATGCTCTACCGTCGCGTTCCCGTCTAAAGGGTAAAAACGCAACAATTCTGCTCATGGTGGCTCTCGTAACGTACGCGTTTACGTCACAGGCATGCGCCAGTTCAGGAAAATAACAACAAACATGTCGAATTTTGCCATACGTCGGACCTTCAAGTTGCCATAGCAGCTCTGATAAATATACAAGAGTCTAGAGACGTTCGTGAATGATTCGGCCATGTCCCAGGCGTCCGGTCCCACTCATATAGTGTGCAACACACCAGTTTCTTATTGTGGCGAAATTTCCAAGCCAATAAATGTGACGCGAAACAAAACAAAACATAATTGTTGCTTTTTGTGTCAGTCATGTGTCCTCTTGGGTGGTGCTTGGCCATTCAAGGAGACCATGGCTCAACAGACCTTCGATATAAGTAACAGATAAATTAGTAATGTTTTCAAGGTGCAATCAGGGAGTTGTAGTGGCAACCAGCGGTAAGACTGTAAATTACAACCAACAGTTCAGTCCAAAGGTCACCTGTCCTTTTCGAAGCGCATATTAAAGCTATACCTAGCTGCCACAGGACAAACACATCATCCTCTGAGACAACGTAGGGATAAAACATGCTCTGTAGAACAGTTTGTCCATTTAGGGCTACTTTAGAAACATGACAGCGACTTCCATAAGGGGTTAGTTTAACGGCTCATTTTAAGGTAATAAAAACATGATTATTATGTAAGGTCTTTACAGATCATTGAAAACATCGTTATGTATATTATATTGCATTTCTGTCAAGAGATCCTCTTAAATTTTACACATTGCAAATGCTATTCCACAATCATCTGTAAAAGTTCTGTAAACTATATAAAAAAAAATAACCTGGCTCTCCTCTGTCTCCTTTGTCTCCTTGGTGTCCACGTGGCCCAGGTAGTCCTGGGTAACCTGGTGGTCCCTGCACTCCTGAGAATAAAATCAAATCATTCTCCAGATCTCTGTATTTACATGTAAAGCACTGACACGATCACTTCACACATTTATTCACTCACCTCGATCTCCCTTCTCTCCTTTAGGTCCACTGTTTTGAGCCAATAGTTGCTGTCTGAACTGAAGCAGCAGAAGGACACTGATGTACGGCTTCAACAGCAACACCTGATAGTTCACAGTGGGAAAACCTTAGACACCATTATTTTTAATTAAATAGCTTTTTATTTGTGTTTTAAAGCAAATATTCACAAAAGAAAACTTCATTTCTCATGATAATATTGAGGAAATTAACTCCAGATATGTGTGACTTGTAAACAGGAAACGTCTGTCTCATGGCACAAGACACAACTTACATAAAGTCTTTTCAATAACAACATTTTAAAGCTTGTTCAGTTCAGAAGCAGCTTTTATACCTTAATTTAGTTCATTATACGTAGTTTGAATACTTTATTACTGTTTTATGCATATTTTACTTTTCTTTCATTGTTTCATTTAAATATGTATACAAGTCCTCCAAGATCCTGAAGACCACAACAAACTCTTTGTTTGTGTGTATGTGCACACTTAAAAGCAAATAAAAGCCATTTGATTCAGATTGTAAAGATGTAATTCACTACACCATATTATTCAATGTATCTCAGATGAGCTTTTCTTCTGTATTTTATCATTACAGTAAACAAGTTTAACAGCACACAGTATTTAGACGGTAGTCATTAAAAGTAGGTGTTAGTATTGTGTATAACAAAAAAATGTGTTGCAACATTTTGGTAGTTCACTTTAATAAATAAGCTCATATAACCATTCCTGTTTTTATTAAATCTTATATTGTTTTCATTTATTTTGAAATAGCATTCATTACATACCATTTTAGTGCAGAAGATCACACCCAACGATAGATGTCCAAGTTATCAAAATCACACAAGTGACTGTACAGAGGAGATTCTTGTTGTTTAAACTGATGTTGTGAGACACTGACCCACCTCTCAGATACACTCCCAGCATAATGTGCACATTGTGCAAAGCACTTTTAGATTTGAAACCACATTATCACATGATAAAACAAAAAAAAAAAAAATGAGTTCATGACACACCAAGTCCTAAAGAGGATCACGATCCGATCAGCCTTGTAGATGTTTTTTGGGTTGAGTGTCTTGTGACAGAGCATGAAGTCTGGATTCTGATTCATTCATACTTTGGGTCTTGTCCGTTGCTTGTTGTGAACACATGGACTTTAAGGATTCATTGTGCCACATGTTCTTGTTTTGTGTTATATTAGAGGATAAAGAATCCAGCACTTATTGTTTGTCAAGTGGTTGAAACTGTGAGGAACTGGCCATAGAGTTGGGTTTATGATCCATGCTGTCAATATTTGACTATTATTCAGTGTACTGCTGTAAAAAAAAACAGTAACTCTTTAAATAATAAAACAGCTTATTGCAAATAGTTTTAGTAAAATGTAAAGAACTTGTTTGCAGGTGCCACAGCCAAACATGATAAACATTAATTTCATAAAACTGAGAACACAATGACATAACAAATAAAGGCGATGTTACTTGTTTGTGTATATTTAACTGTAATGTTACATAATAGTAAATATATATTTGACGGTCAGATGAAAACATGCAGAAAGTGTGAATATTATACAGATTTCTAACAGTGTATTAATACTGCAGATTTGTATAGATACTTATATCTATTATACTTATATGAGGCACATTATTTGATTTCTATTTCACAAATGATATAATGCGGATCAACATCATCCCAAAAACCTGAATCCACTGTGAGAGCACCACAGTCTTGTGCTCTCTTATAATCATCAGGTTGATCTGAACCCCATTTGGGTTAAACTAAAGGGGTTATTTCCATCAATGTCTACAAACTGTCTTTCTTTATCTCTGTCTGTGACTCTAACATATGAAATAAAAAAATTGAACTTCGGCGGAAATTTCGCGCCGCGTTAATCAATTAGGAGCTTGCTTGCCGCTGTGGAGGCAGCCCCGCCGAAGTCACTCATTCAACCTGAAGGGCCGCTTGATATTGTCCGTGAGCAGTCACCTGGAGCTATACGACACAAGTTCTTATTTCTATAGAGACAGGAATAAAAAGGACCTCACTTGGAAGAGTGTCAGTGAGGACTTTGGGCAACCTGGTAAGTTGTAATACACATTTCACTTTTGAGTCACGAGACGTTTATCGACCCACGCCGTTTATTTTCCCCCTATAGTAAGGTTACCAAATACAAACCGGTAACTCTCTTGATAAATGCACAATCAACATCAGTCATACTGCAAACAGACAACCGCATAGCACTTGGCCCTCCCACAAGAAGCGGATTTTGCCTCTGACGTGCGTCAAATGCTTGGTTTTTTCCACGCGTCTACTCTGCTCGACACGCGCAAATGCATTCAGACTGTTCAAGCGGCAAACTAGGCGCCACACATTATATTTCTCACTCAGAAAAACTATTTATCATATATATTTAACATGCCGCACCGCTCTCTCTATTGAGCCCATCTCACTTCAATTCAATTCAATTTTGCTTATAGCGCTTTTCACAATTGTCAATTGTTGCAAAGCAGCTTTATATGAGTAGATGTAGGGGAGAACACTGAAAATCAATAGATAATATAAGTAGAATATAGCGGCTAAGGTTAAACCGTATTAATCAAGCGTATTAATAATGTAACGTATACAGTAAAGTGCTAAGTTTATATATATATTTAAGCAATATCGCTCGAGTAGGAGTGTGATATAGCTCTATATCATCACGGCTGTGATTAGGCCAGAGGCACGAGGCCGCAGGCCGTGTGCCGGAGGCAATCACAGCCGTGATGATATAGAGCTATATCACACGACTCCGAGAGCGATATTGCTTTTATACATCAGTTCGATGGCACACGTTTGAAAAACGAAAACTAGAAAACAACAACGGAGTTATTTTAAAAGCCTCTTTGTTTGAGAACTACTTCTTGAGAACTACTTCTAACTCAATGGATGGAAAAGCCGTTACTTTATATTACCGTTTCTTGGTCACAAAGTGTAGTTTTAAGCAGTGTTGGGTGTAACGCGTTACAAAGTAACGCGTTACTGTAATAATATTACTTTTTTCAGTAACTAGTAGTGTAACGCATTACCCGTCTGAAAATGGTAATATTATTACAGTTTTCCCGAGCTAGTTACTTGCGTTACATTCGCCAGTAGCACCTTCATCACACAAAGGCAAACAACACAGAGAATAAAAGGGAAGTGGAGGAGGGCGTAAATGGAACAGTGATTGGTCTAAGTTTGGCATGAGGTATCATTTACCATCACCGATTGGTCGACACCCGGCAGCCGGCAGCAGAGCGGCACACTCAAAGACAGATCGGGAAAATGGAAGCGTCAACAACGGCAAGCTTTTTTTCAGAGGAAGGTTCGCTAGTTTCGACGGGAGGAGATTCAGTCATTATTTTATTATGTTCAACGGAAGGAAAATAACTTGACGGTGAAGTGCACACTCTTTAATGTTTCTCCGAACGCTGTGCCCCACGTCCGGTAGCGGGTAAGGAAGCCAGCAGTAATTTTTATGTTGTATTAAAATGTGATGTATTTACGGTGGGTTTTCTCGCCGTGGAGACCTTGATGAATGTGAGGTTATGCCACGGTCTCCCGGCGCTCATTTCATTGTTTGTTTGTATGTAAACAGGGGTTGCATGCAGGTTGTTTATCCCATCAATTTTGTATATCAATTTTACCGTAATTGACGAAGGCTCCCAGCAAGCAATAGCCGTCATTTCAACGTCTCGTTTCAGTATAGACCCGATATAGCCGGGCTGTGCCTAGCCCACTTCTAGTCCAAATAAACTTTAATTTGGTTACATGTGGTTTTTGACAAAATAATTTGTGAGGTGTATGCTATTTCGTCATGTAAGCAAAGTTAACAGCGATTACAAGGTATTTCGTTTAATTTCTTTAAAGTGTTTTATGCATCGTCTGTACGTAGTCACAATTTAGCTCATAAATAGACCGACTACGAATAAACCACGTTTAGCCCAGAAATAAACATGTATTTTAATTACATGTTGTTTTGCCAAAATGATTTGTGAGATGTATGATTTTTCATCATGTAAACAAAGTTCAAAGCGATTAAGGTATTTTGTTTCACCCAGCAAACATGTCCCATTGGGCCCCAGGTGGGGCCACTGCGGGCAAAAAATTGGGTCCAACAGCGGGCTGCCCCTGTGAGCCCCGCTGCCCGCGTGGAATGCAGGGCACGTGTGGGCCCCACACTATGGGCCCACAATGGGGCCCCAGTGGGACAGCCCAAAGTGTGGGCTGGGTGTGGGCTTACTGTGGGCACATTGGGCTTACTGTGGGCACATTGGGCAAAGCGTGGGCTAACTGTGGGCAAAGTGTGGGCTTACTGTGGGCACATTGGGCAAAGTGTGGGCTAACTGTGGGCACATTGGGTAAAGTGTGGGCTAACTGTGGGCAAAGTGTGGGTTTACTGTGGGCACATTGAGGAAAGTGTGGGCTTTCTGTGGGCACATTGGGCAAAGTGTGGGCTAACTGTGGGCAAAGTGTGGGCACATTGGGCAAAGTGTGGGCTTACTGTGGGCACATTGGGCAAAGTGTGGGCTTGCTGTGGGCACATTGGGCAAAGTGTGGGCTTGCTGTGGGCACATTGGGCAAAGTGTGGGCTTGCTGTGGGCACATTGGGCAAATTATGGCCTAACTGTGGGCTTACTGTGGGCACATTGGGCAAAGTGTGGGCTAACTGTGGGCACATTGAGCAAAGTGTGGGCTGTGGGCAAAGTGTGGGCACACTGGGCAAAGTTTGGGCTAACTGTGGGCAACGTGTGGGCACATTGGGCAATAAATATGGTAGGCACCCTGGCTGTAAATACATGGAAGTAAAATATAGAAAATTATGTGCAAAACATGTGGATTGAATACTGAATTTCTTTTATTTTACAAAATCACATAAAACCACTTATTACTAAACAAAAGAAACAGAACAATGTGAATCTCCTCAGGGGCACCAGTTGATATTATCTTCTGGTCCTTCTGATTCCTCCCCCATCCTGCACTCTGTCACTGCAGATGTAGTGTCCTGGTTGCTTTTTGGTCACAGCATCTAAGTGAAAACATAAAAAAACAATATAAACATCAACATTAAAACAAGTTTTTTTTTACAAAAAGTCAATCATGATTAATCCAAGTAGGAAACTAATTATAAAAGGGGTTTTCTACATTTTAACATTGTTTTTAGCCCCAATTATTAAAATACTTCAATTGCTTGATTTGAGACCTAGTTATTATGTGCTTAAAGTCTAAGCTATATATATAAGGAATCGTTCAGTGCAAGATAACATTGGTGTAGCATATATTCAGTAAATGTATACTTGTAAATGTAAGCAAAGGGACTTACATTTGCTCCCGCCCGGATTTATGCCTAAAGAATCCGTACAGCTGATCTGTCTTTTATAAGTCTGATAAAACTAAAAGGTCTTTATATATTTGAAGGATGCAATACTACTCTATAGGTATATAAGATTAAAGGAGTAGTCCATTCTTAAAATGGGGCCCATTGAATTTTCATAGTAGGAAAAATTACTATGGTCAAGTCAATGGGGACCATTTTTGAGTGAACTACTCCTTTAACATTAGCAGAAACAGTGTGTGGTGTTTTATGTGAGCTTTAAGGTGGCAATAATAAGATAAGTGCTAAGATACTATAATTTATACAATGTATACTGCACTAGTTTTTCTTACCAAGTATTTCAAGTAGGTTTTATTGCTTTAACTGGATCCAAACGGATGATCTTATAATTTGGGATCTTTAGGATTTTATTGCAGAAAGCTGATGGATATTAACCAGCGAGTCACTATTTGATTTAGGTGAATGAGCTGTGTTCCAATAAAATATAAAATGATGACAGAAAAACATTTTTTATTAAAACTATACGCATCTTCTAATACAGGAGTGGGGAACCCTGGGTCCTGGAGGGCCACTGTCCTGCATAGTTTAGTTCCAACCCTAATCAAACACACCTGAATTTAATTTCCAAGTGATCCTGAAGACTTTAATTAGATTTTTCAGGTGTGTATAATTAGGGTTGGAACAAAACTCTGCAGGACAGTGGCCCTGCAGGACCAGTGTTCCCCACCCCTGTTCTAATACATGATATGGGACTGAGGTGTACATGAAGTCAAAGTGAGCTGACTATTTAGTTGTAGTTAATATTTTGTAGTTATATTTTTTATTTATCCATTGTATTGAGGAGAGCGTTTTGAGCACTTATTTTGACCCATTTATTTCAGTAATACTTACTCTTCAGCCAATGGAAAAGATCAAACACAACAAGAAAATTAGCTGAAAGAAAAGTGAACATAAAAGTACAATAGTTATTAATGCAGAATTGATGGCTTCTGTTTAATTTCTTCTACTGTAAACTGTGTGCCTGTACTGTAAGTTAAGTTATAACCTTATTATTTACGCGTAAAAACCCTACATTGAATAACCTGCGTAATAATTAACTAAACAATGTAAAATACATTTAAGAACGAGGATAACACATTTTATAGAAACTAAAGACAAATAAAAGATCTGCTCTACATTAGCTTAGCTACATCACGAGGTCAGTCAAACTAACAGCTTAAATCAACAGTAAACATTAAAGTTCATAATATTTTAGTCATATCGAATTACTAACAACAAAATGAACATTACTGTGAACTTATTTTAATGAAGTAACCAGGATTTAATAAAAACTTACCTCAGAATTTATCACAGAAACAAAAACTGTCGCCTGAGGTAAACATCTGTTAAATTCAGTTTTTTTTAACTCACGAGGACGGAGGCGGGTGCCCGCAAATAATAGGTGTGTTCGACCTCATGCGGCGCTGACAGTATGATGACGTCAATGTACCGCGAGAGCGGTTCGAAATTAGACCTCTACGTGTAATTTCTTGATTCAGTCTCGCGATACGTTTACGTCATCAACATATGATGTGGGTTCTCGCAGCGCTTCATGAAGTCGAACATGCCTAATAACACATAACAAAAGAGAACATGTTAAAAAACAATAAACATGGTAAAGAAAGTGCTTCTCATAGCGAAGCACTGCGTTCAGACGGACTGAAAATTAGAACTTGTTTAACATTAAATATTTATTGTATTAAAATAAACAGAAATGTTGTGCTTTAAAGCATAGCTTTTAAGAGCCGTATCCGGGGGTGTGTTCAATTATTTCTACATAAACATGCATGCACATTTTGTTCTAAATGGACAGACCTTCATAAAAATTTATAAAAATGGTTTTATTATAGCAAATGTGTAGTAACTATGGTTTTTGATTTAACAACAACAATTAACATCAAAAGGAAATGATCTTTTACATTTCACTGGCGGTTGTACTCTGTATATAACTGTGTATGTGACAAATAAAAACTCTTGAATCTTGAATCTGCTAAGATAATAACAACCAATGATAATTATTTTAATAATTTTATAATAATTATACTTATTTTAATAATTCAAATATTTAAAAAAATATTATTACTATGATAAATGAATCAGAAATCAGAATCAGAATCAGAAAGAGCTTTATTGCCAAGAATGCTTGCACATACAAGGAATTGGTTTTAGTGACATAAGCTTCCAGTACAGAAAGACACCAACACACAGACAAAAATTGTAGGCAAATAAATAGGTGTGTAAACAATTGTGCTATAAATGACAATTTAATAGGATTAAATAAGATGCAGGGATGTACTAGAATGGAGGGGTAACAAATAAATATAAGGATATTGCACTTTTTTTGCATGAGTGGGGAACATTTAACTGTTCATGAGGTAGATTGCCTGGGGGAAGAAACTGTTTTTGTGCCTTACTGTTCTGGTATTTGCGGCTCTGAAGCGCCGGCCAGATAGCAAAAGTTCAAAATGGGGTGACTTGGATGTGAGGGATCCAAGAATAAATGGCAAAATAATGGGGGCTAGCTCGAAAATATGGGGCTTGTTTGGGTTTTTTTGTGGGCAAGCCCACAGTGGGATGGCCCACAAAAAACCTCATGGGGCGCAAAAGGGCAAAGTAATAGGGGGCCCGCATGGGTTAGCCCATATGGGCCCTGCTTGGGTTTTTCTGTGGGCAAGCCCACAGTGGGTTGGCCCACAAAAAAACCCTCATGGGGCACAAAAGGGCAAAGTCATAAGGGGCCCGCATGGGCTGGCCCATATGGGCCCTGTTTGGGTTTTTCTGTGGGCAAGCCCACTGTGGGTTGGCCCACAAAAAAACCCTCATGGGGCCCAACAGGGCAAAGTCATGGGGGCCCGCATGGGCTAGCCCATATGGGGCCTGTGTGGGTTTACTATGGGCAAGCCCACAGTGGGCTTGCCCATAGTAAACCCATATAGGGCCCCCAAAGGGCAAACTACTGTGGGCCCCACATGGGCTAACCCGCATGGGGCCCATTTGGGGTTTGGTGTGGGTTTGCCCTGCCCACAGTGTCCCACAGCATTCCCACAGTGGGCCCGCACGGGCATGTTTGCTGGGCATTTCTTTAAAGTGTTTTATGCACCGTCTGTACTTAGCCACTATTTAGCTTTCAAATAGACCGACTACGAATAACCCACGTTTAGCCCAGAAATAACCATTAATTTAATTACATGTGGTTTTTGCCAAAATAACTTGTGAGATGTATGGTATGTCATTGTGTAAGCAAAGTTAACAGCGATTGCAAGGTTTGTTTAATTTTTTTAAAGTGTTTTATGCACCGTCGTACATAGCCACTATTTAGCTCATAAATAGACCGGCTACGAACAAATCATGTTTAGCCCAGAATAACCTTGAATTTAATAAAATTTTGTTTTTGCCAAAATAACTTGCAAGATGTATGATATTTCATCAGGCATGCAAAGACACCAGTGAATTCAAGATGTTTGGTTTTATTTATCTTATCTGAATATCTGCTGTCACGCATAACATTCATTATTTGACCGTATTTCAATGATAAACAAAATCCAGTTACAACTCCAAACCGCTAGAGGGCAGCAGTACACAAACACGAGGCCAAATCTCGCGAGAAAGATTTCCGCTGTTTGAAAATCAACACCAGCGAGCAGCCAGAAGGAAAGCAATCTTCCACACTCGTTTGGTCTTGTAAGTGCTTTTAAATATTTTATTTTACATTTGTTTAAAATGTATTTACTTTATTTGTTGTAGGAATCGTGACATTCTTGCGGGTAACTTAACAGTATAACGTTAGTGTAAGTAACCCATGTTTTATAAAACATAAACAGTATAAACTGAACACAATTTAATAAAACAGTGAAGGTAAATGTATTAGTCTATGTAACGTTACACTGAATATTAACATGAGTATTTTGTATGCTGCTTTTTAGTAACAGCAGTAACTTAGCTAAGTTATCAATGTGTTGCTCACAGTATAATGTAGGCAGTTGTGCTTTACAATTATGCATACAGAGATAGATTGTGGGGGGGAAAGCATATGGAGTTAACTTACAGCCCTTCAGTCTGTTGGAATAAAGAGTTTTATTGTGTTAGTGAGGGAAAACTCGCAGGTCACTGGGCATTCACCTTTTAAAGTTGGTAAACACGTGTACACTAAAGCATATAATACTGTACAATACTATACAAGTACTGACAAAGGCATGTGCTATTCAGGTGTCAAAGCTGTGCGAAATTGGAGGGAGAAACTTGCCTGAAGAATGCTGGACAGGTAAATTCTATAAACATGCAGTAATCAGACATTGTGGTGTCAACACAGTCTTTCATGTATTCACAAAAAAATATGTCAGTCTGCAACTGTTAACAACATTGTCTTTTGTATTTTAGAGTTCACTAAAATTCACTAATGTCAAAGTTCAACATGAATGGTGGTGGTCCACTGCAGAAGCAAGCATTTAATAAAACACCAGTTCTCAGTTATTAAAGGTAAGTGTGTTTGTATGTGTTTTTAGGCTGAATGGTGTTTCACAAAATAGATCTTGTTTTTTTTACTGGTTAAATAATTTCTTTTAATATGGCATTAGGCTATGTGAGGAGTAATTGACGACAGTCCGGTACTGCCTTAAAGGTGGAGTCCACGATGTTTGAAAGCCAATGTTGATATTTGAAATCACCTAAACAAACACGCCCCTACCCCAATAGAATCTGGACCTTCTGTTGATAGACCCGCCCCACACATACGCAACCCGGCAAGTATGTCGGTTAGTAGACACGCTCCTTACTGCTGATTGGCTATAAGTGTGTTTTGGTAGTCGGCCCGTCTCCTTTTCCAAAGCGTTTTTCAAACATCGTGGACTCCGCCTTTAATATCTTCTAATCATTAAAAGCATACCCATACGGTATTGTTTAATTTGTTTTATTTTTAGACATTTGACAGGTTTTTTTCCATAAGATTGTATTGTGAATATTTTTTGCTTGGCATCTTAAAGGGCAGGGTATTTGATTTTGAAAAATACTAACTTTAGCCTACACGCACCGACCAGAAGCACACTCCAATCTCATTAACCAGTAAGACTGACAAAGTGAATAACATTACCAAAATAACCAACATAAAAACTGTTTTTAATCCGAATTAAATACAGCACGTTTACAAATTTGAAAAGATAAATATCATTACACTAATTTGTAAAGGAACACAAACTACATAAGCAACACGTTTCAATAAAATACAATCTGAATCCATCAAAATAGAATTACACCGCACCCCTACCTGTCCAAAAGAAACACTGCAACGACCCTTTCAGACCTGTAGCTGTTTTTCATCTTGCGGAAAAGCAGTGAAGTTACCAATGTTAATTTGGGTTTTTGCTCTTTGCTCATCCAGATGTTTTTTGTTATTTCAAAATGTCTTTCATTTTGCTGCTCCTGTGCAGGTTGTCAATTCAGCAGGAAAGTTTGTTTGATTCTCCCTATGTTTACAGAGCATGAACAGGGTGTGAAGTGGCATGCAAAACATGTTCACAGAAGAGGGGCAAAAATTTTATGCGTCACATTAGGCATGGGCCGGAATGAGATTCTGGCAGTGTGATAACCGTAAGCAAAAATACCACGGTGTTGCGGTATTGCCATTGTGACACTAAAATGTGTTATTTTCAAATGTCTGCGTATTAAAACATCAACTTTTCAACTGGACACAATACATTTTATTTTTAAGCAACATACAACGTTTATGCCAGATAAAAATAAAGCCTTTAAATGATAATATTCTTTCAATTGTAAATGTAAACATGAATTCAATTACATGATTTAATTCATTTTGTGTAAAAACACAGTTCATACATTGAAACCGGTATCACAGAAAATTGTTGTGGTTTTTAAAACCTTGACTCTGAAAATCTCGGTATACCTTGAAACTGGTAACTGGCCCATGCCCACGTCCAATTATTGCATTCGGTCGGAGTTCAATGATTTGTTGAACGTTTTTTGGTGCTATGCCTTTAACAGATGACACAAATATATAAAAATACACATTTAGACAACTTAACATAGTGATTCCTATCAAGACTTCAGGAGACTTTCAGCCAGCATAACTAAAAATGTTTCTGGATCAAAATCAGATACCCTGCCTTTAAGCCTCTTTTGCTAGTTCCAAAATGTCATTAATCACGCAGAGAAACATGCACTTGTGTTTGTAGTAATGAGAACGGTATGATTACTGTTGTTGACCTGTCAATATTTATATTAGACTTCTTCAAAAGAGAATGACGATCACATTTAACATAAAGCAAAAATTCTTGTCTCATGCATTCTTTTCATATTTGGCAGATGCTGTGTTGAACAACTTTCCAGCAGCAAGAGAACTGGAAGTGAAGGATGCAATGGGGGGCATTTCAAACAGGCACCAGGGAGGACGTGGTGTATAGAAATTAGTACAATTAATAAGTTGAAGTGAACTGAAGATAGTTTTTTAATGTTTAGATGTTATTTCATTTTTAAAATTGTATTTTGTTATTTATGCTTTTATTTTGTTACTGTTTTTATTCTTTTTGTTAAGTAGTTTTTCTTCATTTTGTCTTATCTGAATTTCTATTGTATTAACAATATATATTTTTAATAAATTTGCATAATTGCATGTTTATGAGAACTTGTTATATTGGATTAAAAATTATTCCTTAGCCATTACTTTGTTGTTTATTAGACACATATGTGTAGTCATTTAATAGCCGTCTATTTAACGGCTAGTCTATTCTTGGGCTATGATAGACGTCTACTAGATTTTCACTGACAGCCCAAAATTAGCCTTTTATTAACCTAGACCCACATTCACCGTCTATTAGACGTATATATGTAGACGTTTAATAGCCGTCTATTTGATGACTAGTCTATTCTTGGGCTATGATAGACGTCTACTAGATTTTCACTGACAGCCCAAAATTAGCCTTGTTTTAGCCTAGACGTCAGGGGGGTGTTTAGACGGCTACTAGACGTCTATTAGACGCAAAATTGCTTGCTGGGCTGTGTCTTTAGCTTGAGTGATTTTAATGATATTTATTGAATTGATTGTGTATTTATTACTTTGCGGTGTTAAATTGATATATTTATATGTTTGGGTGTTGGATGAATTTGCTGTGCATTGCTGTGTATAGTGGGTGGGTAAATAATGTGCACTAACATCATGGTATCCCCCTGCTAAGAATACAGAACTCTTGGAAGTCTTAATCAGGAAATAATTTATTGTGAACCGTCATTATTTTATCAGCTGTCCATTTAAAGGTGTCCATCTAAAAATAATTGCAACCTGTTGTCATCCCTGTATTTTGAATGAGTAAATTGTTATCAAATTTAATCTAATAAAATTGTAACTTTTTATTGATTTGGGAGTTTTGTGTTTGGATGTTTTCTTGGCCGTGGCTTGCCCAAATAAACATTCTTGCCCAGAAAAAAAATGTAACTAGTAATATAACTAGTAATATAACTAGTTACTTGCTCCAGGGAGTAATAAAGTAAAGTAAGGCATTACTATTTTTGAGAGTAATATGTAATAAGTAATATATTACTTTTTTGAGTAACTAACCCCAACACTGGTTTTAAGATTAGTTCAGTTGAGAATGTATATGTATTATATTTAAATCTGCAGTCGATTAGTAAAGATAGCGCCTGTTTGAATGTTTGCTTAGTGAGATTCGGTACGAATGAGAACCAAAGCATGAGCGGACGTCAGTGTTCACTCGCCCCGCTGACCACCGCCCTCTCTGGGCTACATCTCTGAAAGGGATTCCCTGGCTCTCATGTTGGCCTTGTTTGTTTATGATCGTCAAAATGAGATCAAATCAGCAGTATTTGGTGTCATGATCAAACTATTACTTGTTTTTTAATTCATATTTAGTGTCTTTTGTGTTGTTATTGTTTTGGCGTGAGGTAAACGTGAATAAAACTATACTTGTATAACGTTACTATTGCTTTCTCATTTATTCTTAAAGCCCCACTGTGTAGGATCTACTCCCATCTAGCGGTAAAACTCTATATGACAACCAACTGATTATTAGTTTCTAGCCCCCCCCCCATTCTGAACGCGTTTTAACTAGTACGGTGGCCCTGTCATGCCAAGGTTAACATGGCTTCCAGTAGCTAAAGCAAAAGCAATGAAAAAAAAGAACAATTTGCATTGTCCTTTGCCTGTGATCCGTCAAAGCATACAGATTTATGTTAAACATGTAAAAAGTCTGATTGTCATGATATATCCGCTTAAAATCACATAAGTTACAAAAAGCAATCATAAACGTAGCTTAGACACTCCTTTTTTATCCACGCGAGGAAAAATATCACAGGGGCTGTTAAACTTGGTATTAAGATGTGTTTTCGTCGATCAGATCACAAGTGGACGAGAGAGAGACATTACGTTTACACTTGGTGTTTAAATCTGTCTCTTTTTGTCCATTTTCGACCGCTTCTCTTCAGATTACTGAGGAGATGGTCTGTGGACCAGTTCCTCTCCTGTCATTTACTCATGAGCTGGAGTAATCACAGGTTTAAATGGACGCGAAACTAATATGTCAGAGTCCAATGCTTATGTTTTAAGTAAACGTTACATGTCCGTGTATATGTAAGAGCTTTCTCTGATATTGGTGAAATAAGATCGCTCAACTTTCACACGCTTGTAAAATGAAATGAAAGACGCACAGATCAGCGGCGTTTTATCAATGAAAGGCTAAAAATAGCGCTGTCACCGTGTGTTTGTGCTACGTTAGAGGTCAGAAAAGATGAAAAACATTTATCTCAGTACCTCAGATTACATAAATGGGCGGAGAGACGGCGTGTGGCTGTTCGAACCACATGCGTGTTTACACTAACTGCATAATATGCTATAGTTAGCCAAAGAACTATAAAACTTCAAGTTTACAACATAGACTGTATAGATGTAAACGAATATGCTGAATTACCTGTGGTGAAAATAGAAAGTAGCAACTTCATTGTCCATTGAGCCCCATCTTGGAAAACTAACTCCAATATTGACTTTGGTCTTGATGTTTTTCCTGTCGCGTTGTTGTTTAAAATCCCCGTTTCGCTTCCTTGGCGACTTGTTATAATGTCCTCGAGAATATGTCTTCAACAGGCTTTCAAATCAAAGCATTAGATCGCAGGTTTATCACGGCGTGCGGCCGAAGGATTCAGTCTACGCAGGTCGCAGGCTGCATACGTCACCAAGCCTGGTTTATTTAAATTAACTGAGCATTACATTCGCAAGTCATAAGCATATTACATCAATTTACAATTAACTAAGAATAATTGTCAGCTTTATAATTGTTAATATTCTGAAATAAGTCTGTCTTGATGACATATACCGCCTACACATGCAACCTCCGTAGGCTTCAGCTCGCGGCCAGCTTGAGTGTAGTCTGAAAGCGCGAAAGGCGGAGCTTGAATTTCAGGAATGTCCCTCGTCGGCTAATGTATTTCAAAGATGGAGGCACAACATGGATTCAGCCAGAGAGCGACTCGATCGTATGTATTTTAAATAGCAGATTCTACACTTACGAGAATACTTTGATTAGTGGGGTGGGCGTAATTACACATGAATGAGCACATACTTTTGAAAGAAAACATGGGTTTTTGCTAAGAATTAACTAAAAATAGTACACAGTGGAGCTTTAATGCGATACGAGCACTCGATTATTATTATTAAACTTTGTTCTTTTCAGTACTATACAAAACGGTTTTTTATAAGTGTCAGAGAGATGTTTTTGCATGCTGCTTATAAATAGGGTTGCCACCTTTCTGAAATGGAAATAAGGAACGGGGGGGGGTTGTGGTTGCCTGGGTCCGGTGACATGCCCCCACGGAAGAGAATTTTGAAAAAAATTACCCCTGAAATGAAGACTTCTGATGAAAATAGTGAAAACTAATTAATAAATTTAGATAAATATATTTCATACAACTTCTTACGCCTAAATATTTAATTAAAAGCAAAGTATGCCTAATAAGTATACAAGACTGAACCACATGTGAAATATAAAGGCAATCATGATCATTTTGCCAACAATGAACCATGGTTTTGTTAAGTTTATAATAAGACCCCACCCCCTTTTTAAACCTTGCGCAATCTAAATCCATAATTATTTAATAAGAAACCTATCAGAAATGATTGACACATTGAGACGGGAGGGACCGGTGTTGTGTCGAAGTCTGTTCCCCCTATGTTCCCCCTATTTTTCCCTTCAGTGTAGTGTTTTTATGGCGTTTTTATCACGTTATAGGTTTTATTATTTATATATTTAAAGTTTTAATGGCTACTGAGATGTATATGTGTGCATTTCTGTAATGTATCTGTATTGTTCTTAATGGTAAGTCAATTATTTTTACAGTATGAATTATATTATATGTATAATATTTATTTAATTATGTATGCAAACATTACATTTTTAAAACAACCAGTAAAGGAAAAAAGAAAAAGACAGGCTATATTTTAAAAGAAATACCCTAATAGAAAACTGTCAAATGTATGAAATATTTAATAAATTGTATTATAAAATACATGATATCATGCCTTTTTAGTATAACCAATTCAAATCTTTAATCTTTCTAAATGTAACGTGGTGAAGGCGCTATGAGGGCACTACACTGAGGGGAAACATGGGGGGAACTGCAGTTCGACACAACACCGGGACACAGGAACAGAGGGAGAGCACTGAGATAGTACAGGTTTAGCCTATCTCTTTTAATATAATCACTTTCTTATCAACTATATTTGAGTTTTAAAAATCCACATAATTACATACCATATGAGCCTCTGGAGCAGTGGCGGATGCAGAACGTGACATATGGGTGGGCATGGATTAAGTCCGGGTGGGCCTGAATCTATGGGTGTCACTTTTGAATAAGAAACTATAACAAGTCTATAAAATTTGTCAAGACTTCAGAACACTAATTTAAACACCATACACACAGACCCGAACTGCACGTCACATTTTTGACATTATTGATATTTTAAATTGTAATGCAACGTGACATGAATTAATACGGTGGCTCATTTCTGCCACATACATATTATTTTTTTCACTCAGTTATGTCGTTATAACGACATCTTTTCTCGTTATAACGATATATTATGTCGTTAAAATGACATCTTTTCTCGTTATAACGAGATATTATGTCATTAAAACGAAATGTTTTTCTCGTTATAACGCGATATTATATCGTTAAAACGACATCTTTTCTCGTTATAACGAGATACTATGTCATTAAAACTAAATGTTTTTCTCGTTATAACGAGATATTATGTCATTAAAACGACAACTTTTTCTCTTTAAATTTACATATTTTCCGTATTAAGGAGACTTTAATTTTATTTAAATTACACATATTCTCACGCACGCTGTTTCATTAATCGACCCTTCAATGCAGAACTGCTTTTTGCAAGATCATTGGACATTTAACTCACCTAATTCATTCTAACTTTATTCTTTTCATTTTTACTTTTTTATTAATTTATTATGATTAGGCAATGTTGACAGGATGCTGCAGACTGTACGTTCAGGGCCGTATTAACCATAGGGCTAGGCGGGGCTAAAGCACCGGGGCCCGAACAAGAAGGGGGCCCGTGATTGGCTGTGAAGCAGATTGACTGCTACTAGACATCTGATTGCCAAAGCCTTAACACGCCCACTACAAATAAGGTTTTTGCCGCCAGCCGCAGCACGCGCTTTTGAAGAAGCGCTGAGAGCGGAGAAGCGCCCGACGTCATTCGCGTCGGGCGCATTGTCCAATCGAATGAGGGGAGAGGCGGGCCTTACGTTGTGATAAGGGAAGTTTACAAGGGCTTTGAAGAACCGGACTCCACTCGCTCACTTTCTCCTGCGTCTTTGTGCACCTCTCACCCTCAAACAAGGTCAGAGCAAGCGTCCTCTTTTTAAAGTTTCTGCTAATATGACAGTTAACAGTAAAAGAGCGCTCACGCGTCAATATTTGATTGACAAGACAGCTTACTCGGTGGTTGCTTAGCAATATAAAAAGCCCCGCCGCACTGTATAGGCTGTATAGTCGCAAAACGTAGAACAACATTTGGTCAGACATCACTTTAAAATGGCATAAAATGCTGGAATGCTTTACCATCAGAAATTAAAACACTGAAAGGACTCAAGGTTTTTAATACACATTTAAAGCAATGGCTAAAACTGAAACAACTTTGTGAACGCTGATTATACAGGCTACAACTTAATGTATACATTTGTTTAGATTCTGTGTTATAGTGACTACTACATCTATTTAAGCCCACATCTTATTTGATGTATTTATTGTATATATTTTAATATTTAAATTTGTGCTTCAATACTCTTTAATCTCTGTTTTAACCTTACAAGCCTAACCAGGGACAGGGGTTGCAAATTAGTCTTGGCTATAAACCTGTGGAATCTACTTTGTATTTTTTATAAAGCAATGTTTTATCCATTTGTCTCTGTCAAATAAACATTAAATAAATATAAATAAATAAATAAATCAAACATCAGAAATTTACTGCCATTGACTGAATCACTTTTGTAAAATAAATAAGAATGAATGTTGAATTTATAGTGAAAGATAGGTACTGTATATTTGATTACTTTACACAATATAATATTATTCAGTGCTTTAAGTTTTTCAAGTTGGTCGATTTCTTGTGTGCCTTTGTTCTATTGTTATTAATTGTAACTCTTGTCATCAGTAAGCTTGAGATTATTTTCTTAAGTGACTATTATTTTTTTTGTGATATGGAAATTGGTCAAAAGAATTCTGAAATGTTAGTGGCATTAAATTTCCATATGATAAAATTCTTATTAAAAGTAATATAACTTGACTGTGAAGTATATCATTATTGTTAGTTAAAATGACTCGTATAATGATAAAACATTTAGCTCATCGCCCACCCCTATATTCGCTATTAGCAAGCCATGTTTACAGGTTTGTTAATCTAATAGCTTTTTTCGTGCAACTGTTATTCTGAATTATTCTAGATTATATTTACGTAAAACAACTTCAGCAGTGTTTTAGAAAAATGTATTCTCTCTGTAGTTGGTGACCTAAAGTGGTGTTGGGGGGGGGGGGGGGGGCTGCAGTAATTCATAGCCCCGGGGCCCAGTGAGCTCTTAATGCGGCCCTGTGTACGTTGGAACTTCACTTTCACAAGAATCAAACGGAGCAATTGGAGATGGCACTGTTCTTTGTGCACGAGCTTGGCCGTTGTGGGAACTGCAACATCTGAAGTGTATTTAGGCTGGATTTTTTGTCCAAGTGTAAATCGACCCAAGATAGCAATATACTCCGGGGCGGATATGCCCCGATGTCGCAAAATCTTTTTATATTTCTATCTGAAATAAGTAAAACACTGCTCCATATAATACAGAGGAATAAAAAAATTAATGTAATAAAAATCTATAATAATTAAATAATTTTATTATATAATTGTCTATTGAAATATTATATGAATGTTTTACAGGTTATTTTAAATAAAAATAGTAAATTGTACAACGCACATAGTATTTATATAACATTATATTTTTTCAAATATATACATAACCAGTGACTTCAACAATAGATGACTTAAAACAGATATTTATTTAAAAGAATAAACATTTTAGTCATTTAGTAACAGATCTTACCAAAGTCGCCTCTCTGTTATTTAAATTTAAAACAATCAAGCTTCTAACATCATCTCTTCATAGATGAAAATCACTAAAATACATTTTCGTTTTCACATAAGTTACTAAATGAAAAAAGAGAAAAAGAAATTGCTAGAATAGTGTTAGACTCTAGGGTGAAACGAAATGACAAATAAATAAACATTTCATTTACTTTACCTTAACATATCAGTTTAGCCGCCTAGCTTTCAGTTTTTACAACAATCAAAAGCTTCTTATTCTCTATTGGAAATGACTAAATTATATTTTCGTTTTCACATATTTAAGTCACTAAATGAACAAAGAAAAAAGAAATCGCTAGAATAATGTTAGACTCTGAGGTAAAAACGAAATGACACATAAACATTTTATAACAGATCTTACCACAGTCTATCCGTTTGTACATTAATCAAAAACTTCTAACATCATATTCTCCTCATATAGACGTGTCAAGTCGATCAAAAATAACTCAAATATTCCTTCTCACATATTTAAGTTACTAAATGAAGAAAGTTAAAAAAAGCTAAATAAAGGGAAGTCTCTGAGAGGTAAAACGAAGACGTGCACACTAAATAATCGATTTAATTATGATTTCACTTCATTTCCTCAAATAAAATAAAAAAATAATAATAACAACCATTAGAGAAGGTTCTGTATAAGTTATTTTTAAATAATCACTTTGCAACTTTATGGGACCGTTATTTTATGGTTCCCAAAAATAAAACATAAAAAGAATATTCCCAGAACATTATTATTTGGTTCCCAAAAAATGACCGAAAGATAACCAAAAACTAACGTTAGGGGAACGTTTTGTGTTAGCTGTGACAGTCTGTTTTCTGGGTGGGACATTAAATTGCTTCTGCAACTTTTTATATGAATTGAACATAATAAATAGTTGAAATGACTTGGGCAAATTTTTATTTCTTTAAAAACAAAAATTTAATGAGCAAAATATTGCACAAAAAAATAAAAATACAGCTTTGATCACAGCATAAAATTGTAATTAACTCGGGTTTAATGTTTGTAACATTGTTAAGATAAGGCACCACACCATCTAGGGTCGAATTACACTGACAAAAAACCCAGCCTAAATACATTTGAGATGTTGCAGTTTACATATGAATAGCTTCCCATAACGGCCAAGTTCGTGCACAAAGAATAGTGCCATTTCCAATTTCTCCGTTTGATTCTTGTGAAAGTGAAGTTCCAACGTACAGTCTGCAGCATCCTGTCAACATTGCCTAATAATAATAAATTAATAAAAAAGTAAAAATGAAAAGAATAAAGCCAGAATGAACTAGGTGAGCCAAATGCCCAATGATCCTGCAAAAAGCAGCTCTGCACCGAAGGGTCGATCAACGAAACAGCGTGCGTGAGAGTATGTGTTATTTAAATGATATAATATCTCCTTAATACGGAAAATATGTAAATTTAAAGAGAAAAAGATGTCGTTTTAATGACATAATATCTCGTTATAACGAGAAAAACATTTCGTTTTAATGACATAATATCTCGTTATAACGAGAAAATATGTCGTTTTAACGTCATAATATCTCGTTATAACAAGAAAAGATGTCGTTTTAACGAGAAAAGATGTCATTTTAATGACATAATATCTCGTTATAACCAGAAAAGATGTCGTTTTAACGACATAACTGAGTGAAAAAAATAATATGTATGTGGCAGCAATGAGCCACCGTAAATTAAGCCTTTTTGGTAAAAAGCCTACAAAAAAGAACCTGCACACAGTGACAAGAAATATAAATGAACCCCAAAAAACCTTATACTTTTTTAAATAGCCTATTAAAGTGTTTAAATAAATACGGCTACTAAATGCTTAAAATGAAGCTTCTAACATCATATTCTCTTCATGCAAATCACTAAAAATATATTTTCGTCACATATTTAAGTTAACTTACTAAATAAAGAAAGAAAAAGGGAATTGCTAGAATAATGTTAGACTCTGAGGTTAAACGAAATGACAAATAAATAAACATTTAATATACTTTTTGATGAGCACAAGAGCAAGCCTACTCGTGAAGAGCGGAGCCGAGGAGCGCGCAAATCAGACGTGAACGAAAGGAATAATGGGTTTAATTATGCGTTCATTTCCTGACAGTTTCACTTGTTAGTGAGGATATTAATGACTAACAAGATGACGCCGAATTACATACAATATAATTACCTAACTAAATCTGAGAGAATGCAAACACATTACAATATTTTTTCCTCCGCCCGACGGGCAGGGCGCATAATTTTTTTTTAGCCCGACAGAACGGGTAGATTCGCCATAGCCCCGGGACTTCGGGGTAGCAATTTTGCGAGTCCTGCATAGGTTTGTTTTGTTGAAAGACTTTCTTTAAAGTGAATTTCGTTTTGTATAAATTGTATCTTAATATTAATCAATGTTTAATCAAACAATTGCCTCGATTTAATAAATAAGAAGCAAACCAAGAACGTCTGTGGTGTGGATTGAAGTGAACCCACTATAATTCCGCAGCCTACACGTCTTTCTGCTTTTAATGCATTTCTTAAATTAATGTCTCAATTACACAGTAGGCTTATAGGTTGTTATAATAGGCTATATTGTATAAAGTGTAGCAAAAAACGTGGCGTGACTTATAGTGCTGAGTTAGAGAGCTGGTATGGCTCTCGGTATAGGCTATCAAACAACATCACTGTGATCAGATGTTTTCTTTCTATTTTTTACCCCGCTGTCATATTTGTTGTGTGTTTATGTTATTGAGAGGAAAGCGCGCAGCACATATTTATAACGTGTTGTCATTCAAAATACGTTTTCCACTTGCTTGCAAAAAAGGTCTCAAAGTGATGGCTGAAAGCTGCTCGAGAATATTTTTCTCATTAACCATAATGTAACGCAACATTCAACTGCTTTATAATAGTTTTTAGTTATCAGGCTTACTAATAATTTTACTGTTTTTAACATAACATGCAATAGATAAAATACACCACATAAAGAAGTATACATGTCTAACTATACAGAGTAGTATTTTTTAACATTTCTGATTGGGCGGGCCAGCTGTCAATCTGGGCGGGCCCAGGCCCGCCCATAGCTCCGCGCCTGCTCTGGAGACGACTGACGACCAATGAACCTTGACATAGCTCCATCCTGTGCCCGCAGTCTCTCGCTCCTCTTGTGATTATCTCCTCATGCGTGCTGCTTTATATCACACACTCCGCCGTGACAACCAGAAAAAACGCGATGGCATATGGTATAATTGGCCGTGTATTCATTGTCCCTCACGCATTCCAGCCACGGGTAGTAATTTTCTCATTCAATTCTATATTTTTGTGCTCGTTTCCTTTTCGCCGGCTGCTCGGATGCAGTCATTTTTACATTTCCCGCTGTTGTCACTTGTCGTCATCGTTGCTATGATACGCGACATCACATGACTGAAACGACCAATTAAAAGGGCATTCCCTGATGTGGCTGCAGGATGTTAAAAAGGCTACGCTGATCATAGACAAACAGAGGGAGACATTACCGCACCGTCAGGGTTTTCTTATACAAATGACGCGGTCTTTGTTCATGGCTGACATATTATAAGCTATGTGTCTGTCATGTATTTGCACTGAATTCATTTTCATAAAATACGGAACAAACTGCGTTCCGTATCAGTTCAATACGGAACAAGAATTTTATGTGTCAAATACGGGACGATTCCGTATTATACGGAACGGTTGGCAACCCTACTTATAAATATACCAGTGGCGATATCTCATAACAAGTTTTAATAGTCACGTCACGATAAAGTAAATGATCAATGTCCACATTTAAAAGCTGCGGGGCTTACCTGCAGTTCCACTGTGTTTTCGCGTTCTGATAAGAGATAATAGGTCCTGAAAAAAACGAGTGTTTATATTCCCCTTTCCAAGTGTTAATCGTCCACACGATGTGACAAGACATTTCTCCCATTAACTTTAAAGAGTAACTAAACCCTAAACCAACTTTTTTTAGTTAATGATCTGTAAGAATGATCCTTTATTAGTGCTGTTCATTGATTTTAGTAATTTTTTTACATTAATATATAAAGTGTTTCAATACTGCAATATATGGTGTAAAAACGTCTGAGTGCTGCCCTCTTCAGGTTGAACGGTGGCTACTGCAGTTAAATTTTCCTATTGGATGTTGGGTCCAAAAAATGACTCGTGACGTAAGCAGGTTCAAGCTCACCACGCCCTTGTTACGATCTCACCACATGCTTGGTACGAGCTTAGTTCGTCCACTCTATCTCCGTTGGGATCTGCCCACTTTTCTCGCATTTTTCAAATATTGCCAGTGGGTGGAGTCAGGCTTTGACCAGGGGTTTAGTTACGCTTTAACGTAACATCCAAGAGCGCTGATCTTTGGCGGAATAATAACTTCCTATTGGGGATTCACAGACTGGTTTATGAGCTAGTAAAATAACGAGACACACGGAGAGTGATTCAAAACAGGGCGTCTGCTTCTTCTTCTTTTCGTTTAATGGCTGCTCACTCCTTGGGAGTATTACTGCCACCTACTGTATACCTTGCGCATATGTGTAATGGATCAGGGCGTCTGTTTTTTTCCATTCAGAGATGAGCCTGCTTAGGACCTCCATTTACTAGTTGGCGGTATGATACGAAAGGTGAAGCGGTTACAGTGCCGTTATCAGCACAATATCGCATAGCTCTTAGCCAATCAGATTCGAGAACCAGAAAGAACTGTTGTGTATATATATATATATATATATATATATATATATATATATATATATATATATATATATATATATATATATATATATGAAGAGTTTGGTTCCAAAACGCGATAAACGCCATTTTTTTATGAGTTACTGCCAAAATCAGTATTATATCAGGTCAGTAGTTAAAAGTAAATTCTTAATTTTACGTAAAATCCAACACCCGCCGTAATATTCTGTCATCTTTTCTCCCTTTTCTCCCAATATGCGACAAACGCCACTCCTCCTTTTTTACAGAACGCAATAAATCCATTCCTGATATTACAGCCCACCAGTCACGCAATGTAAACAAACAATGGCGGCGCGCTGAGTACACAGAGTCCTAGTTTTCCTCATCTACTTTGTTCTTCGTGATCAACAAACAAAAAAAATAATACTGTAATTGCATTGCTAAACCTGTGATGGTTTTCTGTGACGGGAAAGAAACGTAAGCCATCAACATCTAATAATTTCCGTGAGAGGCACTCGGTTGCTTGTTCTCCAGACAGCATCAAGCCTATCATGCTAAAACATTGACCCCAGAGGATCTTATGAAAACTTTACATTATTTTACTCAAAGTCAACGAAAATCGAGACGGACCAAAATATTTTACAGCTGATCGCTGTGAAAATGTAAAGAGACGACGCCAAGTATATAACCGCAGCAATGTGTTCTTAATATAACAAAGTAAGTGTTTTGGTTAATGCCATTAATGTTTATTTTTTAATCATTGTATACCACTAGTCAACTAAATAAATATAAAATGGTAAAGATGAATGCACATTTGGATTTATTCATGGATTTATTGCATTTTGTGGAAAAAAGAATTAGTTTTTATAATAAATCTTTGAAAATCAAGTTATGGATTAGATTTTTTTAATAACCTAAGATGTTTTTATAACCTAAAGATGCTATGTGAAAGTTTGTATCAGAAAATAGTGGGTTTTATCTTGACACTTTCTTGGTATAGAAAACACTTTTTTACCGAAATTTGTCAAAATGGACCAAACTCTTCATATATATATGTAACCCCTTTAAATTGAACACTATTTTCATGTGTAATTTACTTTGTGAAACATTTTTGATCTGTACATTTTCAAAGAGACTCATGTAATTAGTGCAGTACCGTTCCAGCCCACTAGGGGGAAGTTGACTTAAGTGTATTGAGTGAACTGGCTAGTGATGGCAAAATGAGGCTTCCTGAACCACCGACGCTTCACAGCCCATTGCTTCACCCAAAGGTTCATTACCCGATGCTTCATTCAACATTGCTCCCTAGTGACATCTAGCGACTGTTAAAAGAAATAGCAGATGAATAAAAAACATTTTATGCACTGACCTAAGCAAAAATGTGTTTATTGTCTGGTTATAATATATAATAAACGTTTTTAACACTACATAAACGTTGGGATAAAATAACCCAACAGAACATATAAACCTGAATTAACTGAAGTTAAACAAACATCTTAAAGATAATAATATATGTGAAATAAAAAAATAACTGTCACAAACTGAGTGTTGTTTACATCATTTGAACTGGTCTATATGTATGTATGTATGTTTGTATTTCTGTGTCAATTTTTTGAGATGTCACACCACAGTTAAGTAATAATTTAATTGTTTGAAGAATAACAGTATGACCTATTCAAGTATGACTTTTGTACAGTCTGGGGTATGAAAAATTAAAAAATAAAATGTGTGTGTGTGTGTGTGTGTGTGTGTGTGTGTGTGTGTGTGTGTGTGTGTGTGTGTGTGTGTGTGTGTGTGTGTGCAGAGATGGGCATAAATACATGGAAATGTATTTCAAATACAAATACAAAATACTGTGTCGAAAAATTTATTTAAATACAAATACAGTATTTTGTATTTTGAAAATACACAAAAAAAATGTTAAATTGGTGATTCTGTGCAAGTATCCCTATTAGGCTGAAATCTATCTGGGTCTATTTCTGAATGCCAAAAAGCATTTAGATGTGTGCAACTACTTAGAAACTTTCATTTTATTTTACGTTTCCCCTGCCCTGTAAAAAATAAAAAACTAGAAAAAAAACTTGGTAACACTTTACTTGAAGGGGTGTGCATAAGGCCGACATGACACATTCGTAATCATAACATGACACGTGTCATGAACATGAAGAAGATTTTATGCACATTTATGACAACTGCATTAAGTGTAATTTACTCAATTATGTAATTTTTAATGCAAAGATGACATTGTTTGAGATATCTTTGTTATGACAACTTGACACATAAACCAATACAACACAACTTGTTATAAATTATAAACAATAATTATCAAACTTAAGAAACTACCTAGCTTTGTGGGTTAATATTACATTAAACTGTGATTTAAATGGCATTATTGTTAATACTATGTCAAATATTATTAATACTCGGTCAAATAAACATTATGAACTGAAGAATATTCATGATGCTGTTATAAAAACTATTTAACAGAGTATTAACACTTAATGCCATTTTAATGACAAATTATATTTGTATCACTGGTAAAAAGTGGTCAGTTATGTTGTCTTGGTTAATGTCAAGTTGTTATGGCAAGTTATGATGTATGGGTTAAAGCAACACAATGTAGTTTCCATGTAAAAATGACTTACAGCTCCCCCATGTGGTTGAAAAGTGCAACAGTGCCTAGTATCAGACACTCTTCTGCAGGCAGGGGGAGGGACGGGGTTGTGTGCTCTACCCTGCACCACCACTTTCAGAGTGTGCTTGTAGCAGCTAGGAGGCTGCCCAGGTTGCAGCAACAGTACAATTTCTCCAGTTAAAAGTTGTTCTATCACTGAAATAATTTTAGAGACATTATTTAAAGGTATAAAAACTACATAGTGTTGCTTTAATGTCAAGTTGTCATAACAAAGACATCTCAAACAATGTCATCTTTGCAATAAAAATGACATAATTGAACAAATGACACTAAACATCCATAAAATCTCCTTCATATTCATGACACGTGTCATGTTATGGTTATGAATGTGTCATGTCAGCCTTATGAACACCCCTTCAAGTAAAGTGATGTTTTATAAAAACATCATAAAAACTTTTACATGTGTCGTCAAAATGACCTATAACCTAATCAGTTTATATATTAAGAAATCCATGCATTTACAAACGTCTCACGAGACAAATTATTCAGCAAACTAATTCCTCTCATTGCTGCTTTTTTATGGTTTTGAGAACAATTACTCACGAGTCGCCCTCTGTCATTTCACAGAATTATACAATGGAAAGCACGTCAAGCATAAAAACCTTTTAGGTTTACACAGTTTTTCAATATTTTACTATGATGAATTAATACATGCCTATCTTTTTTCAATACTGTATGTGCACTTAATCTTTGCACAGCATGTCATGAATGTGTTAGCATTTAGCCTAGTCCCATTAATTCCTTAGGATCCAAACATGGATGAATTTAGAAGCCACCAAACACTTCCATGTTTTCCCTATTTTAAAGACTGTTACATAGTTACACAAGTAAGTATGGTGGCACAAAATAAAACGTGATTTTTAAGTGAATAAAAAAAGAGAACTATATTGTATGGCGGAAGAGCACTTAGTTTGCAGCACTTCAATCTCTGGTGCAGTAACATCATTACTCCTGTGACGATGTTACTGCGCACTGAGGTCGAAATGCTGCAAACTATGTTCTTTTTCCATGCATTGAAAAAAGATAGTTATGTATTAATTTGTCTAAGTTGAGGTAAGAACATAGTAAAATATAAAAAAAATTGTGGTTTTCCTTTAAGTCAAAAGTGTAGGCCAATTTGTCAGCGTTCCGCACTCTGTCTCAGTCGTGCAATGTGCAAGTGCAACTGTAGCGTGCAACTGCATGCCAACGTGCAAGTGTGAATTTGAATTTCCTTTTGCGACAGTTATAACACAAATCACATCACACCCAATAATTCAATCGCGTTTGCTTTATTTCCCACTCCAACATTTCAATTATTGCCCACTAAAAGCTGCTCAGATATATTTGCTTACCTGAACTCTGTTGTCTGGTCTGAACTAGTTGATGCATGAAAACAGCACCCTGACTGGTTGACTGGCTCAAAGTATTTTGAGTATTTTAAAAATACAAAAATACTCATCTTAAATGTATTTAAACACAAATTACATTTCATTTTTTTCAAAGGCTTTAAAATACAAAATACTATTTTGTATTTCAAATACGTATTTTAAATACTGCCCATCCCTGACTGAAGGGCTAGGGTTAAGATAAAGACAACTGAAACTCAACTCAACCCTACAAAAAAACCCATAATTGACAACGACAATACTTAATGATCACAAGTAAACATTAGTGTACCTAATATGAAGTATGGGTATGACACTTACACCTAAGCTTACACCTGCTTTGCATACCCCACCCACGCCCCCAAAAACAGGCTGCTGCTTGATGTCATGTTGGTAGTAAAAAATATTTTGGAGGTGGTAAAAAAAGGTAGTAAAAGGTAGTAAATTCATATCTATGATTCCTGCATATACCCTGTAAAGGTTATATAGTAAAATAGCGTAATACATATTACAAAAGGTAGGACAATTTTTCATTTCACTCAACAGCCCTGACCCATCGAGGCATGGACTCCACTAAACCTCTCTGATGGTGTGCTGTGGTGACGTTAGCAGCAGATCCTGCTGCACATTTTATGCAGCATTTTAGGTTTTAACGGTCACATAACACACACAGTTTCTGCCAATCTTAAATTAATCTTGGGTACCTGTAATTTGGGAGACCGTATATGGTTGAACTGAACTGGCTTTTACTCATGTCTGCCTATATAATATGGTAACGCCTCTCAGCGTTCACTCAATTACATGCCAACATGCACACATACATGACTCCTCCCCTTTATGTATTTTTTTTTAAACATTACTAGAGGAAAAATGTTACTGTGTTAATGCTCCTGTACAGCTTAGTAATAAAGCATTGTGTTAGCAACGCAAAAGGTCATGAGTTTGAATTTAGGGAACACACATACTAATAAAAAAAGAAATGTATTCTTTGTAATAAGTCGCTTTGGATAAAAGTGTATGCCAAATGCATAAATGTAAATGTATTACTTCTGGTACCTACCACTGTTAAAAATAAAGGTGCTTCACGATGCAATAGATCAGGGGTGTCCAATCCTGCTCCTGGAGGGCCGGGGTCCTGCAGAGTTTAGTTTCAACTATAATGAAACACACTTGAAGCAGCTAATTAATAGTGATGGGCAGTCCGGCTCTTTTCATAGATTCTGCTCTTTTGGCTCCGGCTCTTCATTTAATATCACTGTGAGACTTCATTTTTAGGCCAATTTAGAAATTGAGAATGGTTTGTGTGTTTGTATGCAATTTTTGTATTAATTATTTTTATAAAATCCTTATTTTGTTTGTTACAATAAAATAATTAGTTACTGTTCTTTAACATTATATTAAAACTTTTAATTAAAATATCAAACACAGCGTTGCAGTCTCCATTATTATTAATTTGCAGCCAGAGGCTGCTGCTTTTTCGGTTCCCTTTCGAGGAACTCGAGCTGCGTCGCCATAGCAACGCTTTGGGGAACGCCTCGGCGTGACTGATCTGAAGCACGTGTAACACATAATCAATAATTTGATGATTGGATATAGGCTGGATGCCGTGCGGACCAAGGGTATAAGAAGGCATCCCACACAAACACACTCGCTTTTAGTGCCTCAGCAAGTGACTGCGTGTACGTTTGCATAAATCTGAAGTATGTTTTATGAAGTTCAAGTATGTGTATCTCCCTGTCGGCGCGATATCACAGACAAGGATACACATTTATATGTGTCTAGAGCGCAGCACGCACAGTTGGCTTTTGAGAAACCTGGCTGTGTGCACTGTGAGCATTCCCGTGCACGTGTTGCGCTCCAGCTTCGCGCTTAGAGAAGAATATATCGGGCTCGCGCCCTTACGGATCCGGTCCCGCTTCTGTCGAGGCAAAGCGGTGACTGCACTCGTGCGTGCAGGCGGTGGTAACCCCGCCTACACCCATGACATCTGTCTTTCGCTTTCTAGGAAGCTTGGGCTCGCGGCTGCGATCCCGCTTCTCAGCAGCGGTTGCACTCGTGGGAGTCGCCATATGATTTCGTGCAGGCGGCGGTATCTCTGCTTGCACGTAACGTCCGCTCTCTCTCTCTCTCTTTCGCCGGATCGGGAAGGCGCCTTGCGTGAGAGCCACATATATTTCAGCTATCTGTCTCTGGAGAGATGAACCATCTTCATAATCCGCCTACTGTTTAAGGCTAAACGTGCAGTCTCCACGTGAAGCCTCCTCTCTTCTTACAGTATGGAGGTATTATATGTATGTACATACACATAATAATGAAAATAATAATATTTTTCGTTTTCTACACCTGTATGTGTAGGCTATGTATGTATATATGCTTGTCACAGCCTGTGTGAGCTGTGTCAAACAGTTATTTTGTGTTTATGCTGAGTGTTGCTTGTACAGCTATACACAGCATATTCTCCTGATCGTCTGCTGGTCAAGATATGATCTTTTGTGTTACGATTCGAGTCCTTCATCCGCTGAGGCGGGTAACGTCTTCGTTCGTGGCACTCACTATTTCTTATTGAAGCGAAGCAGCTCACACCCCATTTATGGTGCCTGCTTCCCTTCAGTGCCCTCGCAGGGCACACTCACTGCTGTGCGTAGTACCACAGGCAGCTGCAATTAACCTTCACCTGCACTGGTGGAACTGCATACAGCCGGCTCCAGTGGGGAGCATGTATACATTCTTGTGCAGGAGGCTGTAGAACCTCCACATGAGAGAAATGATGACCTACAGCCGTTGCTTTATTGTTTCAAAAGGAGGGATTTGTAATTGTTCAATGATGCAGCTCAGTCCTATCCTGTGACTGAGACAGACTGTGATTTAATCAGATCCGAGGACTGATTCCTTACATTAGAGCTTATGTCTTCATTCCACACGGGAGGGTTTCCCCGAGGGGAAACCCGTCTCGCATGATCAAAGTCACGCACCGTTTTTTGCGTGCTGTGGTAACAGGAAGAAAGCATGGCTTCTGTCCCAAGGTCCTGTGTTGGGTGCGCGTTGTCGATGTGTGACGCTGACAACAGAAGCGTCCCTCACAGGTTAGTGCGATTATGGAAAGCCAAAAGGGTCAAAATCGCTGAAACTCATCATCGGCTATGGCACTGAAATTGCCTTGGAAATGATGATGGTATGGGTTGGACTCCCATTTCCTTCTAGACCAGAGGAGCCATCATGTGTTTGTCTAGACAGACATCACATCGGTGGTTTCTTAAATGAATCTCTAAGGAGGTCTGCAATCAAAGTCACGCATCGTTGTCTGCGTGCTCTGGTGGTGTGAAGAAAACCTTGGTTTCTATCATAAGGACTGTTTTGGGTGTGCGCTGCTGGCGTGTGTTGCTGACAACAGGCACATCCCTTACAGGTTGGAGTACAATTATGGAAAGCCGATAGGGCCAAAATCACAACATTGTTGATTTTGGGATAATGGCATTTGTGGTCTCTGGACAAACTGTACTCGTTGACGACAGTTTAGACCCAGGCCACTTGCATATGGCAGATGCCCTGTAAGGCAAAGCCCATTCCCGGGGAGTTGAGATTCCAGCCAGATGTAGTGAACCACATCTGGAGAGTATTTGGACGCGCAGAGGTGGATCTGTTTGCGTTTCAGGACACCACGCACTGCCTAATGTGGTTTTCTCTTCTTTCCCCCAATCACTCTGAAACAGAAGTTCTGGAGAAAGTTTGCCAGAGATCTGGTAGCTGTCAGCTTGGCCTCTGAGGGGGCCAGGCTCGCAGGCTCAGGTCTCCCAACTGAGGTTGTGTAGACCATTATTTACTCCATACAGTCCCAGTCAACTGCCCTGTTGTTGTGGTGCTGAAGTTTCTGTAGGAGCAAATCTCTGCTGGCTTATCTCCTTCCACTCTAAGGTTTAGGTGGCAGCAGTCTCTGCCTACCATATTCCTTTGGAAGGATGTCAGGCTCCCAACTGAGGTTGTGGAGACAATATGATTACTCCAGAGCTTCCTCAAGGAGAAAGCTTAGGCCTTAAGTGGAGAAACTTTACTTCTTGGTGTTCAGCTAACCTGTCAGACCCAGTCAACTGCCCCTTGACGTGGTGCTGAGGTTTCTGCTGGAGCAAATCTCTGCTGGCTTAACTCCTTCCACTCTGAGGTTTAGGTGGCAGCAGTCTCTGCCTACCATACTCCTTTGGAAGGATATCAGGCTCCCAACTGAGGTTGTGGAGCCCATATGATTACTCCAGAGCTCCCTCAGGGAGCTTAGGCCCTAAGTGGAGAAACTTCACCTCATGGTGTTCAGCTCACGTGACAGACCCAATCACCTGCCCTGTTTATGTGATGCTGAGGTTTCTGCAGGAGCAATTCTGCACTGGCTTAATTCCTTCCACTCTTAAGGCTTAGGTGGCAGCGGTTTCTGCCTTCCGTATTCCTTTTGGAAGGACCTCATATCTTGTCTGGACAACCCTCAAGAGAGCTTTATGCTCTTAAGTGGAGAATCTTTCACCTATTTGTGTTAAATTCCCCTTACAAACCCAGTCAACTGCCGTGTTTATGTGGTACTGAGGTTTCTGCAGCAGCAATTCTCTGCTGGCTTAACTACTTCCACCCCTTAAGGTCTAGGTGGCAGCAGTCTCTGCCTACCATGCTCCTTTGGAGGGACCTCATGCTCCTGAATGAGGTTGTGGGAACCAGATGATTACTTCAGAGCTCCCTCAATGAGGAAGCTTATGCCCTAAAGTAGAGAAACTTCACCTTTCGGTGTTCAGCTCACCTGACAGACCCAGTCAACTGCCCCTTGACGTGGTACTGAGGTTTCTGCAGGAGCAATTCTCTGCTGGGTTAACTCCTTCCACCCTAAGGTTTAGGGGGCAGCAGTCTCTGCCTACCATACTCCTTTGGAAGAATGTCATGCTACCAACTGAGGTTGTGGAGACCATCATTTCTCCACCTTTAAGGTATAGGTGGCAGCAGTTTCTGCCTACCATACACTTCTGGACTCTCTGAGGGCAGTCTACATACCAGGCCACCTGAATGTGGCAGATGCCCCTTCGAGACATCTCCGGTGGAAATTGAAACTTCATCTAGATGTGGTGAACCACATCTGGAAAAGGTTAGGACGCGCAGAGGTAGATCTGTTTGCATCCCAGGACACCACACTTTTCCCACTGTGGTTTTCCATGGTACAGGCATGGCCGAGGCTACGTCTGTATGCTTTCCCCCGTGGTTGTGTTTATCCCTCCACGGGGCAACTTTATTCCCTTAAGTGGGAAATGTTCACCTCTTGGTGTTCAGCTCATCTGACAGACCCAGTTATAACTGCCTGTCAACGTAGTTCTGAGGTTTCTGCAGGAGCGTTTCTCTGATGAGTTTACTCCTTCCACCATTAAGGTTTAACGGCAGCAGTTTCTGCCTACCATACTCTTGTGGAAGGCTCGTCAGTGGGTAGACACCCATTAGTGGCTCGCTTTCTTCGTGGGACTCGTAGGTTGCGACCTGTTAGTCGCTCCAGGGTGCCCACTTGGGACCTAGCGGTCGTGCTGGGAGGGCTCTCGTTGGCTCCGTTCGAGCCTCTTGAGACTTCGCCAGATAGGTTTCTGGCCTTTAAGGCTTCCTTCTGGCTATTACTTCTTTAAAGCGAGTGGGGGACCTTCAGGCCCTGTCAGTATCCCCTGCAGGTCTGAGTTTGCACCAGGGATGGCTAAGGCTTTTCTACACCCAAAGCCAGGTTTTGTTCCTAAGGTGCTGAACAATGTGCCGAGGCCCATTGTTCTGCAGGCCCTTTGTCCTCCCCCATTCAGGAGTGCGGACCAGGAAAAGCTGAATTTGGTGTGTCCTGTGCGAGCACTGCACTGGACACATACGTTCACAGGACTGCTTAGTGGAGGAAGTCCGAGCAGCTATTTGTGTGCTTTGGTTCACCCAGAAAAGGTTTTACCGGCGACCAAGCAGACTTTGAGCAGATGGATAGTAGATGCTATCTCACTGGCTTATGAACATCAGGGCTTACCCTCACCTGTCGCTGTGAGGGCCCACTCTACCCGGGGTATGGCTGCCTTTAAGGCCTTAGGGTCAGGCGCCTCTCTTGACGTGTGTAATGCGGCCGGTTGGTCTTCGCCGCTCACCTACGTCAGATTTTATGGTCTAGACCTAGACCCCTGTAGGGTCCCAGGTTCTTTGCCTTGACTGTGTTCAGTTATACACGCTACAGGCATTTGGTAGTATGGAAGCGTGGGCATCTCGTTCCCCAAAGCGTTGCTATGGCGACGCAGCTCGAGTTCCTCGAAAGGGAACGTCTCGGGTTACGTAGGTAACCCTGGTTCCCTGAGAAGGGAACGAGACGCTGCGTCTCCATGCCATACTCCCTGCATCCCTGTAGGCACTTGCTTCGGCACTGGTAGCGAGTGTGTTTGTGTGGGATGCCGCCTTATACCCTTGGTCCGCACGGCATCCAGCCTATATCCAATCATCAAATTATTGATTATGTGTTACACGTGCTTCAGATCAGTCACGCCGAGGCGTTCCCCAAAGCGTTGCTATGGCGACGCAGCGTCTCGTTCCCTTCTCAGGGAACCAGGGTTACCTACGTAACCCGAGACGTTTCATTGTGTCATGTGTTCTTGTTTTGTGTTATATTGGAGGATGAAGATTCCAGCACTTATTGTTTGTCAAGTGGTTGAAACTGTGAGAAACTGGCCATAGAGTTGGGTTTAGAATCCATGCTGTCAATATTTTACTATTATTCAGTGTACTGCTGTAAAAAAACAGTAACACTTTAAATAATAAAACAGCTTATTGCAAATAGTTTTAGTAAAATTTAAAGAACTTGTTTGCAGGTGCCGCTGCCAAACATGATAAACATTAATTTAATAAAACTGATAACACAATGATAAAATGAATTAAGGAGATATTATTTGTTTTTGTATATTAAACTGTAATGTTACTTAATAGTAAATATATATTTGAAAGTCAGATGAAAACATGCAGTGTATTAATACTGCAGATTTGTATAGATACTTATATCTATTATACTTATATGAGGCAGATTATTTGATTTCTATATCACAAATGATATAATGCGGATCAACATCATCCCAAAAACCTGAATCCACTGTGAGAGCACCAGAGTCTTGTGCTCTCTTATAATCATCAGGTTGATCTGAACCCCATTTGGGTTAAACTAAAGGGGTTATTTCCATCAATGTCTACAAACTGTCCTTCTTTATCTCTGTCTGTGACTCTAACATATGAAATAAAAAAAATTGAACTTCGGCGGAAATTTCGCGCCGCGTTAATCAATTAGGAGCTTGCTTGCCGCTGTGTAGGCAGCCCCGCCGAAGTCACTCATTCAACCTGAAGGGCCGCTTGATATTGTCCGTGAGCAGTCACCTTTAGCTATAAGACACAAGTTCTTATTTCTATAGAGAAGGGAATAAAAAGGACCTCACTTGGAAGAGTGTCAGTGAGGACTTTGGGCAACCTGGTAAGTTGTAATACACATTTCACTTTTGAGTCACGTGACGTTTAACGACCCACGCCGTTTATTTTCCCCCTATAGTAAGGTTACCAAATACAAACCGGTAACTCTCTTGATAAATGCACAATCAACATCAGTCATACTGCAAACAGACAACCAAATAGCACTTGGCCCTCCCACAAGAAGCGGATTTTGCCTCTGATGTGCGTCAAATGCTTGTTTTTTTCCACGCGTCTACTCTGCTCGACACGCGCGAATGCATTCAGACATGCCGCACCGCTCTCTCTATTGAGCCCATCTCACTTCAATTCAATTCAATTTTACTTATATAGGGCTTTTCACAATTGTTAATTGTTGCAAAGCAGCTTTACATGAGTAGATGTAGGGGAGAACACTGAAAATCCATAGATAATATAAGTAGAATATATCGGCTAAGGTTAAACCGTATTAATCAAGCGTATTAATAATGTAACGTATACAGTAAAGTGCTAAGTTAAGCCAAAGTTGGCTGACTCTCCCGGGGACGAAAAAACCCCCCTAGGAGAAAACCCAGTGGGAAAAACACCTGGAAGGACAAAAACCATTGGAAGAAATTAATATATATATATATATATATATATATATATATATATATATATATATATATATATATATATATATATATATATATATATTAGGGCTGTCAAAATTAACGCGTTAATAACGCGTTAACGCAAATTCATTTTAACGCCACTAATTTTAGATTAACGCAACGCGCAATTTCTGTTTGACCCTTGGTCCAGCTCATAGTTGAATGAACAGAGACGCAGACAAAAGTGACTCTCTCTAAATGAGTAAAAGGTTTTCATAGAAATAAGAACATTAAGCAAATCGTCTACCAAATCCAATGCTCTAAATGCTCGTTGGACATCTGATATGATCTTTATTTATACGTCTGAGAGGTGTAACGTTACCGTCCTCCTAATGCTTAATCTAATACAAAGATGCGGCTCAATTCATTTTGGTTTCGCTTTTATGCATGACTTAGAAAATAGACTGCAGGACTTGCTTGATGTTAAAAGAGTCATTAAGAGAGATAAAGTTCGGTACCTGATTAATGTTAAAGAGTTATTAAGAGCGACAAGACTCAAAAGCGATCCCCTCACGCTGACTGACTGATATCTGAAGCGCGTGCACACAGACGCGCGAGTGCGCGACCCGGATATATAGACATCTACACAAAATTACAGTTTTACAAATATCTGTTTTGATAAGAATTCACGCATGTAGGCTCTATAATCTGTTATGTTTTAAGTAAATGTTTGGTTAACTGTTGGGTAAAACTATCTGATGTGTAACATTATATTAGATCACTTAGATTTTAAGCAGTCTGTCTCAATGTCAATCAAACAAAAGGAAAAACAGTTGAACATACATTGATGATGTTTTTGCTTTGTGTGTGCTAAATCTATTAGTTTTACCAGTGATTTGAAGGTATTGATGTGGTAATATAATGTATGGATGTGGAAATGTTTGTGGTAATTTGACTCTTTCAACTTCAAACACGTGTAGTTCTGTCATATTTTGTTATATTTCAACAAATCATGCATTGTTCTATGTTTTAATAGAGAATGTCAAAATATGAACAACTATTTTTTTTAAATTTGCTAATTCCGACTCAACTTGCCAGCACAGGTCACAAATGATGCAGCAGCAAACAAAAATGGAGAAAGAAAATTTTCTGAAAGGAAAATTCATATACAAAACAATGGCTGGTGATTCTGTTAAAATGTAAACAGGCTGTTGTTAACATACATTTGCATAAAGCATCTATATATGTATATATGATTAGAATATTAAAAACCTGAAAAGTGTTAAATTAGGGTAAATTTAGAATGGATAAAAATGTGCGATTAATTTGCGATTAATCGCAGTTAACTCATGAAATCATGCGATTAATCTAGATTAATTTTTTTAATCTATTGACAGCCCTAATATATATATATAGTAGGGCTGTCAAAATTAACGCGTTAATAACGCGTTAACGCAAATTCGTTTTAACGCCACTAATTTTTTTAACGGAGATTAACGCAACGCGCAATTTCTGTTTGACCCTTGGTCCAGCCCATAGTTGAATGAACAGAGACGCAGACAAATGTGACTCTCTCTAAATGAGTAAAAGGTTTTCATAGAAATAAGAACATTAAGCAAATCGTCTACCAAATCCAATGCTCTAAATGCTCGTTGGACATCTGATATGATCTTTATTTATACGTCTGAGAGGTGTAACGTTACCATCCTCCTAATGCTTAATCTAATACAAAAATGCGTCTCAATTCATTTTGGTTTCGCTTTTATGCATGACTTAGAAAATAGACTGCAGGACTTGCTTGATGTTAAAAGAGTCATTAAGAGAGATAAAGTTCGGTACCTGATTAATGTTAAAGAGTTATTAAGAGCGACAAGACTCAAAAGCGATCCCCTCACGCTGACTGACTGATATCTGAAGCGTGTGCACACAGACGCGCGAGTGCGCAACCCGGATATATAGACATCTACACAAAATTACAGTTTTACAAATATCTGTTTTGATAAGAATTCACGCAGGTAGGCTCTATAATCTGTTATGTTTTAAGTAAATGTTTGGTTAACTGTTGGGTAAAACTATCTGATGTGTAACATTATATTAGATCACTTAGATTTTAAGCAGTCTGTCTCAATGTCAATCAAACAAAAGGAAAAAAAGTTGAACATACATTGATGATGTTTTTGCTTTGTGTGTGCTAAATCTATTAGTTTTACCAGTGATTTTAAGGTATTGATGTGGTAATATAATGTACGGATGTGGAAATTTTTGTGGTAATTTGACTCTTTCAACTTCAAACACGTGTAGTTCTGTCATATTTTGTTATATTTCAACAAATCATGCATTGTTCTATGTTTTAATAGAGAATGTCAAAATATGAACAACTATTTTTTTTTAATTTGCTAATTCCGACTCAACTTGCCAGCACATGTCACAAATGATGCAGCAGCAAACAAAAATGGAGAAAGAAAAATCTTCTGAAAGGAAAATTCATATACAAAACAATGGCTGGTGATTCTGTTAAAATGTAAACAGGCTGTTGTTAACATACATTTGCATAAAGCATCTATATATGTATATATGATTAGAATATTAAAAACCTGAAAAGTGTTAAATTAGGGTAAATTTAGAATGGATAAAAATGTGCGATTAATTTGCGATTAATCGCAGTTAACTCATGAAATCATGCGATTAATCTAGATTAATTTTTTTAATCTATTGACAGCCCTAATATATAGACAAGGTAGGGATAGGAAGCGGGTAAGCGGATTAAACTGGTTCAGCCGGTGGTCGTTGGTCGCGCATCGGCTGGGCATCACGTTGAAGGACAGCCAGTACATCAGTGGTGCGATGACCTTCACAGCAACAGGAACTGGGTCTGTTTGTCTCATTGTCTTCGGGGTCGAGGATGAGACAGGGAGACAAAAACAGAGTTCTATTAGCGTAGGGGCCGTTCGCCTGTAATGCAAGTGTCATACATTATAGTGGTTTAAGTCAGCTCGGTTCCAGACAGGCTAACTATTGCAGCAATAGTATATTACCCATATGAGGTATGTGAGTGCTTTGTTCTTGACAAAATAACTACTGCGGGAAAAGTACATTTACTGGACATTTTATGTGAATGCTTTGTTAAAGAAGAATGTCTTAAGTTTTAAATTGATCGACTGTGTCTGATACTCGAACATTATTTGGTAAATCATTCCAGAGCTTAGGGGCTAAGTAGGAAAAGGATCTACCACCTTTAGACACTTATGATATTCTAGGGATAATTAAGCGACCAGAATTTTGTGAGCGCAGTTTACGTGGTGGATTGTATTCTGATAGTAGTTCTTTAATATACGAGGGCGCTAGGCCATTTAAGGCTTTGTAGGTGATTAGTAATATTTTTAATATTTTATAATAAGATGAAAAAATAGGATTTAGCTGATAAGCTCAATGGAGCTCCTGGCTTGCGACTCCTCGTCTCTCTCTCAGCGTCTCGCTCTCCCCTGGAGTTCTAGTCGAGCATGCCACTTATCAGCCAATCAAAAAAAAGAAAGAGGCTACACAAAATAGCACTGTTTTATCTGGGTAAGATTTAACGAAACAACCAATAAAAAACCATATCCTCGTTCACCCACAGAGTAATGGAGCTCTGAGAGCATCACTTTGAGCACAAAGTAAGTCTGATCTCCTGTTTTAAAGTTACAACAAATGCACATCTTGACACAAACAATAACAACTTATTTCCCAGATAATCAGCATCAGTTTTTCAAGAGTTTCTGTAACTTAGCCAACAGTTTTACAGCCTGTTCACTGACAACCCTGCTCAGAACATGTAGTTTAGGACTCGTTATATTTCGTTTAACACAATGACTGACATTTTGTCACATTAAACATCCCTCTCTAAATAGGCTTAATAATTATATAAGCAACTGCTTTGCATCCAAATTCAGTTTTAGCTTCCCTGAAACTAGGAACTTTTGTTGACTTCAACATCTTTTAAATAATAAATATTACACTTGGTATTTCATGCTGTTGTGTAGCCATTTAATTGTAATTTTAGATTTCAGCATTTGCTTATTTACATGAAACCATTTTCTTTTTTTGACAAGGGAGGGCTGGTGGTCTATGGAATTTCCCGGTAGATTTTTTTGATCCCACTCCACCCCTGGTGGGGAACCCCCATAAGACTCAATTTGAGCACTGGTAAACCTTATTCAAAAAGCACAAACATTGTGTTACTACTGAGAAATTAGTGGACCAGTGGATTGTTTTGATTCGTATACAAATGTATGAACTTTTAATACATCTATACATCTAAAGACAAAAGAAAACTGATTGCTTGATGTTTACATAAGTGACAGTGTTTTTGTGAATATTAGTTAATGATTGCTTGTATTCTGTTTAGACCATCCAAACTCTAGAGCAAAATCACAGTTCATGTTAAAAGCTAAATCATTTGTGAAAGTATATGCTGAGATTTATCAGACCTTTATTTCACACACCACATGCCACTTTAAATCACAGCTAACATCACTCCATTGACCATCAGTGTTAAGAACACCACAGTCCTCTACTCCTCCTAAATTATTAGGCTCATTTTTCCTCCAGTTGCTGAAAGATAGCGGTTGATTGTTCAGATCCACAAAAGTCCCCTCCTTCTGTTTGTCTGTTGTTCCAATCATTATGTAGGAAGAGCCAAGGACAGCATGCATTGATTTCAACATTATATTTTCAACTTCATTGGTCGGCAGTACCATTGTCGCTCCAGCATCTGTGCAGCGCTTCAATCCATCATCAAATTTTTCCATATGTCCAAAAGACGCATAATATTTCTTTCCAACATTCTTGAATATCTTGAAGCTTGAAGCTTAACATAAAGGATTGTTTTAAAATGAGATCATGAACAACACAATATTAAATACTGGTTAATTAATTCATAAATGTGATGTGTTTGGCATCTACCTTACTCTATTGCACTGAGTCTGGCTGTCAGATGTCTGACGTCTGACTCAAGTTTTTTATTTATTTTGTCAGCAGCATCCAAAGCTGTAAAACAAACAAACAAACAAACAGAAAAAAACAAACATTAAATTCTGAAACATAATAATAATGCCTGTCCTAACAACAACAACTTTTTTATTTGTATAGCAATTTCATTTTTTCATTTTTTACAATGTTTATTTCTTCAAAGCAGCTTCATGGGGAAGTTATAAAATATATTTAACAGCAAGCAATGATCGTCATTTCATTGTGAAATATTGACCCAATATATTCCAGCTACTACCAGCTTTGTCAAAATAACTTGCCAAATGTATGATATTTTGTCATGCAAGCAAAGTGAGCAGTGATTACAAGGTGTTGGGTTTTATTTATTTATTTTATTTCATTTATTTTTGAGCTATATGGTTAGACGTCTATAAAATTTTCACTCACAGCCAAAGTTCCATGCGCCCGGATTAATAAACTGTGAGCATGAGGTAACAATCTGTCCTCTCAGATTTGTAAACCGTACTCTCAGTTTTTGCAATCCGTACCCACGACTTTAGAAACCGTGCGCACGCTTTTGCAATCCGTACTCACAGTTTTGCAAACTGGATTTGTAGCCCCTCCCTCATTTTAGAAATTGCTTTTATTCATGCTTTCCAAGCTTCCTATTAATATTTGATATTTTCAGAAATTAAAGTTTTAACTGTGTTAAGCTGTTTTATACGTTCCTATCTGGAAACGTGCTTTAGTAGTGTTATAGTTTTAATACCATAGGGTGTTAATATGGTAAATGTAAAGACTGCAACATATTACTGTACTTTTGGGACAAAAAACTTTATTTTTTAAATTTAACAATACATCAGTATCATCTATCATCATCTCATTATTAAGGATTAATTAAGGATTTTAAAAAAAAATGTCATTTGATCAAAATATTTGACACAAAATTTTTCCTCAAAATGTCATGCATTTAAGTGTTCATTACATATATTAACTAGACAACTAAAAAGCACATTCAATGTATAACAACAGTACAGATATTTATAAACACATGGAGTTCATGGGGTGATTCATTACATACAAAAAAGTTTGACTTCATTTTAATCCAAAAGCCATGTTGGTCTTCACTTTATTTTCACACAATAACAATAGAAAATGATGAACCAGGAGTCTAAGGAGATAAGATAAGATCCCCGGTCAGACCTTCATACTGGATATTGAACTTTTCTGTTCATAAAACAAAAAATAAAAGGGAAAATGCATTATTAAAAAACAACTTATAACTAAGTATAACATCGCAGAAACTAATATTTACAGAATACATTACAGAATTCACATACAGAACCCATTACTTAATACTTTGAAATCAGCTATACATTTATGTTTTGTACTCACTTTGTTATAAAATTGCTCTTCAGTGTGACGAAATTTCTCTACTGGACTGTCAGAAAAAAAGGTACAAAGTTGTTCCCCATTCTGTCGCTGGGGTGGCACCCCAAACGGTACCGCCCTGCACCTCCACGGGTACAAAACACATTGAACTGTTGTACCTTATGGGGTACAACATTACACTCTAAGGACCTTTTGTGTACCTTAAGGAACAATTTTGTACCAGTTAAATTTTAGGGGTACAAAACAGTTAACTGTACCTTTAAAGGTACAAAATAGATCCTTAAGCAACAGTAATGTACCCCAAAAGGTACAACATTGTATTATATTTATATACCTGTAACGGTACAAAACGGTACCTTGGGGTACCACCCATGCGACAAAAAAGGTACAGTTTTCTACCTTTTTTTCTGACAGTGTGTGCACCTTCAATATCCACTAAAGCAAATATAAAGAAAATATTTTTAAACTAAAACAGCATATAAAGCAAAAAACAACAAAAAATATGACTTTGAGCTGCCGCATTCATGTGCTGACAATAACACATGACTCTTAATTTTAAACTTGATACTAACAGCAGTATAAAACATAACACCTCACAACTCTCAAATGTTATTGATCAAAATTTTATTTATTGAACATTTTTTTACCATTTACAGTGAAAGAGACAATCTTCTTCTTGCATCATCCAAAAACACGGTTCGGTGTGTGCTGTAAAAAGGGGGAGGTCTTCTCTATTTAACACCCTAAGAGTTAACACACACCACTAACAAAACACTGTAGGAGTTGATTTTTTTTTTTTTATTGTTTTAACTCAATACAGTGTTAAATTAACTCTGCTAAATTTGCTGTGTATGTAACATCCTGTTAGGCAGTGGTGGAATGTAAGTTAACGAAGCACAAATGTATTTAAGTAAATTTTCCACGTATTTGTACTTAAGTAGAATCTATAGTGCATACTTTTGATTTTACTTTGTTACATTTTGCAACAAATTATCTGTACTTTTACTTTACTACATTTCTACAACACCATTGTTCCTTTACATACCTTTCTCAACAATTTTTCTGTTCAATCTGGACCAGCAGAAATGGCATTACGATCCACCGGAGGTGGACGTGCACAAAGAATGGACCATGATTTCATTAAAATTTTACTCACAACTACAAATGTTTTATATTTAACATCTTCCAGTTCACTACAAGCTATAATAATCTCAACAATAATTAAACGTTTTAAATCATTTTCTATTGAAATGAGCTAAAACTTGCCCGATATATTAAACAAACTGAAGCATGACTTATTTAGGATTCATTTACCTCTTTCTGTGACTGTGATTCTGTTGATAAGTTTTTGGTTTTCTGATTGAAGACTTGTTATTAAACTGATGTCAGTAGGAGAGCCTGTAAAGAAAGATTCAGATTGACACGGTAGAGTAACTGCCACAAACCAGGGGTGCAAACTCATCAGGGATGAAAAAGGTAACAACAGTTTTTTAGTTGCTGTCCGATGAAAACCATGCATGTCCATTTTGCAGATTTTGAGATTTTCGACTGATTGAATGGTCTCGGTACGCTTTCAAACGAACTCTAGAGCGGTTCGTTTGTGGTGAGAACAGGATCCAAGATCTAACCGACCTTCTGCAAAAGTACTGGGGATTTTGGACTAAACCAGCTGCTGTAGTCAGCTGCGCAGTGCATTATCAGATGAGGAAGTGTTTGTTGACAGTTTCTATTAGCAATACTAGCACAATGACAGATTGCGGACATACCTGGAGTTGCGAGGAGGTGCGGGCGGAGCCTCAGAAATTTGATGTCTTCGCCGTTTGTGGTGCATTAAAATGTTATTTTCAAGCTGCATCCGCGATTCATTCTGAAAATGAACGGTTTGTCTAGAGTGCTGTATACAAACTATGTATAACAACCATGGAGACATAATTACAGCGCGCAGCCGTCTGTCCATGGTGTCTGCCATGTATAAAGGCTAGATGGCCAATTGAGTGGAACGTCCGCATTTTGGCGGCCATCCTACCTCGCTCGCTCATTCGCAGCATTGAGTTTTAATGATGCAGGTACTTCTAAATGACCATAACTTGCTTAATTTTTTACCGATTTTCAAACGGTTTGGTTTGTTATAAACGTCAAAGATGTACCTATGACACTGCATACTTATACTTAAAATAAATAAAAAAATCATGAAACATGTTAAAGCATCCAGAATTATAGCCACGTTAATAACGTTTGTAAAAAACCAAACCGTTTGAAAATCGGCAGAAAACCGAGCAAGTTATGGTCATTTAAAAGTACCTGCACTCAATGCTGCGAGCTGTCTGAGGTAAGATAGCCGCCAGGTGATGACGTTAGAGACTCCGCCATAAGACATCTAGCCTTTATACATATCTATGGTGTCTGCTGTATTATCCTTCTTTTAGTTTACTTCCGGGGTTCTGTTGAAATTTCGCGCACGTTGATTCTGACCAATCGTGAAGCAGTTCAAATACATGTGGCCAATGAGTGATGTTGATCTTATCACATGATAGAATTTTGGTTCGTTTCCACTGGTGCGGATCAGAGCAATCAGTGTGGTGTGAAAAAGAACCAAAACCGCTAAAAAAGTTACAATGTATCATTCTTTGCTTTTGGTCTGGACCAAATAAACCAAACTACAGATGTGAAAACACCCATAAAAGCAACATATAAGTATACTTTTATGTAGAAAACAAAACTAGCAGTTGTTTTTAAGAAAAATCAGCATGTCAACTTTCTCAGGTAAAAGCCGTGCCCGCTCCACGCTCACTGTGTCCCCTGCTGTAGAGAACACTCTCTCCGAGGATGTAGAAGAGGACACACAGAGAAACTTTTTGCCCAGCTGGCCAGCATTGGCATTTGGTCCGCATGTGGTTGATTGAATGTGTTCGATTGAATTTGTTCGAACAGACACACAGACCGCCTTCTCTCCGCCTATTTATGTAAGCTGTGGTACTGAGCACAAAGTTTTACGTCTTTTCTGACTTTTAGCATCATTGATACAACTAAAGCGGCCAAACTCCGCGTAGTTTCATTTTGCGAGCGTGTGAAAGTTCCGCAATCTTATTTCATTAATTGCGCTGAAATTCAGAAAAATCAGAAAGCTCCAACATATTCATGTACAAAACACTGTGCAGCATGTTTACTTACAGCACAAGAAGCGCCATAGTATTAGTTTGTGTCCATTTAATAAACCCGTCATTACTCCAGCTTGCGTTAAAACGAAAGCAGATGGACTTCCCCACAGTTTCCACGGACCACTACTCAAAGTAATCAGGACAGAAGCGGTCGAAAGTGGGCAAAAGAGATGGACTGGTATTGATAAATACCAGGTGTAAACAAAATGTGTCACTCTCGTCCATCGACGAAAACGCATCTTAATAAGCACTCCTGTGCTTTTAATAACACAATGTGTTTAAATAAGTGCTTCCTCAGGTTGGATGTATTACCACTGCCTGTCTTGCATTTACTGTTACAAATATTGCAGGTAGCATTGTCTGCATCATCCTTTGTGAAATGTAACCACAGGTTAGAGCGCTTTCTGTTAGCCATTGAGCAAGTTGCAAAGGGGTGTCACTTCCCACACGATCTCTCTCTCTCACGCGTACACACACACACACACACACTTTCGCTACGTACCAGACTCACGCGGCGCGCTGACGTGTTCTCTCATGTACCGAAATTGAGCACCGATTGATTTTATGTGAATCGATACTCGGTAGTGTGATGAACGAGGCGCCCGCCTTGTCCTCCGATCGCCACCAGAAGGAGCCATCCCCTGAGTTTTAATGCTCATTTCGGACTTCATTTCCCATGATTCCACATACCGGGACTGATTACACTCCACCTGTACCTCATCATGAACCCAACTTAAACTCCACTAGGACTTTCATTCAGTGCGAAGTCTTGATTTGCCACGGCTGTCATTTCTGAGCGTTTATCCTGTCTGTTTATATTCTGGTTTGTGACTTTGATCTGTTTACCCATTATTACGAGTGTTTGCTGCCTGCCTTGATTTCCTGCCTGTTTAACGACTACGAGTTTGCCTGTCCCTTGCATTATACTGTTGGTGTTTAACCTGTTCTGTTTTATATTGAGAGACAATAAAGACTGCAAATGGATCCTCTGCCTCACGGTGCATCATTACAGAAGACTTCGCCAAACAGTGATCCAGCGTCTGTCTCTCAGCTTACCATGGAACTCTCTGCTCAAGCGCAACAGTTAGCAGGCCATCAACAACAACTGGCACGACTTACCAACATCACGGAGGAATTAGTCACTGCTTTGCAGAGTTTAAGAGGTATTTCTCTCACAGCTAATCCTACCGCTGCCACTCCAGCTCCGCCTCCTCTCACTACAACCACTATGAATGCTAACCCTCGCTTAGCTCTCCCGGACAAGTTTAATGGTGATCCCGGAAAATGTAAGGGTTTTCTGATGCAATGCTCTCTCTTTGTCACACAACAACAATCACTCTATCCCACTGATGACAGTCAAATTGCTTTTGTTTGCTCCTTACTCACCGGTAAGGCGTTGGATTGGGCTACCGCTGTTTGGAAGGAAGATGGATCAATGTTTCCCTCATTTAACCATTTCCTTGCTCAGTTTCGCAGTGTATTCGAACACAGCGTTGGAGGAGAGAGCGCAGAGGAGCGTTTACTACAAATTTCTCAAGGAAATCGTTTTGCTGCAGACTACGCATTAGCTTTCCGCACTCTCGCGGCTCAAGCAGGCTGGGAGGAGAAACCACTGAAGTTGATTTATCGCAAGGGACTTAACCGTGAGTTACAATCAGAGCTGGCTTGCCGTGATGAGGGGAGAGATTTATCCGCATTCATTGACCTGTCCATTCAGATTGATAATTTAATCAGAACCCGTCGTTCACCAGTACAGCCCCAACCGACAGAATCTACTGAACCTATGCAACTTGGGTATACACATCTTACTCCTGAAGAGAGAGAGCGCCGTATTCACAACCAACTCTGCCTGTACTGTGGTAAACCTGGACATCTGCTATCCACCTGCCCCACCCGACCACCCAACAAACGTAATACTTTGGTGAGTTCCAATATTTTCACTTCACGTTCTCAAAATACCGTGCAAATCCATGTTCAATTAATGATACAGGGGAGAACGATTGAGACCCTGGCACTCATTGACTCAGGTGCAGCAGGAAATTTCATGTCTGAAAAGTTCGCTAAATTGCATGATGTTCCGTTAACCGAATGTCTCTCTCACTTGGCAGTGGAGGCGATAGACGGTCGCCCCTTAGGAGAGGGGAGAGTTCAGTTCACCACAGATGATATCAGTTTACAGATAGGTTCAGATCACCAAGAAGTAATACGATTCCATATTATCTCCTCTCCACATCACTCTCTCATTCTGGGTCTGCCCTGGCTACAGCTTCACAATCCGGTAATCTCCTGGAAGGATCATCAGATTGTTCACTGGGATAGTTCCTGCTCTCTACACTGTCAACCCACTGAGGTACCACTCCAAGTATTTTCCACCATAACGTCTCCACAGCCTTCTGAAATACCTGGTCTCCCTGAAGTTTACCATGATTTATCTGAAGCATACAGCAAAGCTAAAGCTACCAGTTTACCACCACATCGTCCAAATGACTGCTCCATCGAACTTCTGCCCAACACCACGCCACCCAAGGGTCGAATTTTTCCCTTATCACAACCAGAATCCGAAGCTATGAAAAAATACATAGAGGAGGAGCTGGAGAAGGGATTTATTCGACACTCTGTTTCACCTGCTTCATCTGGCTTCTTTTTTGTGAAGAAGAAGGACGGTGGACTACGTCCGTGCATTGATTACCGGGCTCTGAACAAAATTACAGTTAAGTTTCGATATCCTTTACCTCTTGTACCATCAGCCCTGGAGCAACTCAGAAAGGCGAGATACTTCACCAAATTGGATCTTCGAAACGCTTACAATCTCATTCGCATCAAGGAGGGCGATGAGTGGAAGACGGCTTTCTCTACACAGTCTGGACACTATGAATATTTGGTGATGCCCTTCGGGCTATCTAACAGTCCGTCAGTGTTTCAATCCTTCATAAACGATGTTTTCCGGGATATGCTAGATCGCTGGGTCATTGTGTATATCGACGACATTCTCATCCATTCAGAAACCCTTGAAGAACACATTCAGCATGTGAGGGCAGTCTTGAAACGTCTGATCCAATATCAACTCTACGCCAAAGCTGAGAAATGTGAGTTCCACCAAACGTCTTCCCCGTTCTTAGGATACATCATCTCTGCAGAGGGGGTAGCTATGGATGACACCAAGGTACGCGCCGTTCTCACCTGGCCTCAACCCAAAACCATTAAGGAGCTTCAACGTTTTCTTGGCTTTGCCAACTTTTATCGACGATTCATCAGAGACTACAGTACCATTGCCGCACCTTTAACCTCCATGACGAAGAAAGGTTCTACCCGCCTATCCTGGTCCCCCACAGCGCTAATGGCCTTTCAACGACTCAAAGAATCTTTCACTACAGCACCTATACTCCACCATCCTGATCCCACTCAACCTTTTACGGTGGAAGTTGACGCATCCAACACAGGAATCTGAGCCGTTCTGTCTCAACGTCAAGGTCCAAGTAATAAAATGTTTCCATGTGCTTACTTCTCACGCAAATTGTCTCCAACAGAACGAAACTACGACGTGGGGGACTGAGAGTTACTGGCCATGAAAGCAGCCTTCGAGGAATGGCGACATTGGTTGGAGGGCGCACAACATCCTTTTACAGTACTCACAGACCACAAGAACCTAGAATATGTATGCTCCTCCAAACGTATGAACACCCAACAGGCAAGGTGAGCAATGTTCTTTACACGATTCCAATTCACCGTCACTTACAGACCAGGCTCCAAGAATACCAAGGCAGATGCTCTATCTCAGCTCTACCCTGAACCCAATGAACCTACCGCCACAGAATCTATCATTCCTGAAACCCATATCATTGCTCCAATTCAGTGGGATATCATCACCGAAATCAATCAAGCCAATGCTCTTTTTCCTCCTCCTGACGATTGTCCACCAACAAAAACGTACGTCCCCGAGGGTCTCCGACCAACCCTTATTGAACAGATTCACTCTTCACCCAGCACCGGTCATCCTGGCATCACAGGTACCATCCATCTTACACAAGAAACGTTCTGGTGGCCTACATTAAGTCACGATGTCTGTGAATTTGTCAAGAACTGTAACATTTGCAACATTTCCAAATCCTCCCATTAAGCTCCAGCAAGACTCTTACAACCCCTTCCAATTCCACAAAGACCCTGGTCTCACATAGCCATTGATTTCATCACCGATCTACCCAAATCCAACAACAACACTGTAATTCTCACTGTCATTGACCGTTTCTCTAAAGCATGCCGTTAGATACCACTTCCCAAACTCCCCACTGCGTTTGAAACAGCCGAAACTTTATGTAACCAAGTCTTTAGATTTTATGGTCTTCCCGAAGACATTGTTTCAGATCGAGGTCCTCAATTCACATCCAGAGTCTGGTCAGCATTCTTCAAACAACTTAACATCAATATCAGTCTAACTTCCGGCTACCATCCACAAGCCAATGGTCAGACAGAAAGGCTGAATCAAGAGATCACTCTCTTCCTCCGTTCCTTCTGTCATCAAAATCAAACAGACTGTAGGTACCTCATGTGGGCGGAATATGCTCAGAACTCACTCGTCAAACCAGCTACAAGTATCTCTCCTTTCATGTCTATCCTTGACTATCAACCTCCACTCTTCCCATGGTCAGGTAATCCCTCAGATCTGCCTGCTGTTAATGACTGGGTTCAGAGATGTGAGGAGACGTGGAACGAAGCTTATCATCATTTACAGAGAGCTATACGCAAGCAAAAACTTCAAGCTGATCGACGCCGCAGAGTTCATCCTGACTATCAACCTGGTCAGTGGGTCTGGTTGTCCACCCGTGATATCCGCCTCCGTCTACCCTGCAAGAAACTCAGTCCCAGGTATGTGGGTCCATTCAAAATTATTAGACAAATAAACCCTGTTTCATATCGATTGGATTTACCTTCTACTTACCGAATCTCTCCCACTTTTCATGTTTCTCTGTTAAAACCCGCTGGTGGTCCGAGAGGAGATCAGGACGAGGCTGCCGGCCCATCAGGTCCACCGCCCCTGCTGATCGGCGGCGAGGAGGCGTACCAGGTCCACGACATCCTCGATTCCAGACGCCGAGGGGGCTACCTAGAGTATCTGGTCGACTGGGAGGGGTATGGTCCAGAGGAACGCTCTTGGGTAAGGGCGAGGGACATCCTTGACCCTTCACTCACCGACGAGTTCCATCAGAATCATCCAGACAAGCCAGCTCCTCGACCTCGTGGAAGACCTCGGCGTTGCACGCATTCTCGCTTCGGGAGCCGCTCGCAGGGGGGGGGGGGGGCTGGGGGCTCTGTGATGAACGAGGCGCCCGCCTCGTCCTCCGATCGCCACCAGAAGGAGCCATCCCCTGAGTTTTAATGCTCATTTCGGACTTCATTTCCCATGATTCCACATACCGGGACTGATTACACTCCACCTGTACCTCATCATGAACCCAACTTAAACTCCACTAGGACTTTCATTCAGTGCGAAGTCTTGATTTGCCATGGCTGTCATTTCTGAGCGTTTATCCTGTCTGTTTATATTCTGGTTTGTGACTTTGATCTGTTTACCCATTATTACGAGTGTTTGCTGCCTGCCTTGATTTCCTGCCTGTTTAACGACTACGAGTTTGCCTGTCCCTTGCATTATACTGTTGGTGTTTAACCTGTTCTGTTTTATATTGAGAGACAATAAAGACTGCAAATGGATCCTCAGCCTCAAGGTACATCATTACAGGTAGTACCGACGCAATTTGGTCGGTGCCTGTAAACGTACAGAGTTCGGTGCCCATCCCTAGTCATCGTCTGAGACAACGCAAGGACAAAAAAAGTTTGTTCGTTTAGGGCTACTTTAGAAACATGACGGGACTTCCATAAGGGGTTAATTTAACAGCTAATTTTAAGGTAATAAAAACATGTTTATTATGTAAGGTCTTTACACATCACTGAAAAATCGTTATTTATATTATATTGCATTTCTGTCAAAAAAAACTTTTAAATTGTACACATTGAACCTTTAAAGGCACGCCATGGAACTTTTTGGCCACTAGGGGGTGCTAGACATGTATTTTTCACGCCAAGCGCCCCTAGAGGCCACAAGCGCCGCAGCACTGTCGCAAAGGAAAGGAACTAGCCAACCTTAAAACTAAACTAAAAACTAAACATTTAAAACGCTAAAAGATCAACATTTTGAGACAACAGGGTGAAACGCAGTCATGTTACAACTTTCTGATGCGGAACTCGCGGCAGAAGCCATTTCTCAATCTGAAGGTTGCAGCCTCCGGATGTCGTATTTCTAAGCTGCATACGTCATCAAGTCTTATTTCAGAATATTAACAATTATAAAGTTGACTATTATACTTAGTTAATCGTAAATTGTTGCAGTATGCTTATGACTTGCGAATGTAATGCATAGTTTACCTTAATACAGTGGTTTTCAAACGGGGGGGGGGGGGCGCGAGATGGTTCCAGGGGGGCTCCAGTTTTAAGACATTTTATAAAATACATTAATTTATCATGAATTCTATGTAATTAAACCTAAAAAATAATAAGCCAACTAACCCACAGCACTACTAGGTATAATTTGATATGTTTTGTTTAATTAAAATATTACATTTTAAAACTGTTTTTGTCATAAATTTTCTTTCGGGGGGCCGCAAAAAAATGCACTGTACACAAGGGAGGCCGTACACTGAAAAAGTTTGGGAACCACTGCCTTAATAAACCAGGCTTGATGACGTATGCAGCCTGCATATTTGACCTCCGGAGGCTGCAGCCTTCCAATTGAGAAACGACCAGAAGTATTTCCTTGCCTTGTTCGAAACAAATATTGTTGCATCGTCTCTCTCTTCCTCGCCACCAGGATTTTCCGCATTGGCGCTCGTTTTTCCTCTCTCTTGTGTGAAAATTGTCGCTCCAAATCCAAGTAAACCGATGTGTTTAGGTCTGCCGCTTTGTAATACGTCACGCGAGTGACAGCGGAACACAGCAAATGAGGAAGAGAGAGAAACACTCGGATCTGATTGGTGAATGAGTAGGGATTGGTTTTACACTGTGTGAGTTTGAGCAAGTTTGACTGCTATAGCATCCTGGATTGTAATGTAAATACAGACAGTAAAAGAAAGGTAAAAGGTAGCACCTGAATACAGGGAACTATATGCAAGATAATCGCCGTCATTTATAAAGAAGAAGCATTTATGTATCAATCAAGATCGTGAGTTTATATAAAAAATTGCCTTAAAGGGGAATCGAACCCAGGTCGCCCGTGTCATAAGTCCATGACACTAACACGGTGTCACAGAATCATATAATAGAAGTTGCTCTCTACACTCGTTAGGTAGCCTCCAGCAAAATTCACGTTAAAAACAAATTGTGTGGAGGAAGTGACGTATGCCGTAAAGCAGTCGAATTTTGTAGGTTTTTTTTGTGTGCTCTGGTTACTACCAGAAACCCTAAGTTTTAAAATACGAGTAAAAGCGATACAAACCCCGTCAGGCTATGGTAGACATGTCATTCAACCTATTTAAAGTCGATGTACTATCACAAGGGTCTTGAAAATTTATTATGAAGGTTGAAAAATTACATGGTGTCGCTTTAAAGAAAAATGCTATTCCACAAATTATTTGTACAAATTCTGTAAACTATATTAAAAAATAACCTGGGTCTCCTCTGTCTCCTTTGAGTCCTTGGCATCCACTTGGTCCAGCTGGTCCTGCGTTACCTGGTGGTCCCTGCACTCCTGAGAATAAAAACAAATCATTCTCCAGATCTCTGTATTTACATGTAAAGCACTGACACGATCACTTCACACATTTATTCACTCACTCCTCGATCTCCCTTCTCTCCTTTAGGTCCACTGTTTTGAGCCAATAGTTGCTGTCTGAACTGAAGCAGCAGAAGGACACTGATGTACGGCTTCAACAGCAACACCTGATAGTTCACAGTGTCAAAACCTTAGACACCATTACTTTTAAATAAATAGCATTTTATTTTGTGTTTTTAAAGCAAATATTCACAAAAGAAAACTTCATGTCTCATGATAATATTGAGGAAATTAACTCCAGATATGTGTGACTTGTAAACAGGAAACGTCTGTCTCATGGCACAAGACAACATTTTAAAGCTTGTTCAGTTCAGAAACAGCGTGTATACCTTAATTTGGATCATTATACGTAATTTGAATACTTTATTACTATTCATACATATTAAACTTTTTCTTCCTTTGTTATGTAAATATGTATGTAGCCTAAGTCCTCCAAGATCCTGAAGACCACAACCTACTCTTTGTTTGTGTATGCATGGGCACACTTGGGCAAATAAAACCCATTGTGATTCAGATTGTGAGGATTTAATTCACAACAGTTTATTATTCAATGCAGTCATTTAAATGCATCTCAGATGAGCTTTTCTTCTGTATTTTAACATTACAGTAAACAAGTTTAACAGCACACAGTATTCAGACTGTAGTCATTATACAGTAAGGTGTTAGTATTGCTTATAACAAAAACTTTGTGTTGCAACATTTTGGTAGTTCACTTTAATAAATAAGCTCATATAACCATTCCTGTTTTTATTAAATCTTATATTGTTTTCATTTATTTTGAAATAGCATTCATTACATACCATTTTACTGCAGGAGAAGATCACAGCCAACGATAGATGTCCAAGTTATCAAAATCACACAAGTGACGGGACAGAGGAGGCTCTTGTTGTTTAAACTGATGTTGTGAGAAACTGACCCACCTCACAGATACACTCCCAGCATAATGTGCACATTGTGCAATGCACTTTCAGACTTGACACCACACCATCACATGATAACACTACAAAAAGAATGAATTCATGACACACCAAGTCCTAAAGAGGATCTGATTGTCACGGTCCGATCAGGCTTGTAGATGTTTTTTTGGTTGAGTGTCTTGTGACAGAGCATGAAGTCTGGATTCTGATTCATTCATGCTTTGGGTCTTGTCCGTTGCTTGTTGTGAACACATAGACTTTAAGGTTTCATTGTGTCATGTGTTCTTGTTTGTGTTATATTGGAGGATGAAGATTTCAGCACTTTTTGTTTGTCAAGTAGTTGAAACTGAGAGAAACTGGCCATAGAGTTGGGGTGAGGAGCCATGCTGTCAATATTTTACTATTATTCAGTGTACTGCTGTAAAAAAAATCCAGTAACACTTTAAATGATAAAAACAGCTTAGGGACCGTTCAGTATTTATGGAAGGGGCCACATAGGGGAGGGTCATATCTTTTTTCTTTGTTGAGGGGAGGGTCATCCAACTTTTTTTTGTCAATGGGGAGGGTCACTCAACTTTTGTTTTAATGAAAACATAAAAATTTCAAAGTGGCTTGTTCAGTGCATATTTTCTATGTAGCTCCACGTAGCTCCCTCGGTCCCCCCTCCATTGCTAGCAAATGGGTCTGACCCAACAAAAATCGCACCATCCCCAACCCATGATGCACAATGATAATATTATTAAACTTTGAATAGAATTACACTGAAAAAATATTTTAAATACGAGCAAAATAAATACTCCATTTGTCAGATGGCCCACATACAACAAATGAGCTGGTAAAAAAAAGTAAATACGTTTGAAAACTATTGAAAAGCAGCAATTAAATAGCGAATGTGTGTAGGCAACTCTTTCAAATATCTTTTTGGTCCCGGTGATTTGAAATTGTGCAAACAACAACATTTTCATGGCATTTGAGAAGGCAGGAGTGGATGCAAGCTCTCAAATCTACGCTCGTCTCAGAAATGGAGTTTTGAATAATGTTCAGAATTGGCAGCATGAGTGGAGCGTGTGTTAAGGCTGGCAGCCTTCCCCTGCCATGGACTCCTTGATACGTGATTAAGATTCTATTTTTTCCCACGAATATCACTATCTGAAAGGCAGCTGTTTCTGCTGCTTTTACATAAAAATGCTCACAACTGCTCAAAACAGTTTTCTCTGTTCTGTTAGATCAAGTCTCCACACCACAGACAAAATAAAAAAACGATCCAGCCCCGGAAGCCAGATCACGTCAGAAAATATAAGTTTACTTGTTTAAACAGGCTTCTGTCAGTTAAGAGGTTGATTAATGGTTGCTAGATAAGAGCACAAGCAGAGGACATGAGACGAAGGTTTAGATGAAAAAATAGAACAGAGTTTGAATGATGGACATAAACATTCTCTTTATCTCTGTTTACAGAGAGACAGGACAGCTCATGAAACTTCACAAATGTGAGACCACTATAAGACTGAACAATAAAATAAGACATATGAAACAGAAATATAATGAATGAATGAATAATATAATAAAATATAGAAAAATAATGATGAATGAATGAATGAATAAATGAAAATATAATGATAATAATGAAATGATATTAATAATAAAAATAATATTGAATAATCAAATAAATAATTATATGGAATACTAATGATCATAAAATGATTATGATGATTATGTAAATAAATGATTAGGAATAAACTAAAACACACACACACAAAAAAAAACATTCTGCATGTGAGGATCTAAGGTAGGATCCGGCCGTTTCTCAAACAGAAGGCTGCATCCTTCGTAGGTCGCATATGCATGTTGCATACGTCACCAAGCCTGGTTTATTTCAGTTAAAGGTGCTTTTAAGCGAATTCACACGTTTTAGACCATAAACTTTTTTTGTTACATACAGCAAACATTTCAACACTATCTGCTTGTTGCCTGTCCGCAGTGGCGGATGCAGAACGTGACATATGGGTGGGCATGGATTAAGTCCGGGTGGGCCTGAATCTATGGGTGTCACTTTTGAATAAGAAACTATAACAAGTCTATAAAATTTGTCAAAACTTCAGAACACTAATTTAAACAGCATACACACACCCGAACTGCACGTCACATTTTTGACATTATTGATACTTTAAATTGTAATGCAACGTGACATTTATTAAGCCTTTTTGGTAAAAAAAATATTGGGCTCTCATAGCATACAAAAAAGAACCTGCACACAGTGACAGGAAATATAAATGAACCCAAAAAAACCTTATACTTTTTTAAATAACCTGTGTTTAAATAAATACGGCTACTAAGTGCTTAAAATGAAGCTTCTAACATTATATTCTCTTCATGCAAATCACTAAAAATATATTTTCGTTCTCACATATTTAAGTTAACTTACTAAATAAAGAAAGAAAAAGGGAATTGCTAGAATAATGTTAGACTCTGGGGTTAAACGAAATGACAAATAAATAAACATTTAATATACTTTTTGATGAGCACAAGAGCAAGCCTACTCGTGAAGAGCGGAGCCGAGGAGCGCGCATATCAGACGTGAACGAAAGGAATAATGGATTTAATGCTTTCACTTCATTTCCTGACAGTTTCACTTGTTAGTGAGGATAGTAATGGCTAACAAGATGACGCCGAATTACATACAACATAATTACCTAACTAAATCTGAGAGAATGCAAACACATTACAATATTTTTTCCTCCGCCCGACGGCCAAGGCGCATCATTTTTTTTAGCCCGACAGGAATTCGCCATAGCCCGTAATGGACGTCGGGCAAGCGATTTTGCGAGGTTTGTTTTGTAGAAAGACTTTCTTTAAAGTGAATTTCGTTTTGTATAAATTGTATCTTAATATTAATCAATGTTTGATCAAACAATTGCCTCGATTTAATAAATAAGAAGCAAACCAAGAACGTCTGAGATGTGGATTGAAGTGAACCCTTCCGCAGCCTACGTCTTTCTGCTTTAATGCATTTCTTAAATTAATGTCTCAATTACACAGTAGGCTTATAGGTTGTTATTATAGGCTATTTGTTGCTTAAAAGCAATAGGCTATATTGTATAAAGTGTAGCAATAAACGTGGCGTGACTTATAGTGCTGCTATATCGCTATATCAAACATCACTATGATCAGATGTTTGCTTTCTATTTTTTACCCCGCTGTCATATTTGTTGTGTGTTTATGTTATTGAGAGGAAAGCGCGCAGCACATATTTATAACGTGTTGTTATTTCATTATAACGCAACATTCAACTGCTTTAATAGTTTTTAAATAGTTATCAGGCTTACTTATAATTTTACTGTTTTTAACATAACATGCAATAGATAAATTACACCACATAAAGTAGTATACATGTCTAACTATACAGAGTAGTATTTTTTACATTTCTGATTGGGCGGGCCAGCTGTCAATCTTTAACTGAGCATTGCATTCACAGGTCATACGCATATTACAACAATTTACAATTAATTAAGTATAACTTATACATGCTTTTATGACCTCTAGAATAGACTATTGTAACTCGTTACTCGGGGGATGCCATGCAAATCAGGTAAACAAGCTACAGCTGGTTCAAAACGCCGCCGCAAGAGTGCTTACTCGATCTAAAAAGTATGACCACATCAGTCCAATTCTGGCATCTTTACACTGGCTACCAGTTAAATATCGTATACAATTTAAAGTATTACTAATCACCTACAAAGCCTTAAATGGCCTAGCGCCTTCGTATATTAAAGAACTACTATCAGAATACAATCCATCACGTAAACTGCGCTCACAAAATTCTGGTCACTTTATTATCCCTAGAATATCAAAAGTGTCTAAAGGTGGTAGATCCTTTTCCTACTTAGCCCCTAAGCTCTGGAATGATTTACCAAATAATGTTCGAGTATCAGACACAGTCGATCAATTTAAATCTAAACTTAAGACATTCTTCTTTAACAAAGCATTCACATAAAATGTCCAGTAAATGTAGCCTGACGTTGTCATACTCAATTCTAGTCAGAATTTGAGTCTGATACCTCTCCATTGAGGTATAATTATGAGGCGTGTCTCAACCGAAAAATGCCTCTGCACTCAATTGGATAGACCTACGACCAATCAGAGCAACGGAGTGTATGTTGAAATTACGTCTTTGCAGCCTGACCGAACTGCTAGTTATTTCGCTACGACACTAACATTGTGATTATACTAAGTCTGAGTTAGCGAATGTACATCAACACCTACTATGTTTACAACATTTCGTTTATATCACAACATGAAGTATTTACTAAGTCATAGAGTATGACTATCTCTTACCATTTGTACGTTAGGTGAACTTCATCCACGACGATACCCTACGTTGGCTTGAAAATATTGGAGCCTAGCATGTCCCTCCACTTATTAGACAACCACGATTCCGGGCTTCCGAAAAGAAGCTGGCAACGACCGCTAATTATATCCATCTCGTCGTGCACGCAGAGTTGCCTCGCCATGATAAGGTTGTCCATTTCAGTTGCTACCAACCTTTGCCGAATCCCATAAGAAGGACGGCAAAAACATCAACAAATGCCCTGCTCGCGTTTCTCTGTTCCTCTTTTAAAATCAATGCTCTGTCGATATCTTTTAGAACAGACTCAATGTCAGAATCCACACATCTGGGCCCGGTTGCATAAAGCACCTTAAGTGTAATTTTCCCTTAAGTTGTTTCCTTTTAACTTAAGGGTGTTGCAGAAAAACCCTTAAGTTTTTTCTGTTGTGTCTCCATGGCAACGATAGTATTTTATAACAACAAACCGGGGTCACTGTCTTGAAACACTTAAAGATTACCCTTACCTAAGAGAACCGTTTAAGGGATTATATGCAAAACTCTTTAATTATTATCTTACAGAAGTTAAGGGGAATTTACCCCTTAAGTGTCACACTTAAGGAAAAAACTTAAGGTGCTTTATGCAACCGGGCCCTGAACTCTACAGCGGCAGCCATTCAACACACGCGCTCTTTGGTGACGTGGTTCATTACGTTACTGTCGTTTATCTGTCAATCATCGTATAAAGCCCGCCCTCACAATTTGATTCGTCGGCCTGTTTTGATATTCTCATAGTAGCTCCTGAACGGTGAATCCCCAGACCGATCTTCCCCGTATTTCAAATCGTGGTGGGCGGGGCTAAGATCGGCTGGCACCCAGGCTATACATAGCCTATATAGTGGCAAAAACTGTATTTATTTAATTTATTAATTTATTTATATTAAAAAAAAGGGTGATGGTGACAAGTGAAAATGTGTTCATCCTATGTACAATATTTACAAGTAAACAAATAACAAGGACACAAAAAGGAGAGGGCAGTGCCAATTCAAAGAAATAAACAAAACAAAACAACTAACTAAAGTTTGAACCCTCTAACCTGAGCTACAAAGGAAAGGTAATGAGATAAATCTTCTGCGTCATACGACGCCCTGACACTACCTAGACGAATAGAAAACGTTGGGTGGCACGCGCTCCTTTAATACAGAAAACGATACGTGAAACTAACAAAGTCACAAAACAACGCTAGTAAACACTCAAAATGTACAAACGCAAAACGTGACTAACAAACAGAGATAAGGGGCAGACTGACATAAAAAGAAAACGAATTAATATTTAAAAAATGAATTATCAATGGCATACAAGACTAATAATTTTAAACTTTTTACATTTGTATTTGATTAAATCAGTATTAAAACACACTATTTTTAAAAATTATCATTGAATTATCTCTCTAACTCTCATTAAATAAATGCTTATGTGTATGACTCAGCCTTAGAAAATAAATATTATAACGTCGGGATGAGATTCGTTTACATTAACATTATTAACTGTTATGCTACCTCTGAAGATGCCTGAGGCGTGAAGAATCGTGAAACGATAAATTGATTGCTGTAAGCTCTAACATTGCGGGAATTGCTCTCCTTATGCATCTGCAGCACCAGCAGACTCGCTGACAAATAGTGCAGTTGGCTTTATACTGTACTATTTTCCACTGACAATTTCCAGCCTGCATTTGACTTCTCCCAGCTCTAAAACTTTCGGACGTGGACGCGAGCTGCCTCCAGCTTCGGCCTCCACGAGCTGCTTCCAGCTTCGTCATCCGCGAGCTTTCTCCAGCCTCCGCAATGATTTAAAACGGATGAGCTATTTAATTCTCAAATACTGGATGATTCTGTATTTTAAAGGATGGGTGTCGGCCCTGCTGATGGAATAATTGTGCAAACGAAGATGTATGTACGCAGTGCATGACCATTAATAAAGTGCAAAGCCTTTATTAGTTTTTAAATAAAAGTCCTTTCAAAATAAAAGCCGCTGGTCACAGGGCTTCCTTTTCCACCATACGCCTTCCGTTTCCACTATACTCTCTCTCACACATACGTACATACTTCTCTTACATACGCACATTTTCTTCAGACATACATACATTCTATAGATGTATGTGAAAGGAGAATGTAAGTGTGTAGGAGTAGAAAATATATGTATGTGAAAGGAGAATGTGAGTGTGTGAGAGTAGAAATACATGTAGCCTATGTAAAAGGGGAATGCATGTATGTGAGGGGAAAAAATATATGTATGTGAAAGGAGAATGTAAGTGCGTGAGAGTAAAAATGCATGTATGTAAAAGGAGAATGCATGTATGTGAGAGGAAAATATATATGTATGTGGAAGGAGAATGTAAGTGTGTAAGAGTAGAAATGTATGTATGTGAAAGGAGAATACATGTATGTGAAAGTAGAATGTAAGTGTGTCAGAGTAAAAGTACATGTATGTGATAGGAGAATGAATGTGTGTGAGAGTGCCAGAATGAAATTTGTCTTATATGGCCCTTCATAATTAAACATTAGTGTACCTAATATGAAGTATGGGTATGACACTTATACCTAAGTACTTATAGTAAGTAGTAAGTGGTGCTTTGCATACCCCACCCACACCCCCAAAAACAGGCTGCTGCTTAATGTCGTGTTGGTAGTAAAAAATATTTTGGAGGTGGTAAAAAAAGGTAGTAAAAGGTAGTAAATTCATATCTATGATTCCTGCATATACCCTGTAAAGGTTATACAGTAATGTATTTAAGAAGGGAGACCGTATGTGGTTGAACTGAACTGGCTTTTACTCATGTCTGCCTATATAATATGGTAACGCCTCACAGCGTTCACTCAATTACATTATAACATGCACACATACATTACTTATCCCCTTTATTTATTTATTTTTCAAACATTACTAAGGGGAAAATGTGTTACTGTGTTAATGATCTTGTACAGCTTAGTGGTAGAGCATTGTGTTAGCAACGCAAAAGGCCATAAGTTTGAATCTAGGGAACACACATACTAATAAAAAATAAATGTATTCTTTGTAATGAGCTGTAAGTCGCTTTGGATAAAAGTGTATGCCAAATGCATAAATGTAAATGTATTACTTCTGGTACCTACCACTGTTAAAAATAAAGGTGCTTCATGATGCCATAGAACAGAGGTGTCCAATCCTGCTCCTGGAGGGCTGGTGTCCTGCAGAGTTTAGTTCCAACTATAATGAAACACACCTGAAGCAGCTAATTAATAGTGATGGGCAGTCCGGCTCTTTTCATAGATTCTGCTCTTTTGGCTCCGGCTCTTCATTTAATATCACTGTGAGACTTCATTTTTAGGCCAATTTAGAAATTGAGAATGGTTTGTGTGTTTGTATGCAATTTTTGTATCAATTATTTTTATAAAATCCTTTATAAAATCAGTTACTGTTCTTTAACATTATATTAAAACCTTTAATTAAACTATTAAACACAGCGTTGCAGTCTCCATTATTATTAATTTGCAGCCAGATGCTGCTGCTTTTTCGGTTTTCACTCATGACTTAACTTTCTTCTTTTTGGTAAATGAACTTTCTCCCGACGCGCTTACATTTAAATACGGTTCCCCGCCTCTCTCTATCGCTTTGTTTACCTGGGGCATGTTCAAGTTCAAAACGGTGCCCAACGTTTTGCTATGGTTTCCTGGAAACGGTGTGCACCGGTGTGCAACAGGGTTTGAGATACATTTTCTTTTGTTATGTGGGTGTGTCAATCAGCCCAATCAGCAGCAACATGTAAATAAACCATGTGGTACTAAAGAGACAGCTCGCACAATGGGTTCAAGTTGTAATGTACTCTTTCATTCTGGACGCCAGTGACTGTAACATTGAGGGTATTTTACAAGATTAAACATGTATTTATAACGATTTCATCACACTGTAAAAAAAAAAATTTTTTTCACAGAAATATACTGTATTATTTTACTGAAATTTTCTGTTTTTTTTACATTACGTGTAAATGTCATTAAAATAAAGAAAAAAACTTTTGTTAAAAACATTAACCATAAAATAAAATTAATAAACTGTAATTTCACTTAATGAGAAATCATAGTTTTTTTACAGGATTATTCTTATTTTTAATTGGCTTGAATGTTAAATTACATTGAATTCTATGTAAAAATACAAAAAAAATCACATATTTAAAAATAAGACAACTATATGTTTTTTTAATATGAAACCTTAAATTTAAGGTAAATACATGTAAAAAAACAATCGTAAAAAAAGGGTAAAAAGTCTGGCAGCAAAGTTGCCAAACACTTACCTTCAAATTACAGTAAAAAACCTTAAGTTATTCTACGGAATAATTCTGTTTTTTAAAATACAGATATTTTCCGTAAAATTTACTATATTTTTACAGTTCCACTGCTGAAGAATGAAAAGAAAATCCCATTAAAAAATGTCTGTAGAATGTAAAAGAAATGAATAAATCTGCATATAAACTGGATATTATTGCAGAAATACCTCAAAATGATAAAATTAAATGAAGTCTTCTTTTTTTACACAGTATTCTTTGGTAAATTCATAACATTATCAATTACATCCACAAGAACTATCTGTCAAAGTACAGATTTTTAGATGTAAAACACAAAAAAAGTTACATAACATTACTTTAAATACCGTATTTTAACAGCTTTAGGCTTTTATTTTATGGGATTATCAAATCTATTAATATTAAATTCCTGTTAAATTTTGTTTTTGAACTGTAGAAAAAATAAGATCACATTATAATAGCTTGCAAAGCCATATTTTTATGGTCATTACTTTATATAAACCATATTGCACAGTAATTACAAGCATTTATCCAATATATCTACATGCTTTTCCCATTAATGTATAGGGTTTAATTTGAAAAAAACATACTTTTATAGTAATTAAAAGCAACTATCCAATATATCTACAGACTCTTCTCATTAATGAATGAAGTTAACTTTATAAATACATTACTTTATAGTAATTAAAAGCAACTATCAATTATATTTACAGACTTTACCTATTAATTTACAGGGTTTACTTTAAATGAACATACTTTTATAGTAATTACAAGGAATTATCAAATACACTTACGTACTTTTCCCATTAATCTATAGGTTTACGTTGAATAAATTTACTTTTATAGTGATTACACACAACTATCTAATATATCTATATAAAATTGTTTTATAGTAAATAAAAGCAACTATCCAATATATCTACATTACTTTATCATTACTGAATAGGGTTTACTTTATATAAACATTATTTTATAGTATTTAAGAGCAACTGTCCAATATATCTACATTCTTATCCCATTAATTTAAGGACCCACATAGCAATTTTGGCAAAAGTAAAAGAAGTTTTTCCTTGGCCCACATACAACAAATAATGACGGCCCTACAATGGCCCAGTTCTGGATTACAGACAAGGGCCAGATAATATCCCATAACCGGCCCAGATCAGGTTCTAACATTGGTACCAGTTCTCAGCCATAAGTCACCATATTAAAACCAGCATTTAACCAGAACTTCCAAAACTGAGCCATAACTCAGCCTGATCTTGCCCAAATTATTTTAATAAATAACACAAAAAATTACTTTGAAATTATTTGCCATTTTTATTAATCAATAACACACAAGTCAATAACACTACGACATCCACATTGTATGTGTTAGAACTATTCTAATATAAACTGCCAGCAATAAACAAAAATACTAGTTTGTTCAAATACATTATTGGCATGAATCTAACACCAACAACTTAAATTACAAAGCAATTTAATTCTTAGTAAACAAACAGAAGTTTAGAACAAACTGAAAATAAAAAATAAAATAAAAAAACATTGTGACAGTTACACTGGTGTGTGAAACATAGTTTGCCCAAATGACCAGCTATACACAAATACAGAAGTTTTCATTGAAATTAACATATTAGCATGAATTAAAATTTAAATGAATTACCATGGGTAAATACAAGTTTGAACCAAACTGAACTTAAAAGTTATTTAAGTTAATTAGAAACACTACAACTTCATGTGTATGTGAAACCAACTCTACAGTCAGCTTTACGCAAAGATACAAGTTCCAGTTAAAGTATTAGCATGAATCTAACTGAGGTAATTTCAAATCGATCGAAAAATTAAAACAATACAATTAATAAAATTGAAACAAAAACAATCCAACACTAATAATAATAATAAATGTGTATGAGAAAGTGTTCAAGATTGTCCTCAACAAGAAGTACTGCTTCTCAGCTCCTCTTTCCATAGACGTAAACATTACAGCAGCCCACTGTTATATTAAAGAAAATAGATGCAAATGAATATTTGTTATTAAGCCAAAGCCATATAATACAGCAATTAAAAGCATAAAGATATACTTCAAAACAGACAGATAGACCATTAGAAGTTGCTTTGGACGAAAGTGTTAAATGTCTAAATAAAATGAAACATAGCTTAGACCTTAAAGACGTACTTTTCATTAAGGTACTCAAAAGCAAATGAGATCTGAGCATGTACTTAAATGACAAGTTCGGCATTTTACACTTAAAGCCCTGTTTTCGGATTGTTTATGATGAAATAGAACGGTTTTGACTGAAATTTCGAGATATGTGGCTGCCCCGAGAATTTTCAGGTGTTTCTTGTATCACCTCCCACCTCTATAATGGGTCTATAGGTGCACTGGAACAATCCTTCCTAAAATGCATTAAACTTTCGTTTACAAAGACGTGAAACTCACCGAGTGGTCAGGGGTGTTCATTGATATGCTCACACAAAAATCGCTGCAAAAGATGCTTTCTGACACAGTCAGCAGTATCATTCAACCAACCCGTGTAAGTTATTTGAACAAACCCTAATAAACATATTAAACTACTCCATATGTATTAAGTATTGTTTTCGTTTATGAAAATATCGCTTCTTACGCAGGTGGAGACATGAGCTTATGAAAGTATTTGCTTTTTTATTTAAAACATAACAAAAATAAGTTCAAACACATTATAACTATTATAACTATTATAAACATTAACTAAGCGGATTATGTCATGTTTATTATGTACTGTAATCACATTTTTGTAATAATATATAGTAGCAGAATAAATAAATCAGCTAACGTTAAATCAGCATATTTTTTTATCAGCATTTTAGTTGTTTTTAAACAATTATTGTATTTATTGTTTACTGGTAGTTTCTATGAAAGGTTTTACTGGATGGGGTTAAAACAAATGTTTTGTAGAGATTTACTGCATTTGTGTTAGCTATTATAGCAACCCCTAATTGCACAAAACGGCACACTTGTGTCCTTCGTAATAGGCTACCGTTAGCTATAGTGGCTCACCGGAAGTCATAAACCGGAAAGCTCAAAGATGGCGGCGCCCGCATTTACGTCAAGAAACAGGTGGATATAAACAAAAAGATGACAACATGAGCCTCAACATTTAATTTACCTTGATGTTTTACGTGTCTACTGGAATATACACCCCATCATCCTTTTTGTCCTACTCCAGAGTCTTCCAAGTCTTGATGAACACAGACCTGACACACTTTCACCAAAAAAGAAATTAAAACGTTACAGAAATACATTTTCAAATATTTTTTTTTTTAATAAATGTTCTAACAACGGGAAGACCAGATAACCAATTTAATTAACTTCATTAATAATATGATTACAGTAATTCTTATGCCTAACATATAGAAAACAGCTAATAATGGCCGTCAAACTGCAATAGCCTAACACATACCACATGATCACGTAAACGTTTGCATCCCTTTATTCGTTTGTTAGACATTTAAACTAAAACATTTTAATGATTGAAAAAGTTTAAATACTCAAGTTCAGGTACTTACTAGTAATCTTGTTCTTTCTTCTTCTTTAACTTTTATTGGCGGTTGGCAACTAGTATCTTTCACCCGCTTTGAAATCTGTGTCCGTTATGATGGCCGCAGGCAGCGTTGCTCCTGTAATGGTTACCCCGCCTATTGGTTTATTTGATTGGCCGCCGCTCGGCTTGCGTCAACAGGAAAGCAGAGGAAAGCTCGTCATCTGTTATGTGATTGGCCAGTGGCACTCGCCTTTTTTTTATTTGATTGGCCATCTCAATCATTTTTGATAAGGTGTTCTACATATTGCTGCGTTGCAAGAACGGACAAACGGATGACGTTAAAATAACGCGAGAGGGATTTGAGATCAGAATCCTGCGCATGATTTTTCGAGTCGTTCTCGCAGTACTTTGATGTCATCCGCTTGTAGGTTCTTGATGCACTGCATAATAAACTACGCATCTTAATGTACGCGATCGTTTTTAACACTTCGGCAGGCAAAAAGCACAGTGAAACATATATCGTTTATTTATACAGACAGTATCTAACTTTTTTTATTAACAAAAGCACCAACATACAAAATTCTCGTTGGGGAACAAGATATACATGCGTAATATACAGTAGGCTATCTGACATTTGATCGTAAACAATGATAGCTTTACAGTCGTTGAAGTTAGAAATCTTGAGCAGGAATAAACCCCCTGCTACAATGAAAATCGCGCAAAAGCAAATTTAAATAGAAACAATCCATGGTACAGCTCAAGAAACGTTATCAATACTTTAAAATTCAGAAAGAAAAACGTCTGGAAGTTCAGGATCACTTGAACAAAATTATCTTGACCATGATCTGAAAAAATGTTTATGTAACTGAAATGTAAACAAACATAATTGTCCAAATACATTAGCTTCTTTTATTACAAAACTATTTAAAAAGGGTTAAATTACATTAAGATTTAGAAAGCCTAAAAATACTTAAATTCTTATAATTATTTATTGTAAATCACAGTTTTCAAATGTGGCTTACAATCATTAAACTGATCTGGGCCACATACTTCCCACCCACAATTGGCCCAAATGTTACCTGCCATCATGGATCTAGTGCCATCATTGCCCATACTTGGCTGACGTGTTGCATGCCATTGCCATTATACATTGCTGCTGAAATGGCGGGCGGTGGCTAGCTGTGGACACTTCCGTTTTCGACCACAGCAATAAAAAAAGTACAATGCAGCCAGTTCACATCATACATAGGCCCACTCCCCTAACATATAGCCTAAATACAGAATGAAAATACCAGTACACAGAGGGTATTTAGAACAGAGCCAGACAGAGCCAGACGACCTGAATGGAGTAAAACAAGCTTGTACTATCCTAACATGTTAGAAGTCTTTGACTTCACAGTCATTAATGGCCATCTTGTGATCTTCATCCCACTTTTACGGAGTCCATGCCCATGAGCCCCAAAGTCTATTACAGATGCTGGCCTGAGGCTCTTTTTCCAGTACATACTTTGCAGTACATACTTTGTGTCTGTATCTTATCAACTTTGGCTTCTGATGTCAGTTAGATGGCATGCAGACAGCTGGGAATTAAAATTAGCACCTCACACCTATCAAATACAGGGCAACTGCAAAACTTCCAAGTCCCCTGCAACCAATTCAGAAATATACAATTAAGAAATGTATTATATTTCAGAAGCAAAGATAAACTTTGCTGGCCACATCAGCTTAAGATTCAACAAGTGCAGAAATAAGAGTGGTAGATAAAAAATATATGCATAAAATAAAAAATAAAAAGAGCTATGTAGGCTACCTTTCATGCAGATATGTTGTAAATAAAAATTGAACATAATAATTACTGTGTGTTATACTACAGACACAGATTTAAAAATATTGCCTCGAAAGATGAAATACTGCAGGAGGTATTGTTGCACAGCTAAATAGGCCTATACAGTTATTGTACAGGTAATAATTGCACAGCTTAAGTTTAATATATTATTCTGAAATCAAGAATAGTCAGTGATTGTTTATGCATCATATTTACCGTGTTTTACTGTCAGGCACTGACTTAGTGTTTACAATTCTGAAGTGTTCTGTAACAATTTCATAAGTGGCAGAGAAAAATTGAATGGCAACATTTTCAGACCCCACCCATGGACTGTATCAGGTGCTGCTGTCTGGCAAGTGGTGCTGCAGCCTCAAGTCTCTGAGCATCATGCTTTGGGACAGTTTTTCCGCAAGACAACCAGGCTTAAGAATGCTGGAAACTACTAACCTCCTAATGCCTGTCTGCTTGTTGATGTGAAAGGACTGAATCTTGTGTCCTGATATGTCCTCTTTTGGCTTGGCTTTTAATGGTGAAATTGTCCTTTTTGTCTGTTTGAAATGCTGCCCTGACAGTGGTTTTCTGTTATCGTATATATTGACCATAGACTATATTGGCACATGTTCACTTTAAAAACATTAAAGACACAAAGTCAATCTGTATTCAACAAAATTCAAGGCCCTCACTGCAGTGAAATCATTAGGCCACTACACAATTTTCCCGGTTGATGGGGAAAACAGCCACACTATGAATAAAGCTTTACAATGGGGTGCTATATTTTTTTAATTTACAATAGGTGAACAATGTGTGAAAGACTAGGAATTTATTCTGGGGCTCAACAGTTCAACCAAGGCTCTTGTAGCATAAACTTGAGCTTTGGTAAACTGGGGGTGAAGCAATTGAAGACATTAAAATGCTTGAAACATTACACAACCGTGTAAGTGTAAACAATCATCGTAATTGTTTTTCTAGTCTCTCTCTCTGTGCTTTAGGTATCAAGAAAGTGCGCGCAGATTCAAATAATTGAATGTTGTACAATCATTGGACGAATCGTACGGCAGAGGCAATCTCGACCAATAACATCGCTTGACTTTGGGAGGGGGATATACGTCATAACGTAAGATCGCGCCATACTGGCAGTGGCCAGAGACGTTTCAGGATATTCAGCTTTCACTAAAGGTAAATTATATTTACCCAGCCGGCACATTATCTACCTTTAACGTTGATATGATTAAAATAATGTCAGTTGTTGTTTAAACGTTGATATCGTGCGCGGCTCTGCGCCCCTATTTTAAGTTTGAAAATACGTCCGTTACTATCGGTCGGAGCAGCTGCTGCTTTGCGTTGATTTCTCTGTCAGACCTGGATTATTTTATATCTGCCTGTTAAATTCTTAAATTTTCAGCGAATTTTAGTTGATGTGTCAATGAAGAACAAAAGCTGGAATGTGAATAGAAGAAGGGGTCGTACGGGGTCTGTAAAAATACTCAAGTGGTGCTCGTTGCATATCAGGTAAGAGATCATTTTCATTAACACTCTAACGTTTAGGGACACGGGTAGCATAACGTTACTGCAACCTCATAGGATAACTTAAATAAGTTATCGCTGTGTGTGTTTTTGTACTGCTTCGCTATTAGCGTAGCGATATTAGCACGTATTTCAATGTGTTCGTAGTACATTACCATCTGACATTGCTGTGTTTTATATGACGTTATATGATTAATGTTGTCAGCTAATGTTAGTTTAAAACTCAAACGCATGAGGGGTAAAAAAAGCGTGGGAATGAGTAACTTAAAGTGATAAAACAGTCATTTATTCGTTAGAGTATATGTTTACATAACCTCTTTATAATGACATTGAAAAGATATTTGATTTGTTTACTTGTTTAGATCAAGCATTGGAATAAGATTTTTATCGGGGGAGAACAACCAACAGAAAGACCCATTCACCAACTTCAGTAAGTCAATTTTACCCACGTACTATTCGAAAACCAAGGATAGTATTAAGTATGATTTTCATACTGTATTTCATAAAGTAACACAGGGTAGGCGTAATAATCCATGGCTTTAGCCTACACCTTTCCGGCTGCCCCCCTTGTTTGTAATGAAATTGCTGTAAATATCTTTTGTCCTATGTTCAGTAACCAAATAAACTTTCTTACATTCATTCTACAAATCTGAGCAACTTTCTGTCCTTTTGTCTTTCTTCTCCTGAAGTGGCGCACTGAAAGGGGAGATTCATGTCACCTTCACCAGTCCTTTCTTTAATTGCTGGAAACCGTTAAGGGAAAGACCCTCAGACATAATAGGATAAATGTGGCTGCAGGTAAAATTATTTGATGGTGTTAGGGTTTATCATTATCTAACAAACCAAATGCTTTGTTCAATAACAAGAAATCACGTTAGGGCCATTTTCTGGAAGAGAAATCCACTTGGACAGGTAAGTTAACGTTATGTGTAGCATTTTAATGTTTGTACATTTGTCCATATGACCCTAAAGGGGTTTATCAATTCTTTCTCACCCATGTTATGGTTCATATTCTGTGTTCAGTTTGACAAGGATCAAGAGGCCAAGGACCAGGTGGTGAAGTCGGAACCAGACCAGACAGCTCTCCCACAGCCAGCCTCTGAACCTGCTCTACAGTTTAAATCGCCCGGGTGAAGTTAAACTCTACTTTGCTGGTGACCCAGATGGCTGAGAACATGATAGGCTGATACCCTGGAAGCTAAGAGGGAAGCGGCAAAGGAGTTCGAAGAAGAGCTGAAAAGCACGTCTTAATGAACACAAGGTGAGGATTGTATGGAAATCCAACTGGTTTATCCAGATTATTTACAAGTGGATTTAAGATTTTGTTGATTACATCTACAGAGCAGCTTGAACCCTTTTAAGACATTTTAACCCCTTAAAGGCGGAGTCCACAATGTTTGAAAAACGCTTTGGAAAAGGAGACGAGCCGACTACCAAAACACACTTATAGCCAATCAGCAGTAAGGAGCGTGTCTACTAACCGACATCCTTGCCGGGTTGTGTATGTGTGCGGCGGGTCTATCAACAGAAGGTCCAGAGTCTATTGGGGTAGGGGCATGTTTGTTTAGGTGATTTCAAATATCAACATTGGCTTTCAAACATTGTGGACTCTGCCTTTTAATGTTCCTGCATTAGAAGCATTAATAGAGGCAAAGTTTGTTCATGCTCAATTTTCATTCGAGCTCCAAACTGAAATTATTGTTGAGTGGCAACATAATGGCTCTGCTCTGGCGATGAGGGAGGCAAAGTTGCCATTGTGTGTAAATTGAAAACAATACAATGTGGCCACGGCTGATGTGTAGGAATTTTTGCAAGCATGATACATCTTATTTATTTTTCAGGACAAGGCCTGGTGAAAGCCACTACAGAGGATCATAGCCATCGTTGGAGTTCTGAAAGGACGTGGGTGAATATCAATCTGCCAAATGAACTTTTTTTAGCATGCACATTCACATCTTTATATTAATACTGATTATATATTAACTTGTTTGTTACTGGAAAGAACTTAGCTTCTATTGTGTTTGACTGAAGGAGTTGACCATGTTTTAAGCCTATGTGCATTTTCTAGATGTTAAGCATGAACGGTACTTAAACAACCATTACCCGTACCAGCTCTGTCCGTGCTCCATTTTCCATTGCAGATCATACTCAGAGATAGTACCCCTTAAATGCAGCTGGTCGTCATAGCAAGGCCACACACAACTGCCGCGACGTAATGTTCAATGCGAGACACACACCAGCGCCCCAATTTAATTTAAAACGTTTCAGCATTACTCGGATTGTACTTAATTTAACATAAACAAATATCAAAAACATGTCTAATTAATACTTAATCAACACGTCATACTCCTGGAAAAGACCCACATAAATCACATATTTTAAAGGAATAGTCTACTCATTTTCAATATTATTTCATATTTTCATATTTCAACATATATCAATAATATGTTGTTACCTTAACTAGGATTTGTTGGTGCATCCCTCTGTCGTCTGTGTGCGTGCGCGTGGGCGCTGGAGCGCGCTGCGACGCTTCGATGGCGTTGGGCTTGGCCCCATTCATTCAATAAGGCGTAGCGCTTTTCTGGGCGGAGTTAGAGGAGGAACTATGTTTTATGGCGTGGTGGCACTTTTGGGAGTACCTGGACTCGGCGCAGTAACACCCTCCCTCTCCCATTATGAGAGGGAGAAGGGGAGCGGACTTTTCAGGGGAGTCGGAGTGCTCCCAAAAGTGCTATTGCGCCATGCAGTGTAGTTCCTCTTTTGGATCCGCTTGGAAAAGTGCTACGTTTTATTTTGTACCACCAAACTTGCTCGTATAACTACTCGTCTTAAATAGGAAAAACGTTGATGTGTTTGGTCACTTCTAACTTTATCTCTGATTGGTACCATTACATGAATGGGGCTAAGCTAAATGCCATCGAAGCGCCGCAGCGCGCCCCAGCGCCCACGCGCACGCACACAGACGACAGAGGGATGCACCAACAACTCTTGGTTAAGGTAATAACATATTTTAATATTGAAAATGAGTAGACTATTCCTTTAACTAAGCAAAAAGCCAACGTTGAGCCAAGCAAAAGTACTTCTTAAATGACGCATCAATGAATTGTTAAAATAATCTATAGAAGCATTGATTACTAAAATCATCGTTAGCTGCAGCCCTAGTTTTCACTGACACTCGTTTGTGAGAAAACAATCAAGCTAGCTGCTAAATTTGGAGTCCACACGTATTAGAGACTTTAAGGTAAATGCAGTTAAAAGGACCTAAGCGAGCTGACAGGCAGGTTAGAGACTTTCTGTAATTGTTTTTCACTTTACAAAGTGTTACAGTATGATAGTCTTACCTGAAGAGAGGCTATAAGCACAACATGCAATTTATTTAAATTGCATCAAACTCATAGACTGTATGGTCGGACTTGGTGAATGTAACCCGAGGATACACGTGACACAATCTGTTTTTCAAAATAAGGTGGAAATAAGATTAATTATATTTACAGGAATTATAAAACATGTTACAATGTGTCAATTAAAAGTAAAATGAAATGTTTGGGAAATGACTTACAAATTTCTTTTTGATTTAGGGTTGCTGGAAAAACATTAAATAAATTTGTTGACTTTTTTGCTTTTTCATAACAATTTATATCTATGCAGTGTCTTTGATCAAATTGTTTATCCACCTGATTTCTGACTTAAATGCGGGCACCGCCATCTTTGAGCTCATAAAACTTCCGGTGAGCCACTAAAGCTAATGGTAGTCGTATTGCGAGGGACACGATTGTGACTGGCTTTTTAATGCTTATTATGAAATCCAGGAAGACCGGCGTAATTTGTGCAGTTAGGGGTTGCCATAATAGCTAATACAAATGCAGTAAATCTCTTAAAAACACTGAATGTGTATTGGCGCACGTGTATCTAATATCCATACATTCATCCAGTAAAACCTTTCGTAGAAACTGACAATGAACAATAAATACAATAATTATTCAAAAACAACTAATTATGCTGAAAAAAATATTCTGGTTTATTTATTCTGCTACTATATATTATTACAAAAATGCGTTTACAGTACATATTATATATGACATAAACTGCTTATTTGTTAATGTTTATAATAGTCCATGATATGTTTGCACTTACTTTTGTTTTAAATTATTATTTTAAATAAGCAAATATTTTCATAATCTCATGTCTTATCTACTGCATAATAATATTTCCATAAAACGAAAACAATACTGAATACATGTAAAAGTAGTTTAGTATGTTTATTATGTTTAGATTAAATAGCTTACAATGTGTTGAATGAGAAGGATAAGTTACTGCTGCTGTCAGATCGCGTGAAGCTTGATGTGTCGCCATAAAAACTCAAGTCGATTAAAATTCCAGTTTAAAAAAACTTGCATGCATTGAAGACCCGTCACCCCTAGGAACAACATGAAACGATTGAATATATCTTCATATGATGTATCAGGACACTTCTTCATTTCATCCTCACACTGGCTCATACATGGCTGGTGTAGTAAATATTTACCATAACTGTTTTAATCATGTTTTATGCGTGCTCCCACCACACTGTTTTCTGCTGGCTGGCCATTAAAACTGAGCTCCCACACAAAGAAGGGAAATACGTCACATCTCTTACTCCCGCGTTTGAAAATAATGTGGATAACAACATTATTGTGTTTGAGGTGTAACAAGCTGTGTTCCCACATGTTTAAATGCTCTCTAAGCGAATCTGCGAGACGTTAGTTATTGTTGAAGTTTGAAACTGTTTTCAAACAGACGGAGCGTAGCTAACTCCTCCCCCTCCCTTCCGTGCTTTCATGAACGCGCCCAACCCCTACCCCCAAAACCTTTTTGTCGTTTATTGGCTGGAATACTTTGTTTTGTTTTGTGATGATAGGTTTGGCCACTTGTTGATATTGCCGTTTGTGAAGCCTAGGCTGTCTACAGAGATCGCGTTTTTTTACAGTTTGATCAGCGGACAGGCAGCAAGCAGATAGTGAGGAGATGTAACAAAAAATGTTTTATGGTCTAAAACGCTTCAATTCGCTTAGAGCGCCTTTATTTTGCCGCTTATGAACGTAATCATCATGGAAAACGTTGGTTTACTGATACTACACGCCAGAAGTCGCACCCATAATTTGCACAAATCGTCATGGGGTGTAGGAATAGTGTGCATAGGGCCCAAAATTATTAACAAGAGGGTAACATTCTTCATAGAGCCATAGCTTATTTATTTTGCTTTTAAAGTGCACCAAATGAATGCACTTAACATTAAAATGAACACTTTTCTTTTGAGTGGAAATGTACATCTCAAATGGGGATCTGCAGTGAATGGATAGGACATTGCTGTAAAATATCAGAAAATGTATGTATGTTTTTAGTGAAAAAGTTGTTGATGCAAATGCACTTAACATAGACCTTCTGTTTGTTTTTTGTACATTTAAAACACAATATACTAATACAGAATGTGTGGACATAAACTGGAAAGTTGGTTGCAATTACTGTCAAATAATGTTTATATTAAGTAAATCCCATGTACTATTAAGAAAAGTCTGTAGATATATTGGAGTTGCTTGTTATTACTGTCAAATTATATTCATATAAGGTTAGTCCCATGCACTTATAAGAAAGGTCTGTATATATCGGAGTTGCTTATAACAGTGGTTCTCAAACTGGGGTCCGGGCCGCGAGATGGTGCCAGGGGGGCCCCAGTTTTATGACATTTTATAAAATACATTAAATTCTAATGAATTCTGGGAAATTAAACCAAAAAAAAGGTAGCACTACTTTGTGTATGTTTTGTTTAATTAAAATGTGAAGTTTTAGAACAGTTTTTTGTCATAAATTTTCTTTGGGGGGGCGCGAAGGAATGCACCCACAAAGGGGGGCCGCACGCTGAAAAAGTTTGAGAACCACTGGCTTATAAAGTAAGATGTAATGGAAAAAGTATGTGTGTGTGTATATATATATTTGTGTGTATATATATATATATAGGGCAGTTGCTTGTAATTGCTATCAAATATTGTTTACATAAAATAAACATGTGTATTTTTACATATATGGGAGAATTGCTTGTAATTACTGTCCATTTATGTTTATATAAAGTGAACCCATGCATTGAGTAAATGTCATGTTGATATAAAGTTTTATTAGTATAAAGCAATGTTTATATAAAGTATACCTCATACATTGATGGTAAAAAAATATAGATTTATTGGATAGTTGCCTTAAATCACTATAATATAGTGTTTATATAAAGTAAACCTTTATACATTAATGGTAAAAGCATGTAAAGTTATTGGAGATGTTTTTGTAATTAATGTCAAGTATTGGTTATATAAGGTAAACCCCCATAAATTAATTGTAAACGTATGTAGATATATTGGGAAGTTGCTTATAATTACCATAATAAAAATGTTTTTATAAGGTAAAGCCCCCATACATTAAAGGTAAAAAATATGTAGAAATATTGGAGAGTTGCTTGTTATTACTGCCAAATAATTTTTATATAAAGTAAACCCCCTAGTATTTAAATGGTACAAACATGTAGATATATTGAAGAGTTGCTTGTTATTACTGTCAAATAATGTTTATATAATGTAAACCTGCATACATTAATGGTAAAAGCTTGTAAATTTAGTTTAGATGTGTCTATAATTACTGTCAAATAATGTTTATATAATGTAAACCTGCATACATTAATGGTAAAAGCTTTTAAATTTAGTTTAGATATGTCTATAATTACTGTCAAATAACGTTTTTATAAATAAATAACTGTTAAAAATATGTTTATGAAACTTAATATCACAAGATCTTGTTTTTTTGTACAGGATAAACCCAATATTTTACAGGAATTTACTGTAAATAGATTGAATAATGACATAAAATAAAAGTTTAAGTCGATCAATATACTGGTATTAGGCTTTAAATTAGCGTATCTGAAGGTAATTATACTAAATTTTTTGTGTGTTTTAAATGGAAAAGTCTTTACTTTGACAAGGAGTTCTCGTAGATAAATTGTATTACCTTAAATATACTAAATAATACTGTATTAAAACAGAAATCTTTGTTTTAATTATGTAATTTTAAGGTATTTCTGCAATTTTTAAAAGTTTATATACAGATTTATACTTTCGTTTAACATTCAATGGAGATTTATTTTATGAAATTTTTTATTCTTTCTACAGCAGTTTGACTGTAAAAATACAGAAAATGTTTACGGTAAATATCCGTTTTCAAAAAACAAAATTTTCCCGTAAAATAATTTAAGGTTTTTCACTGTAATTTGAGGGTAAGTGTTTGGCAACTTTGCTGCCAGACTTTTTACCGTTTTTTTACGGGTTTTTTTTTTTACAGTGCAGGCTCCAGAAACATTTCTCAGTGCTTACACCATGTTGTCATACAGAAAACACTAGCATTCAATACTGTTCACTCAAGTCAGCACAATTAGCAAACAATTACCAAGGTGGAAACCTTAAGGGCCCTATTTTAACGATCTAAGCGCAGGGTCTAAATGGGCGTGTCCAAATTCACTTTTGCTAATTTAAGGATGGGAAAAATGGTTTGTGCACCGGGCACACGGTACAAAAGGGTTGTTCATATTCTTTTAATGAGTAATTGGTGTGTTTTGGGCGTAACGGGAACCAATGAGAGTCTCAGCTCTCATCCCCTTTAACTCTTTCACCGCCAGCGTTTTTAAAAAAAAGTTGCCAGCCAGCGCCAGCGTTTTTCATGATTTTCACAAAAGTTTAATGCCTTCCAGAAAATGTTCTTCTTCAAATATATAAACAAACAATATATCAAATGAAAGAACAGACCCTCTGCTTTCAAACAAAAAAAAACGTTTCATCCTACCTTGAGCAGTTCTTTTGTAATCAGCTTTTGAATATGGGTATTGCACCACATTTTGAGCAAAAAACAGAGATAATTCCATTTTTGTTACGGACTTTTCATAGAGATCCCATTCAGAGCGATCTTTAAAACAGACACGGACATCCAGCAGCTTGCCATAGGGCAATACTTCCGGGTTTAAAAAGTTGCGGAAGGGCGCCACCTAGTGAATAATAGCGGTATTGGGGAAAGACGGAAATACTTGTCATTGGCGTGGAAGCGTTTTCTCTTGATTGACGAGATATCTGGTCAATGGTGGGGAAAGATTTAAAAGTCAGTTGCGCTGGCGCTATGTCTAATCCCTATTTAGATGACGGACTTTGTAAACTGAAAAACTAAGCGGAGGAAGAAGATCTCCAGTTTAAGATTAATGTTAAATTATTGTGTTGTTTTTGAAATTTTTATTTTTTATTATACCTTTAAAATCCATTTTCTTTTAGCAATGAAAGTAAAAATAGCAGGCTTTTAATTGCTGTAAATGTATGGCTATCCAATATCATCAAAAAATAATTTACAAGTAATAATAATAATAATAATAATAATACCTTACATTTATATAGCGCTTTTCTCAGTACTCAAAGCGCTTTACATATGAACGGGGGAATCTCCTCAACCACCACCAATGTGCAGCATCCACCTGGATGATGCGACGGCAGCCATATTGCGCCAGACCGCTCACCACACACCAGCTTATTAATGGAGAGGAGACCGAGTGATATAGCCAATTAGTATGAGGGATGATTAGTAGGCCAATGGGCAAGTTTGGCCAGAATGCCGGGCACACCCCTACTCTTTTCGAAGGACATCCTGGGATTTTTAATGACCACAGAGAATCAGGACCTCGGTTTAACGTCTCATCCGAAGGACGGTGCTTTTTTGACAGTGTCCCCATCACTATACTGGGGTGTTAGGACCCACACAGACCACAGGGTGAGCACCCCCTGCTGGTCTCACTAACACCACTACCATATGTAAGAAAAGGTTTGTACTCTAAAAATACTTTATTTGAAACAAACAAGATATAAAGAAGTTACAAACGTGCGGAGAGCCGAAGGGTTTCAGCACCTGGACAGCGCTATTAGGTTTTTTAAAGCATTACTTAAAAATGTTTCTCATCTCACCATATCCACAGGTACAGAGTCATCATATACAATAAATCTGTGGGGTAGAATTTAATTTAAAAAAAAATAAAAACAGATGCATTTGTTTAAAGCAAAGCATTTATTTACTTACCAGGCTGCAGGTGAAGCAGCTCTTTACACCTTCTAACGTCTCATAATCGTTCCTCATTTATGTCCAAGAGACTCAATAATAATCTTTTACATTTGAATGCTTTACTTTTTCATATTAAAAAGCTTTTTTGTGCTGCTGTGTATCCATGTGTGTGATAAGCAAACTCGCGTTGTCGTCCCGTTTATAGGCACATATTTCTAACGCTTTCATTAAATAACAAAAACACTATTGCAGGTTTTTGTTGGTCAATGGCGTAGTTGCCTCAAAATAGCAACGCGCCAACAATGTGCCTGAACACACCTTGTTTTTAGATCAGAATGCCCATGGGTGCAAAAATGGGCGCAAATTAATTTGCTATTTAAACCATGTGCCGCTAAGCGTGAAAATGATCATTTCGCTGGGTTGAAACTAGCAAAAGACACTTGCGTCGCACATTGCACTGCATTGCGCCGGGTGTATGATAGAGCCCTTTATTTTCTACAGTAAGTTACTGGCAACCAGCTGCATAATTACAGCAAATTTTTTACAGTGCACCAAAGGAAATGTAAAAACATGAATCAGACAATAGGTGCCCTTTAACTTTGCTTTATTATATTACATTTGTGATACAACAGCACATAATTCAATAGTGTATATGTAGAAGAATTGTATACATTATACAAGTGTATATATTGAAACCACTGTTTTTAGGGAGCCACACAAACATCAAGAATCACCCTATGAATTTCAACAATGATGACAATAAATAAAATATTCAGATAAACACATCAACTCTTAACATCACAAAACAAACTAAAGTCCAACAGCAAAAATTAAAGCAATCAATAAAATTGTATAATAGTTCATTTGCATAATTAATCAGAACACTAAACCCTCATCAGTAATAACTAAACATTATCAAATTATATTTGCACTTTAAGCAAACAGTTATAGCAGACAAAAAACCCAACTACATTAAAAAGTCAAGGCTCATCATAATGATGACCAAATATGTCCAAAAAAACCATCAGCATCTATACCTGTTAATTCTTAAAAACACAGAATTATTCTCAAAAAGTTGACAAAGTAGACAAATGACAGAGTTTGCAGTAAGAAAGATTAAATGTCTTTTCAGTTGATTTTCTACAGTTGATTGAGGCTAGCACCAAAGATTTATTTTACATCTTAAAAAGTCTTGTGAAATTTCCCCTTTAAAGATAGCTGGATATCAGTTGTAATTCATATTGTATCCAATCCAGCTTTTTTTCTGATTTCCCGAGCAGTATTCGCCAGGTCTTTTATTCCTTCTCTCAGAAGGTATTGTGTGGTAGCAAAGGACAATCCTGCAGCAGCAACACTGCCCGGACCTGGAAGAAGACTCAATGCAAATTCAGCTGTAGACAACACTGCTAATGATGCAGATACACCTATCCTGGTCACTGCTTTTTCTTTAATAGCAGTAGCAAACTTTGATGTGCCCAAATATTCTGTCAAGGGGATATTCACTTTCTCTGAAAGTCTGGTCAATGATTTATCATCTAAGCCAAATGCATAGTAGCACCGTACAAAGAATGCTACCACAATGCCTGCATCACATGCTACTGATAGGCCAGGCACAGGGACCACTGCTATTCCTGCAGATGCAAGAGATGCAGCCCAGATTAGCCCTTTATAAAGCTTTATCTTCTCTTCAAGAGCTTCAGCAGAGCATACTGGCCAGGCTTGTAGGAGAGCAGATCTCTTTTGGATAGGCAAGCCCTCTTTTAGTGTAATTCTAAGGTTTTCAAAATCATATTTCTCCAAATCATAAGATGATATTAAAAAAACTTTGGGGTTTCCCACTTTTCTTAAGTTTTTCTCACAGTCTTCCCTTATTAGGCAAAGAACTTTTTGCTCATTAAATCCTTTTTTTCTTTCCTCTGAAGAGATGTCGTTGTCAATCTTTGAACGAACAAAGTAAAAGTTTTTCTTCTTCTTTTTAATTTCATTAGCCAGCATGATGTCGTTCTCGCAGAACCTCTCTGAGCTAAGGATAATGAAGAAATCATAGGTATCAAAATTGACCTCTTTAAGATATTTATTGGCTTTAAAGTTTGGGCTTCCTATTCCAGGCAGATCCCAGATTTTCACATGTTTCTGTCCAGGATACTCATATTTGGTGCACTCCATTGTAGTTTCTGTGACTCCAGTAGGGGCTGCATCTTCATCATTATCACTCAGGCCTCTAAGAGCATTTACAAGGGAGGATTTCCCAGATCCTGTCCTTCCTGTCACAGCAATGTTAAGTGAAACATTTACCAACTGGTTGAATTCTGCTAAAGCTTTTGCTTTAGCTTTTTCCAGTGTGGATTCCCCTGATGCCTTTACTGCTTCACGAACAGCAGAGTCTTGAGCTTCCATGTTTAAAACTGCAAAAGTTACAAAAGTATTTTATTATTTTAAAATAATAATAATAATAATAAAATATCTCATGTCATTGAATATAAAGGACTGGATTGGACAGGGCTGCGTTTCCCGATAACGTTGTCTCTTAGCGCGCTACGAAGACTCTTAAGTTAAATCTTAACTACAGGCATAGGCGTGTTTCCCGAACTGTACCTTTGCGGGTTTCTTAAGGTATACTTTCTTACGTACGACGTTACCAGTTGCTGTCCATGGCGATGGTGCTGAATAGGTTGATATCGATCGCTCGACAATCAATTGTTCACTTTATGTAATAGGTTTCGCTGCGTTATGAGAAAGCAGTGTTCTTTATTAAAGAAACATTTGAGAAATAGCTCAAGTTAAATTTATTAGGAATATCTTGTAAAAATATTTCAAATTGCAAACAACTAAATTCAACCTTTTATTTTATATCAAACCCGTGCAAAACCCGCAATTCATTTCCAGACGTATCATGCATAAACTGCTCCAATGCATCCGCTATGCCTTCACTTTAAATGACAATTTATATGAGAGTTCCAATAAGTGCGTTGCACAGGGGAATAAGGTGGGTTGTGAAAGTCACCTGCTTGGATGTGCATTAAAATTAAAATATATATAAAAACAAACTGCACTGGATGCGCAAGCAGCGTAACAATGCGGATAAGACTGGAGTCGCATTTCTGGAGCCGCGCCTGTTAAATATAACATAAAAATATATAATATATAAATATATATTATGATTGCATTAGATTTTAGCTTTGATTAGTTTTAATGTGGACATTTTGTTGACCTTAGGAGACTAAACAAGCAGTAATCAAGAGGAGCAGTTTCTTTTGAATGTTTATAAAGAATATGGCATGCAGTTGCCTCAAAGTTATAAAACATTAAAAAAAGTCGAATTAACATCAATAATAATATTTAGGAAAATCAACAATTATGATTTCGTGATGAATATGCTCCTGTGGCATGCAATTTTTTACTTGATTTGTTTTATTTGCAGCTAAAATAGCCGGTAAACTAAAGATTTAACGGATATGAAATGCACAAATGAAATAGTAAGATTCGCTGTATAGCTATCTGCCTGCCATAGTTTTACCAACTCCTTCACCCAAACTCTTTTTTTTAAATAGTTTCTTAAGCCCGTAATACGGAGCCCTTCTGATGACATGGTAAAACTTTTTTTTTAAATCGTGGCCACGAATTAGCAATTCGTTCCCACGAATTATTAAATTGTGCGCACGTTTTAGTAATTCGTTCCCTCGTTTAAGCTAAATCGTGCGCACGATTTAGTAATTCGTTCCCTCGTTTAAGCTAAATCGTGCGCACGTTTTAGTAATTCGTTCCCACGTTTAGGCTAAATCGTGCCCACGTTTTATTAACTCGTTCCCTCGATTAAGTTAAATCGTGGCCACGTTTTATGAATTAGTGCCCAGAATTTCATTTAAACCATCTGGGCTGCGTTCCCCGAAACCTTCTTAGCTCTACGTCGTTCTTAAGTTGTACCTTAAGCTGTACCTTATCGTTAATACGTGTTTCCCGAAACGTTCTTAGTTACGTATCACTTCTGTAAGTCGTTCGTTCGGAAGGTTGGTCTGGAGCACTCTTAGCTATACCTTATCCCACTTGACTCCGCTAGGGGCCATCACTATGATAAAAGCTTGTGTAGATTGCAGTCTATATAACTAAACATCTGTTAAAAAAAGTTGAAGTACACTCCGTGTTAAATTAGGCATTTTTTATTTATTTAAAGAATAAAACATTCACATAATTAGACATTATTACACTGATGGTTGTTAGATTTTTAATATTTTTTTCCAAAGGAACATCAGCTTCAAACTATTATTACAGGCTAAAGAAACTATTAAAAAAAGATTTTGGGTGGAGGAGTTGGTGAAACTATGGCAGGCAACTATACAGCGAATCTTACTATTTAGGGCCCGAGCACCGAGGAGCAGGCCAGAATGGCCTGCACCGAAAGGTGCGAAGCCCTATTGGTTTTGCTCGAATTTATTAGGGCCCGAGCACCGAGGAGCAGGCCAGAATGGCCTGCACCGAAAGGTGCGAAGCCCTATTGTTTTTGCTTGGATTATTAGGGCCCGAGCACCGAGGAGCAGGCCAGAATGGCCTGCACCGAAAGGTGCGAAGCCCTATTGTTTTTGCTCGGATTATTAGGGCCCGAGCACCGAGGAGCAGGCCAGAATGGCCTGCACCGAAAGGTGCGAAGCCCTATTGTTTTTGCTCGGATTATTAGGGCCCGAGCACCGAGGAGCAGGCCAGAATGGCCTGCACCGACAGGTGCGAAGCCCTATTGTTTTTGCTCAAATTTATTATTAGGGCCCGAGCACCGAGGAGCAGGCCAGAATGGCCTGCACCGAAAGGTGCGAAGCCCTATTGTTTTTGCTCGAATTTATTATTTTTAGGGCCCGAGCACCGAGGAGCAGGCCAGAATGGCCTGCACCGAAAGGTGCGAAGCCCTATTGTTTTTGCTCGGATTATTCTTTTTATTTTTATTTTTTTTTTTTTTATTTTTTTCAACACTTTTGGACATTTTGGGGGCCTTAACATACTCGAAAACTCTTGAAATTTGGCACAGACATCAGAGTCGTCCGTGATCGCCGAAAGCCAAAGGCTGGAACACGGGCGTGGCACGGGGGCTCTGTAGCGCCCCCTGTAATGCAAAAACAAACAGGAGTGCACAGATCGGGCAAACATGTACGCATATTTACGAAAGTTGGTACGCATATAGATCTCATCGACCCGAACAACTTTCGCCCTCTAACATTTTAGCTCCGCCCAACAGGAAGTCCGCCATTTTGGATTGTTTAAAAAATGCATGCGGTGAACTTTTGAATACTCCTCCTAGGGGATTCATGCAAATGACACCAAATGTGGTGATCATGATGTCAAGACATTGGACTTGCTAAATTGCGAAGGGATTTTTGATATCTCGAACGGTGTTGCCATGGCGAAGCGGCAAAGTCATGGTGAAATCAGAGAAACAGGAAGTGTCTAATATCTAAGGCAAAAAATGTCTTATTGTGATGACACGCGAGGTGTTTGTTCGTCTGAAGATTCCGATCGCATCGATGTGCCTATTGTAAGTCTCGGGTATAGCGCCACCACCAGGCGCCAGGAAGTGTTGCAGTCACAAAGGTTGATTTTTTTTGACAGTTCCATGTGATGTTCTTTTAAATACTCGTCCTAGAATGTTTATGCGATTGACACCAAAAGTGGTCAACATGATGCCAAGACATAGTAGATGATAAATTGCGAAGGGATTTTTGATATCTCAAACGTTGTTCCCATGACAACGCGTCAAACTTTACTTTCATTTTAAAGGCATATTTAAGCCCATGCAGTGAACTTTTCAATACTCCTTCTAGGATATTCATGCGATTGACACCAAACGTGGTCAACATGATGCCAAGACATTGGAGATGATAAAAAAGTGAAGGGATTTTTGATATCTCAAACGCTGTTCCCATGGCAACGCGTCAAACTTTTTACTTTCATTTTAAAGGCTTATTTAAGCCTGACAGTCGCATGCAATGTTCTTTTTAATACTCCTTCTAGGGAAATAATGCAATTCACACCAGAAGTTGTCAACATGATGCTGAGACATTGTAGACGCTAAATTGCGAAGGAATTTTTGACATCTCTAACGCTGTTCCCATGGCAACGTGTCAAACTTTACTTTTATGTCAGGCATATTTAAGGCTCTTGGTGTGCTTAGATTAACTTTAAATTTGGCACACACATCAGATTTGTCGGCTGTTAAGTGTTGACAAAAATGTCAGATAAAGGCGTGTCTATTTAGTGGCTCACTAGCGCCCCCATTTGTCTAAAATGTGGGGTTTCTTTTACCTACAGTACCTAAATGGGTCAGTAGCAGCATGATATTTACCCACTTGATGCACTTGCCCACCGTGCATCGTTTTCTCGGAGGCACCGTGTAGCGGTAAACAAACGTGCGAGGGCCCGCCATCGCTGCTTGCAGCTATATTTTTTTTTTTTATTTTTTTTTTTTTTTTCAACACTTGTGCTAATTTGGGAGCCTTAACATACTCGAAAAGTCTTGAAATTTGGCACACACGTCAGAGTCGCGTGCCACTAGGCTCATGCAAAGGCTGGAATACGGGCGTGGCAAGGGAGCTCTGTAGCGCCCCCTGTAATTCAAAAACAAACATTGGGGCACAGATCGGGCAAAAATGTACGCACATGTACGAGAGTTGGTACACATATAGATCTCATCGACCAGAACAACTTTCGCCCTCTAACATTTAAGCTCCGCCCAACAGGAAGTCGGCTATTTCGGATTGTTTAAAAAATGCATGCGGTGAACTTTTGAATACTCCTTCTAGGGGATTCATGGGATTGACACCAAACGTGGTGATCATGATGTCGAGACATTGTACTTGCTAAATTGCGAAGGGATTTTTGATATCTCGAACGGTTCTGCCATGGCGAAGCGACAAAGTCATGGCGAAATCAGAGAAACAGGAAGTGTCTAATATCTAAGGCAAAAAATGTCTTATTGTGATGACACGCGGGGTGTTTGTTCGTCTGAAGATTCCGATCGCATCGATGTGCCTATTGTGAGTCTCGGGTATAGCGCCACCACCAGGCGCCAGGAAGTGTGTCAGTCACAAAGGTGGATTTTTTTGACAGTTCCATTCGATGTTCTTTTAAATACTCCTTCTAGGATATTCATTCGATTGACACCAAAAGTGGTCAACATGATGCTGAGACATTGTAGATGATAAATTGCGAAGGGATTTTTGATATCTCGAATGCTGTTCCCATGGCAACGTGTCAAACTTTACTTTCATTTTAAAGGCATATTGAAGCCTTTCAGTTCCATGCAGTGAACTTTTAAATACTCCTTCTAGAATATTCATTCGATTGACACCAGAAGTGGTCAACATGATGCTGAGACATTGGAGATGCTAAATTGCGAAGGAATTTTTGACATCTCGAACGCTGTTCCCATGGCAACGCGTCAAACTTTACTTTTATTTAAGGCTTTTTTAAGGCTCTTGGCGTGTTTGGATTAACTTTAAATTTGGCACACACATCAGAGTTGTTGGCAGTTAAGTGTTGACAAAAAGGTCAGATAAAGGCGTGTCTATTTAGTGCCTGACTAGCCCCCCCCCCCGTTTCTCTAAAATGTGGGGTTTCTTTTACCTACAGTCCCCAAATGGGTCAGTAACAACATTAAATAGCCCACTGATATTTACCCACTTGAGGCCCTTGCCCACCGTGCATCGTTTTCTCGGACGCACCGTGTAGCGGAAAAATAACGTGCGAGGGCCCGCCATCGCTGCTTGCAGCTATATTTCTTTTTATTATTATTATTATTATTTTTTTTTTTTCAACACTTTTGGACATTTTGGGGGCCTTAACATACTCGAAAACTCTTGAAATTTGGCACAGACATCAGAGTCGTCCGTGATCGCCGAAAGCCAAAGGCTGGAACACGGGCGTGGCACGGGGGCTCTGTAGCGCCCCCTGTAATGCAAAAACAAACAGGAGTGCACAGATCGGGCAAACATGTACGCATATTTACGAAAGTTGGTACGCATATAGATCTCATCGACCCGAACAACTTTCGCCCTCTAACATTTTAGCTCCGCCCAACAGGAAGTCCGCCATTTTGGATTGTTTAAAAAATGCATGCGGTGAACTTTTGAATACTCCTCCTAGGGGATTCATGCAAATGACACCAAATGTGGTGATCATGATGTCAAGACATTGGACTTGCTAAATTGCGAAGGGATTTTTGATATCTCGAACGGTGTTGCCATGGCGAAGCGGTCATGGTGAAATCAGAGAAACAGGAAGTGTCTAATATCTAAGGCAAAAAATGTCTTATAGTGATGACACGCGGGGTGTTTGTTCGTCTGAAGATTCCGATCGCATCGATGTGCCTATTGTAAGTCTCGGGTATAGCGCCACCACCAGGCGCCAGGAAGTGTTGCAGTCACAAAGGTTGATTTTTTTGACAGTTCCATGTGATGTTCTTTTAAATACTCGTCCTAGAATGTTTATGCGATTGACACCAAAAGTGGTCAACATGATGCCAAGACATAGTAGATGATAAATTGCGAAGGGATTTTTGATATCTCAAACGTTGTTCCCATGACAACGCGTCAAACTTTACTTTCATTTTAAAGGCATATTTAAGCCCATGCAGTGAACTTTTCAATACTCCTTCTAGGATATTCATGCGATTGACACCAAACGTGGTCAACATGATGCCGAGACATTGGAGATGATAAAAAAGTGAAGGGATTTTTGATATCTCAAACGCTGTTCCCATGGCAACGCGTCAAACTTTTTACTTTCATTTTAAAGGCTTATTTAAGCCTGACAGTCGCATGCAATGTTCTTTTTAATACTCCTTCTAGGGAAATAATGCAATTCACACCAGAAGTTGTCAACATGATGCGAAGGAATTTTTGACATCTCTAACGCTGTTCCCATGGCAACGTGTCAAACTTTACTTTTATGTCAGGCATATTTAAGGCTCTTGGTGTGCTTAGATTAACTTTAAATTTGGCACACACATCAGATTTGTCGGCTGTTAAGTGTTGACAAAAACGTCAGATAAAGGCGTGTCTATTTAGTGGCTCACTAGCGCCCCCGTTTGTCTAAAATGTGGGGTTTCTTTTACCTACAGTACCTAAATGGGTCAGTAGCAGCATGATATTTACCCACTTGATGCACTTGCCCACCGTGCATCGTTTTCTCGGAGGCACCGTGTAGCGGTAAACAAACGTGCGAGGGCCCGCCATCGCTGCTTGCAGCTATATTTTTTATTTTTTTTTTTATTATTTTTTTCAACACTTTTGGGCATTTTGGGGGCCTTAACATACTCGAAAACTCTTGAAATTTGGCACAGACATCAGAGTCGTCCGTGATCGCCGAAAGCCAAAGGCTGGAACACGGGCGTGGCACGGGGGCTCTGTAGCGCCCCCTGTAATGCAAAAACACACAGGAGTGCGCAGATCGGGCAAACATGTACGCACATGTACGAAAGTTGGTACACATATAGATCTCATCGACCCGAACAACTTTCGCACTCTAACCTATTAGCTCCGCCCAACAGGAAGTCGGCCATTTTGGATTGTTTAAAAAATCCATGCAGTGAACTTTTGAATACTCCTTCGAGGGAATACATGGGATTGACACCAAACGTGGTGATCATGATGTCGAGACATTGTACTTGCTAAATTGCGAAGGGATTTTTGATATCTCGAACGGTTCTGACATGGCAAGGCGACAAAGTTGTGGCGAAATCAGAGAAACAGGAAACGTCTAATATCTAAGGCAAAAAATGTCTTATAGTGATGACACGCGGGGTGTTTGTTCGTCTGAAGATTCCGATCGCATCGATGTGCCTATTGTAAGTCTCGGGTATAGCGCCACCACCAGGCGCCAGGAAGTGTGTCAGTCACAAATCTTGATTTTTTTGACAGTTCTATCCGATGTTCTTTTAAATACTCCTTCTAGGATATTAATGCGATTGACACCAAAAGTGGTCAACATGATGCCGAGACATTGTAGATGATAAATTGCGAAGGGATTTTTGATATCTCGAATGTTGTTCCTATGGCCACGGGACAAATTTTACTTTCATTTTAAAGGCTAATTTAAGCATTACAGTTGCATGCGATGTTCTTTTAAATACTCCTTCTAGGTAAATAATGTTATTGACACCAGAAGTGGTCAACATGATGCTGAGACATTGTAGATGCTAAATTGTGAAGGGATTTTTGATATCTTGAACGCTGTTCCCATGGCAACGTGTCAAGCTTTACTTTCATTTTTACACATATTTAAGACTGACAGTTACATGCTGTGAACTTTTGAATACTCCTCGTATGGGATTCATGCGATTGACACCAAAAGTGGTCAACATGATGCTGAGACATTGTAGATGCTAAATTGCGAAGGAATTTTTGACACCTCGAACGCTGGTCCCATGGCAACACGTCAAACTTTACTTTTATTTCAGGCATATTTAAGGCTCTTTGCGTGCTTAGATTAAATTTAAATTTGCCACACACATCAGAGTTGTCGGTTGTTAAGTGTTGACAAAAAGTCAGATAAAGGCATGTCTATTTAGTGTCTCACTAGCGCCCCCGTTTGTCTAAAATGTGGGGTTTCTTTTACCTACAGTACCTAGATGGATCAGTAGCAACATGAAATAGTCCACTGATATTAACCCACTTGATGCACATGCCCACCGTGCATCGTTTTCTCGGAGGCACTGTGTGGCGGTAAAATAACGTGCGAGGGCCCGCCATCGCTGCTTGCAGCTATATTTTTAGGGCCCGAGCACCGAGGAGCAGGCCAGAATGGCCTGCACCGAAAGGTGCGAAGCCCTATTGTTTTTGCTCGGATTTATTCTTTTTTTTTATTTTTAGGGCCCGAGCACCGAGGAGCAGGCCAGAATGGCCTGCACCGAAAGGTGCGAAGCCCTATTGTTTTTGCTCAAATTTATTATTTTTTTTTATTTTTATTTTTATTTTTATTTTTATTTTTTTTAACACTTTTGGGCATTTTGGGTGCCTTAACATACTCGAAAACTCTTGAAATTTGGCACAGACGTTAGAGTCGTCCGTCATTGCGAACAGACAAAGGCTGGAACACGGGCGTGGCACGGGGGCTCTGTAGCGCCCCCTGTAATGCAAAAACAAACAGTAGTGCGCAGATCGTGCAAACATGTACGCACATGTACGAAAGTTGGTACGCATATAGATCTCATCGACCCGAACAACTTTCGCCCTCTAACATTTTAGCTCCGCCCAACAGGAAGTCCGCCATTTTGGATTGTTTAAAAAATGCATGCGGTGAACTTTTGAATACTCCTCCTAGGGGATTCATGCAAATGACACCAAATGTGGTGATCATGATATCAAGACATTGGACTTGCTAAATTGCGAAGGGATTTTTGATATCTCGAACGGTGTTGCCATGGCGAAGCGGCAAAGTCATGGCGAAATCAGAGAAACAGGAAGTGTCTAATATCTAAGGCAAAAAATGTCTTATAGTGATGACACGCGGGGTGTTTGTTCGTCTGAAGATTCCGATCGCATCGATGTGCCTATTGTAAGTCTCGGGTATAGCGCCACCACCAGGCGCCAGGAAGTGTTGCAGTCACAAAGGTTGATTTTTTTGACAGTTCCATGTGATGTTCTTTTAAATACTCCTCCTAGAATGTTCATGCGATTGACACCAAAAGTGGTCAACATGATGCCAAGACATAGTAGATGATAAATTGCGAAGGGATTTTTGATATCTCGAACGTTGTTCCCATGACAACGCGTCAAACTTTACTTTCATTTTAAAGGCATATTTAAGCCCTTCAGTTGCATGCAGTGAACTTTTCAATACTCCTTCTAGGGAAATAATGCGATTCACACCAGAAGTTGTTAACATGATGCTGAGACATTGTAGACGCTAAATTGCGAAGGAATTTTTGACATCTCTAACGCTGTTCCCATGGCAACGTGTCAAACTTTACTTTTATGTCAGGCATATTTAAGGCTCTTGGTGTGCTTAGATTGACTTTAAATTTGGCACACACATCAGATTTGTCGGCTGTTAAGTGTTGACAAAAACGTCAGATAAAGGCGTGTCTATTTAGTGGCTCACTAGCGCCCCCGTTTGTCTAAAATGTGGGGTTTCTTTTACCTACAGTACCTAAATGGGTCAGTAGCAGCATGATATTTACCCACTTGATGCACTTGCCCACCGTGCATCGTTTTCTCGGAGGCACCGTGTAGCGGTAAACAAACGTGCGAGGGCCCGCCATCGCTGCTTGCAGCTATATTTTATTATTATTTTTATTTTTTTTAACACTTTTGGGCATTTTGGGTGCCTAAACATACTCGAAAACTCTTGAAATTTGGCACAGACATCAAAGTCGTCCGTCATTGCAGAAAACCAAAGGCTGGACAACGGGCGTGGCTCAGGGGCTCTGTAGCGCCCCCTGTAATGCAGAAGAAACCATTGATGCACAGATCGGGCAAAAATGTACGCACATGTACGAGCATTGGTACGCTTATAGATCTCATCGACCCGAACAACTTTCGCCCTCTAACATTTAAGCTCCGCCCAACAGGAAGTCGGCTATTTTGCATTGTTAAAAAAATGCATGCGGTGAACTTTTAAATACTCCTCCTAGGGGATTCATGCGAATGACACCAAACGTGGTGATCATGATGTCGAGACATTGTACTTGCTAAATTGCGAAGGGATTTTTGATATCTCGAACGGTCCTGCCATGGCGAGGCGACAAAGTTGTGGCGAAATCAGAGAAACAGGAAGTGTCTAATATCTAAGGCAAAAAAATTCTTATTGTTATGCTAAGCGGGGCGTTTGTTCGTCTGAAGATTCCGATCGCATCGATGTGCCTATTGTGAGTCTCGGGTATAGCGCCACCACCAGGCGCCAGGAAGTGTGTCAGTCATGAACTTTTAAATACTTCTCCTAGGGAATTCATACGATTGACACCAAACGTGGTGAACATGATGCTGAGACATTGGACTTGCTAAATTGCGAAGGGATTTTTGATATCTCGAACGGTGTTGCCATGGCAAGGCGACAAATTTATGGCGAATTCAGAGAAACAGGAAGTGTCTTATATCTAAAGCAAAAAATGTCTTATTGGGATGAAACGCAGTGTGTATGTTCGGCCAAGGATTCCGATCGCATCGATGTGCCTATTGTGAGTCTCGGGTATAGTGCCACCAACAGGCACCAGGAAGTGTGGCAGTCACAAAAGGTGGATTTTTGACAGTTCCATGCGATGTTCTTTTAAATACTCCTCCTAGGATTTTCATGCGATTGACACCAAAAGTGGTCAACATGATGCTGAGACATTGTAGATGATAAATTGCAAAGGGATTTTTGATATCTTGAACGCTGCTCCCATGGCAACGGGTCAAACTTTACTTTCATTTTCAGGCATATTTAAGCACTTGGCATGCACTTTGGGTGCCTTAACATGCTCGAAAACAACTGAAATTTTGCACAAACCTCAAAGTCGTCGGCCATTAGGACCGGGCAAATGCTGGAACACGGGCGTGGCAGTAGGGCTCTGTAGCGCCCCCTGTAATGCAAAAAAATATTGGTGCACAAATCGGGCAAACATGTACGCACATGTACGAGAGTTGGTACGTATATAGATCCCATCGACCTGAACAACTTTCACAATCAAACCTATTAGCTCCGCCCCACAGGAAGTCGGCCATTTTGGATGGTTTCAAAAATGCATACGGTGAACTTTTATATACTCCTCCTAGAGGATGCATGCGATTGACACCAAAAGTGGTGAACATGATGTCGAGCCATTGGACTTGCTAAATTGCGAAGGGATTTTTGATATCTCGAACGGTTCTGCCATGGCGAGCTGACAAATTTATGGCGAAATCAGAGAAACAGGAAGTGTCTAATATCTATGGCAAAAAATGTCTTATTGGGATGCCATGTGGGGTGTTTGTTCGTCTAAAGATTCCGATCGCATCAATGTGCCTATTGTGACTCCCGGGTTTAGCGCCACCACCAGGCGCCAGGAAGTGTGTCAGTCACAAAGGTGGATTTTTTTGACAGTTCCATGCAATGTTCTTTTAAATACTCCTTCTAGAATATTCATGCAAGTGACACCAAAAGTGGTCAACATGATGCTGAGACATTGTAGATGATAAATTGCGAAGGGATTTTATATATCTCGAACGCTGTTGCCATGGCAACGCTTCAAACTTTACTTTAATTTCAGGCATATTTAAAGCTCTTGGCGTGCTTAGATTAACTTTAAATTTGGCACACACATGAGAGTTGTCGGCTGTTAAGTGTTGACAAAAAGGTCAGATAAAGGCGTGTCTATTTAGTGGCTCACTAGCGCCCCCGTTTGTCTAAAATGTGGGGGTTCTTTTACTTACAGTACCCAAATTGGTCAGTAGCAACATGAAATAGTCCATTGATATTTACCCACTTAAAGCAAGTGCCCACTTTGCGTCGTTTTCTCCGAGGCACCGTGTAGCGGTAAAAAAACGTGCGAGGGCCCGCCATCGCTGCTTGCAGCTATATTTTTATTAGGGCCCGAGCACCGAGGAGCAGGCCAGAATGGCCTGCACCGAAAGGTGCGAAGCCCTATTGTTTTTGCTCAAATTTTTTTTTTTTTTTTTTTTTTTTTTTTTTTTTTTTTTATTTTTTTTAACCCTTTTGGGCATTTTGGGTGCCTTAACATACTCGAAAACTCTTGAAATTTGGCACAGACGTTAGAGTCGTTCGTCATTGCGAACAGACAAAGGCTGGAACACGGGCGTGGCACGGGGGCTCTGTAGCGCCCCCTGTAATGCAAAAACAAACAGTAGTGCGCAGATCGGGCAAACATGTACGCACATTTACGAAAGTTGGTACACATATAGATCTCATCGACCCGAACAACTTTCGCCCTCTAACATTTTAGCTCCGCCCAACAGGAAGTCCGCCATTTTGGATTGTTTAAAAAATGCATGCGGTGAACTTTTAAATACTCCTCCTAGAGGATGAATGCGATTGACACCAAAAGTGGTGAACATGATGTCGAGACATAGGACTTGCTAAATTGCGAAGGGATTTTTGATATCTCGAACGGTTCCGCCATGGCGAGGCGACGAATTCATGGCGAATTCAGAGAAACAGGAAGTGTCTAATATCTGAGGCAAAAAATATCTTATTGTGATGCCATGCGGGATGTTTGTTCGTCTAAAGATTCCGATCGCATCGATGTGCCTATTGTGACTCCCGGGTATAGCGCCACCACCAGGCGCCAGGAAGTGTGTCAGTCACAAAGGTGATTTTTTTTCACAGTTCCATGCGATGTTCTTTTAAATACTCCTTCTAGGATTTTCATGCGATTGTTACCAAAAGTGGTCAACATGATGCCGAGACATTGTAGATGATAAATTGCGAAGGGATTTTTGATATCTCAAACGCTGTTCCCATGGCAACCTGTCAAACTTTACTTTCGTTTTTAAGGCATATTTAAACCTTACATCTGCATGCGGTAAACTTTTAAATACTCCTCCTGAGGAAATAATGTGATTGACTCCAGAAGTGGTCAACATAATGGTGAGACATTGTAGATGATAAATTGCGAAGGGATTTTTGATATCTCAAACGCTGTTCCCATGGCAACGCGTCAAACTTTGCTTTCACTTTCCAGCATATTTAAGGCTGACTGTTACATGCTGTGAACCTTTAAATACTCCTTGTATGGGATTCATGCGATTGACACAAGAAGTGGTCAACATGATGCCGAGACATTGTAGATGATAAATTGCGAAGGAATTTTTGACATCTCGAACGCTGTTCCCATGGCAATGCGTCAAACTTTACTTTTATTTCAGGCATATTTAAGGCTCTTGGCATGCTTAGATTAACTTTAAATTTGGCACACACATCAGAGTTGTCGGCTGTTAAGTGTTGACAAAAACGTCAGATAAAGGCGTGTCTATTTAGTGGCTCACTAGCGCCCCCGTTTATCTACAATGTTGGGTTTCATTTACCTACAGTCCCTTAATGGGTAGTCCCCCAATATTTACCCACTTGATGCACTTGCCCACCGTGCATCGTTTTCTCGGAGGCACCGTGTAGCGGTAAATAAACGTGCGAGGGCCCGCCATCGCTGCTTGCAGCTATATTTTTATTTTTTTATTTTTATTTTTATTTTTATTTTTTTTAACACTTTTGGGCATTTTGGGTGCCTTAACATACTCGAAAACTCTTGAAATTTGGCACAGACGTCAGAGTCGTCCGTCATTGCGAACGGGCAAAGGCAGGAACGCGGGCGTGGCACGGGGGCTCTGTAGCGCCCCCTGTAATGCAAAAAAAAACATTGATGCACAGATCGTGCAAATATGTACGCACATGTACGACAGTTGGTACGCATATAGATCTCATCGACCCGAACAACTTTCGCCCTCTAACATTTAAGCTCCGCCCAACAGGAAGTCAGATATTTTGGATTGTTTAAAAAATGCATGCGTTGAACTTTTGAATACTCCTCCTAGAGGATGCATGCGATTGACACCAAAAGTGGTGAACATGATGTCGAGACATTGGACTTGCTAAATTGCGAAGGGATTTTTGATATCTCGAACGGTTCTGCCATGGCGAGCCGACAAAATTGTGGCGAAATCAGAGAAACAGGAAGTGTCTAATATCTAAGGCAAAAAATGTCTTATTGTAATGACACGCGGGGTGTTTGTTCGTCTGAAGATTCCGATCGCATCGATGTGCCTATTGTGACTCCCGGGTATAGCGCCACCAGCAGGCGCCAGGAAGTGTGTCAGTCACAAAGCTGGATTTTTTTGAAAGTTCCATGCAATGTTCTTTTAAATACTCCTCCTAGGATTTTCATGCGATTGACACCAAAAGTGGTCACCATGATGCCGAGACATTGTAGATGATAAATTGCGAAGGGATTTTTGATATCTCAAACGCTGTTCCCATGGCAACGCGTCAAACTTTACTTTCATTTTAAAGGCATATTTAAGCCTTTCAGTTCCATACAGTTAACTTTTAAATACTCCTTCTAGGATTTTCATGCGATTTACACGAGAAGTGGTCAACATGATGCATAGACATTGTAGATGATAAATTGCGAAGGGATTTTTGATATCTCGAACGCTGTTCCCATGGCAATGCATCAAACTTTACTTTCATTTTTACACATATTTAAGGCTGACAGTTACATGCTGTGAACCTTTAAATACTCCTCGTATGGGATTCATGCGATTGACACCAGAAGTGGTCAAGATGATGCCGAGACATTGTAGATGATAAATTGCGAAGGAATTTTTGACATCTCGAACGCTGTTCCCATGGCAATGCGTCAAACTTTACTTTAATTTCAGGCATGTTTAAGGCTCTTGGCGTGCTTAGTTGAACTTTAAATTTGGCACACACATCAGAGTTTTCGGCTGTTAAGTGTTGACAAAAAGGTCAGACATAGGCGTGTCTCTTAAGTGGCTCACTAGTGCACCTGTTTGTCTAAAATGTGGGGTTTCTTTTACCTACAGTCCCCAAATGGCTCAGAAACAACATTAAATAGCCCACTGATATTTTACCCACTTGATGCCCTTGCCCACCGTGCATCGTTTCTCGGACGCACCGTGTAGCGGTAAAAAAACGTGCGAGGGCCCGCCATTGCTGCTTGCAGCTATATTTTATTTGTGCATTTCATATGCGTTAAATCTTTAGTTTACCGGCTATTTTAGCTGCAAATAAAACAAATCAAGTTAAAAAATTGCATGCCACGGGAGCACATTCATCACGAAATCATAATTGTTGATTTTCCTTAATATTATTATTAATGTTAATTCGACTTTGCATCGAAGTTTTTTTAATGTTTTATAACTTTGAGGCAGCTGCATGCCATAAACATTAAAAAGAAAATGCTCCACTTGATAATTGCTTGTATAAGGTCAACACATTTTCCACATTAAAACTAATCAAAGCTTAAACCTAAAACAATCATACTATATATTTATATATCATATAATCTACCCGTTATATTTAAGGTAAACAGACAGGCGCGGCTCCAGAAATGCGTCAATTAAGCGTTATCCGCATTGTAAACGCGCTGCTTGCGCAGTGTCCAAACACATAAACGCGTGAACTAATGAACAACAATTTGTTTTTCTATATTTTAAGTGTAATGCCAAGCCAGGTTACTTGCACGACCCACCTTATTACCATGTGCAATGCATTTATTGGGAACCCCTAATATAAATTATCCTTTAAAGTGAAGGAATAGTGGATGCATTGGAGCAGTTTATGCATTATACTTTTGGACATGAAGTTGCGAGTTTTGCACGGGTTCGATATAAAATAAAATATACAAGGTTTATATTAAGTTGTTTGCAATTTGAAATATTTTTACCAGATATTCCTAATAAATGTAACTTGAACTATTTCTGAAATGTTTCTTTAATAAATAACACCGCTCTCTGATAACGCAGCGAAGTACCTATTACATAAAGTGAACAATTGATTGTCGAGAAATCGATATCAACCTATTCAGCACCATCGCCATGGACAGCACCTGGTAACGTCGTACGTAAGAAAGTATACCTTAAGAAACCCGCTAAGGTACAGTTCGGGAAACACGCCTAGAAAAGGTAAACCTGTAGTTAAGGTTTAACTTAAGAGTCTTCGTAGTGCGCTAAGAGTCAACGTTATCGGGAAACGCAGCCCTGGACATTAACACAACGCTAACAAGATCAAATTCACTCTAACCATTATTAATGACGCATACTTAATGCAGTTTTATGAATTCCTGCCAGGAGTTTCATTAAAATCATCGGAATAGTGACGCTTATTGCAGCTCAATGCATTAATACATTGCTATTAAGTATAAAATTCATACACCTTATGGCTTCTGTATAAATACAGTTTATTAACTCCTTCACAGAATTTCATAAAATATATTGGGACATAACGTGAGCTAACGCATTGATACAGTGCTATATAAGGATCAAGTTCATACATCTTGGGTCTTGAACCGTTTTGTTCACTCCTGCCCGGAATAATAGAGAAACGATAGTCGGGAAATTGGCATGACCCTTAACGCATAGATACAGTGCTATTTAAAGATCAAGATTAATCTATATACCTTATTAATGAGCCATACTTCATATACAGTTTTATTAATTCCTGTGGAGAATAAAAAAAACCTTAACACAACCTTTAGGACATTAACATGACGCTTAATGCATGCTGCATTAAATACAGTGCTTTTAAGATCAAAATCACTTTATTAATAAGTCACATATTCCTGCACAGAATTAAAAAACATATTGGGACATTAACGTGACGCAGTAATTAATTTTGTCATTTATTTTGGTTTGTCCAACTAAAAAATCACCCAAGTGACATAAAGAGATTTTATTAAGTTATTTTATTTTAGTGATATTTAAGCCCCTGAATTATTTATTTTAATTAATTACTGCGTCACGGTATGTTGGGACAATATATGGGCAGGAATAAATAAAACAGAATATGTATATGACTTATTAATAATGATTTTGATCTTTTACTGTATTTAATGCATTAGCATGCATTAGCATCGCTGGTCAAACTGTGCAGCCTCTTTGCTTAACATAAAAGTGCTCAACCTGTTCGGCAGGTCCAACCATAGGGATTTTTAAAAATATATGAGGATCATTGAACGGCTCCTCCCCAAATGGCAAAGTCTGTCGGCCTTTGATGTAAAAAGCTGCGCCGCTCAATGCTTGTTTATTGCAGTACATATGCGGTCGGATTGATCCATCAAGCAGATAGACTATTTGATAGAAAGTGTGGATTAATGTTTAAAATCTCTAGCTTGGTGGTCAGTACATGAATGGATCAAATCAGCACATTTGCAAAGGTTTGTCTCCATATGGCTATATAATAAATACAAATAAGAAGGGTAACTTTGCAGTATCACATTATATATTTTCTACTAAGTGATTTTCATATTATAAACCAGATTATACAACAGTTCTTTCTGGTTCTCGAATCTGATTGGCTAAGACCTATGCGATATTGTGCTGATATCGGCACTGTAACCGCTTCACCTTTCGTATCATTCCGCCACCTAGTGAATGGAGGTCCTAAGCAGGCTCATCTCTGAATGGAAAAACACTGACGAGCTGTTTGAATCACTCTCCGTGTGTGTGTCTCATTAGTTTACTAGCACATAAATCAGTCTGTGAATCCCCAATCAGAACTTATTATTCCTTCAAAGATCAGCGCTCTTGGATGTTACGTTACAGTTAATGGGAGAAATGTCTTGTCACATCGTGTGGACGATTAACACTTGGAAAGAGGAATATAAACACTCGGTTTTTTTCTGGAGCTATATTTCTTATCAGAACGCGAAAACACAGTGGAACTGCAGGTAAGCACCGCAGCTTTTAAATGTGGACATTGATCATTTACTTTATCGTGACGTGACTATTAAAACATGTTATGAGATATCGCCACTGGTATATTTATAAGCAGCATGCAAAAACATCTCTCTGACACTTATAAAAAACAGTTTTATATAGTACTGACAAGAACAAAGTTTAATAATAATAATCGAGTGCTCGTATCACGTTAAGAATAAATGAGAAAGCAATAGTAACGTTATACAAGTAGTTTTATTAACTTTTACCTCGCGCCAAAACAATAACAACACAAAAGACACTAAATATGAATTAAAAAACAAGTACTAGTTTGATCATGACACCAAATACTGCTGATTTGATCTCATTTTGACGATCATAAACAAACAAGGCCAACATGAGAGCCAGGGTATCTCTGTTAGAAATGTAGCCTAGAGAGGGCGGTGGTCAGCGGGGCGAGTGAACACTGATGTCCGCTCATGCTTTGGTTCTCATTCGTACCGAATCTCACTAAGCAAACGTTCAAACAGGCGCTATCTTTACTAATCGACTGTAGATTTAAATATAATACATATACATTCTCGACTGAACTAATCTTAAAACTACACTTTGTGACCAAGAAACGGTAATATAAAGTAACGGCTTTTCTGTCCATTGAGTTGTTATGAGCTTCAAAGCAGCCGAAAGTGTTACCTGTCATTTTGGCCGCCCTCAAATCCGTGGCGGAAGAAGTAGTTCTCAAACAAAGAGGCTTTTAAAATAACTCCGTTGTTGTTTTCTAGTTTTCGTTTTTCAAACGTGTGCCGTCGAACTGTTGTATAAAAGCAATATCGCTCTCGGAGTCGTGTGATATAGCTCTATCTCATCACGGCTGCGACTGCCTCCGGCACTCGGCCTGCGGCCTCGTGCCTCTGGTCTAATCACAGCCGTGATGACATAGAGCCACACCACACTCCTACTCGAGCGATACCGCTTAAGTATTCAACTGCAATATGGCAATATCCTCACAACATTATTATTTCTCAAAACTTTGACAAAAAATTATTTTCAAAGGAACTGTATTATTGCAGTTATTCAAAGATGCACACATTATTCCGCATATGATTTAAATATTAGTCGAGAGTAGGCTATATAACAGCAATGAACGTCTTATATGGCAATAAATATCCTTCAAATAACAGCATAATGAAATTAATAAAAAGACAAGGAAGCAGGATTGGCATGTAAATTGTATTATTATTACCGGAAAAACAGCAAAATAACTGAAATAAACTCTGAGGTAAATGAGCAATAACAGTGGAAAAAACTTTATTATCTATCAAAACTTTATATGACAAAAATTATATTTAAAGTTATTCAAAGATGCACACATTATTCATGAACACGTTCATCTCTGGCCTGGCTCTGTTATGTAATAGCTGATTGACAGGTGCGCAACTCCGTCTTTCGAACAGGTATAATTTTGTATAGTTACTCATTTAGGAAAATTATCCATGATTTAATGATTTTATTATTATTATTAAAATGTTGTTGTTGTTTTTTTTGCAGATTGATTACGATTTGTATACCCTAGTTTAAATACAAGACCTTTTTTTTACCACGGAGGGCCGGTGGTATACGGAATTTTTCCGATAGATTTTTTGGTCCCACTCCGCCCCTGACTATATTAATGAGTTAGGCGTCACATTAATGTCCCTACTTTTTAATGGCCTACTGGGCAAGAATTAAAAAAAATGTATAAGACCCAAGGTGTATGAATTTGATCCTTATAGCACTGTATCATGAGCCAGCTCACGTTAATGTCCCAATATGTTTTTTAATTCTGTGCAGGAATAAATAAAACGGACTATGTGACTTATTAATAAAGTGATTTTGCATTAAGCGTCATGTTAATGTCGGTTGTGTTAAGTTTTTTTTATTCTGCACAGGAATTAATAAAACTGTATATGAAATATGGCTCATTAATAAGGTATATAGATCAATCTTGATCTTTACATACTGTATTTATGCGTTAAGCGTCATGTTGGTGCCCCGATGGTTTGTTTTTTGTTATTCCGGGCAGGAATGAATGGGGTGGTTTGAGGCCCAAGATGTATGAATTTGATTCTTATATAGCACTGTATCAATGCGTTAGCTCACGTTATGTCCCAATATTTTTTATGAAATTCTGGGAAGGAGTTAATAAAACTGTATATATACACGAGCCTAAGGTGTATGAATTTTATACTTAATAGCAATGTATTAATGCATTGAGCTGCGATAAGCGTCACTATTCCGATGGTTTAGGGGAGACCGGGGCTGGTTGTCTCACGGGTTGGTTGTCACACTGCTTATTCCAGACATACGACATGGCGCTGTGGTACAATTTTGATATCAATTTGTTAGCCTTTAATAGCTTACACATTTGCACTTGAAATTTTGCTGAGCAGACACAAAACATTGAGGTTAGGAGACAATTTGTAATTTTTATGGGTCAGAGTAAATTTTTATGTTGGTGTTGTTTTTGTGTTGAGATCTTTTAGGATATTAGTCATTCAAAAACAAAACACTTATTAAAAAGCTAAAAGTAGTAGCTTTATTTTGAGTCATCTTTTAGCGATCAAGTTAAAGCCGTGTGGCAGCTAGCTTATCATGTTTGTCAAGAAGTCAGTTGGGGATGGTTGTCACATAGCTTGCGGGGTTGGTTGTCACATAAGAATATTGGACATGTAGACCTTTTAAGACTGTTTGTGTGTTTTTGTTTGCTGTTAAAATAAAATAAAGCATTAAATAAAGAGGTTTTAACACTAAAAATTATTTCATTTTATTTCTCAACACAGTAGACAATAGGCTTTATGCCCAGCTGCACTACTTCCTGAACTTCAGCCAGCTTCTTGTTTCCTGTCTGCCATTATTGGACAAACTGATTAATCCAGGTATGCCTGACCTCAGTAGTCACAACAACAATAATCAGACACACCTGGATTAATCAGTTTGTCCAATAATGGCAGACAGGAAGCAAGGAGCTGGCTGAAGTTCATAGTGCAGCTGGGCATAAAGCCTATTCAAGTAACTGATCACCCACTTTAATCTCATTGTTTAAACATAAGGGGCATTAATAACAACTATCATAGGGGTGGTATTCATATTAAAACTTATTTTCCGTTTCTAGCTTAAAAAAATAAAAAGTTACACATTATCTTTTCAGATCCCAATTTATCATTGAAATCCTATTGAACCTCTATAGGGACAACCAACCCCATACCCTGTGACAATCAACCCCGTGATGGGGTTAGTTGTCACATTGTGTCAGAGTGTCTTTGATGGTTAATTACTTCCTGTTACAATACAATCGAAAAGTAAAAAGTATACACATTTAAAGCCAAGAGTCCAAAGTTTCATTTCATGTAGGAAATACTGCTGAAAGATTTTTTGAAGATGAGCAATTCATGCATGAGTAAAAATTGTGACAACCAACCCCGGTCTCCCCTAAATGAAATTCTGGGCACTTATTCATAAAACGTGGGCACGATTTAACTTAATCGAGGGAGCGAGTTAAAAAAATGTGGGCACGATTTAACTTAATCGAGGGAACGAATTACTAAATTGTGCGCACGATTTAGCTTAAACGAGGGAACGAATTACTAAATCGTGCGCACGATTTAGCTTAAACGAGGGAACGAATTACTAAAACGTGCGCACGATTTAGCTTAAACGAGGGAACGAATTACTAAAACGTGCGCACGATTTAATAATTCGTGGGAACGAATTGCTAATTCGTGGCCACGATTTAAAAAAAAAGTTTTACCATGTCATCAGAAGGGCTCCGTACTGTAATAATAGTTCGAAGCTGATGTTCCTTTGGAAATTTAAAAAAAATCTAACAACCATCAGTGTAATAATGTCTACACAGCAAAATCCCAAGTGTTAAATTAACACTGCTCGGTGTCCATACAATCCACACCAAGATCGGTGCCAAAAAAACACTAAATCAGTGCTAAAGTCAATAAGACAACGAAGCGATTGAGTCATTAATAGTGAACACCTGCTGGTCATTCCGTGTCAAATCAACTCAGGAATTGTTCCTGTCTTAAAATTTTTATTTTGTTGGCTCTTTTTCTGGAGAAAGTAATACTAAAATGAGGAAGAAAGCCAAATTATTAAATGCAATAGATGAAATTACCATAGTTAAATGAACACTGTCATCATCTCTGTTTGAAAACTAAAATTACAACTTGCTTGCAGAGTTACATGGATGATAGGTTGAACTTCTAAAGAACTGCTGTAAATCTGGTTAATAAAGTAAGTCACCATTGCTCCGATTAGTGTTTCCTCTAGTTGGGTACTTGGGTCTTGAAGTTTAGTGTTAGTTTTCTTTTGCTAATTGTGGCAGTGTGTTTATAAACACATCTGTTAAAGCAGACGAAGATGAGAGAAATGAAGTCTATAACTGTTACTATGTTAATTATTATGAAAGTATAAGTCTTGGGATTCAATGATATCATAAAAAAGTAATCACTAAATATAAGTGTTTGGTTTATGTTCTGCCAACCCTGTGAGGCTCCCATGAAATCCAACAGTGCTTTAAAAGTCCACATACCCTGAAGAGTTAAATATTTTTTACCGAAATCTAATCTGTGGTGTAAGTCAGACACACTGAGACATCAACAATCAGCCTATAAAACACAATCATGGTGACAATCAACAACAAAGCTTCATGCCACAATGCATGCTGGGTACCAGGATTGTAGAAAACTCATTCATAAATCCCATCATGCATTGCAACATGAAAAAAATTTAGCAACTTTCTTACCATTAACTGTCACCATTGTTGAGATTTGTATCAGAAATCATGAAGTCCCTCTTAAGCAAAAAACAACAACAACAAAAAAACACGCTAAAGCACTACGGCAGTCTCATTCAATACAATGTCATTTGCATAGAGCTTTTTTATATGCCTGTTTCTTCATAATTAATTTGTGATCAAATGTTTCAATGATTTGTAGAGTGGAAAATAATAAAAATAAACTGAGAAGCTCTAGAAGGTTTTCCCCTTACATGAAGCAATGAACAAGTGGTCTTACTAAAACATTGTTGCTATTGCTAAAAGAGGAGAGTTAGATCAGAGAAGATCAAGGGACAAATGCCTAACTAAAGGAAACACTAATCACAGTAATGGTGACTTCAACTCAACTCATAACAAACACAAACTTAAGATTTAATGTGATACATTTTGTGATAAATGTCTATTTGACTTGTGAGACATCATGTCAGAAAGAAGATTTGTCTACTAAATCACGCGTGTGGATACTGGAATAGTTGAGCACTTGTATTTTGTTCTGACAGCTGTTTAGAAGTTAAACTTATCCATTTAGAAAATAACTCTGCAAGGTAGCATTTTATTTTTCAAACAGAGATGCTGATAGAGAGGCAAATGTGAAAGATTGCAGCTTTTGGAGGCATACACCCAACAGTATTCATCTATTGCATTTAAGAATTTGTCTTTCTTTATTATTGTAGTATTTTCTCCAAGAAAACGAGTCATCAAAATGAAAATTTAGAGACAGGAAAATGTCCAAAATGTAATTGATTTGAATGACCAGCAGGTGTTCACCATTAATGTCTTAATCATCACTTCATTATCTCATTAACTTTAACATTGATTCAGAGTTATATTTTTAACACCAGTCTTTTTTAACACCGATCTTGGTGTGGATTATATAAACACCAAATAGTGTTGATTTAACACTGATAGAGTTAATTTAACACTGGGGATTTTCCTGTGTAATTATGTGAATGTTTTATTCTTTAAATTAAAAAAATTGCCTAATTTACTTCAACTTTTTTTACAGATATTTAGTTATATAGACTGCAATATACACAAGCTTTTATCACAGTGATGATCCCTAGCGGAGTCAAGTGGGATAAGGTATAGCTAAGAGTGCTCCAGACCAACCTTCCGAACCAATGACTTACAGAAGTGATACATAACTAAGAACGTTTCGAGAAACACGTATTAACGATAAGGTACAGCTTAAGGTACAACTTAAGAACGACGTAGAGCTAAGAAGGTTTCGGGGAACGCAGCCCAGTACAATTTCTTTTAACTTAAGACACTGGCAAAACTTCTGGCTATTGGGTAGCTGCATCGCCCAGCAAAGAAACAGGCTGTCCAATAAGATTTTATCTTTTAACTGTTACTGGTGACAGAGCGCCGTTATGCTAATTTGAAAACCACGCCCACCGGGGGGAAACAATCCAACCATCTCCATTCACTTTGTATTATGTGAGGCCGCCTCCTTTTCATTTTTAGCTTATAAAAAAAACAAAATAATGCCTAAAAGCTGCTGTATGTCAACCACAAAAAACTAGCATTTAAAGACACAAAAGTGAATCACTGACTATGTTTTCCTCTAGTGGGTGTAGTTCTAATAATAGTAGTACTATGAAAAGTTGCCTGTATCCACTTTTGTCTCTCTCTCTCTCTCTCTCTCTCTCTCTCTCTCTCTCTCTCTCTCTCTCTCTCTCTGATATGTATAGACATCTACAAAAAAAATTGCAGTTTTAAAAATATCTGTTTTGACAAAAATTCACACATGTGACCTATAATCTGTTATATCTGAAGTGAATGTTTGGACTGTTGAGGAACAATATCTGTTGTGTATCATTAAATTAAACCCTTGCATTAGCCTACAGTATCTTAAAGCGGTCTGTCTCAATGTCAAAATTAAACAATAAAAGAAAAACATATATTTGACATATATTGATTTTTTTTTTTTGCTTTGCGTAAACAGGTGTAGTTCTGTCATATTTTGTCAGATTAAAACATATCATGCATTGTTTTGAAGTTGTTTAATAGAGAGAGAGATATATAGTCACGTGTTACAGTTTTAAACGTACCTTGAATTTTCTCAAAAAATATAGTCGATTACACAACCTTGTACAGCAATCCAGATCCAATACCTTCAAAGTACAGAACCACTGATGAATGAACCAGATTTTATAGTTGAATTCTGAATGATGTCAGTGGCAACACTAGGGGAGGGGAGAGTTTGCAAAAACGAAACAATCATGTGCATGTATTGTTTATCGGGTATGAGTTTGTTTACAAAGGATTAAGGATGAAAATCATTTGTTTTATAAAAAAAATACATTTAGTTTTTCTTAACTTCAAAGGAGATTTTACTAAACATTACGGATTAAAAAAAATCTTGCATTACAATTATGAGAAAACATATGCACATAAGAATAATCTGCATGTAAGCACATTTGATACTTTTATATTATATGCTGTTTTTGTACTGTTTTTAAAATAATCGAGTTCTGCTCTTACCACACTCAAAGCAGAGAATGGGACATTAATAATTAATGACTGCAGGCCCAATAATAGCCTGCCAAGAAATAAGGAGTGTAAGTCACATGACATTGAAATGAAAGTTTGAAATGTAATAGGAACTCAGATATTAAGAGGTTTGATGCTTTTGTGAGGCATCCCAGCTTTGTTGTCCAAACAGTACTTTTTGGCACCTGAAACTTTGTCTGAGAGATTTTTTACAACATAACGCGATTGATTTTTTATAACAGAGGTGGAAGAGAAAGTACCCCAGGGGGGAACCAGGGTCCGGTGCCAAAGAAGTGGGGCCCACCATGATCACCAGGTTCCTTCCCATACTTTAGTTCACTCGTCAGAGTCAGCTTACAACATGACCGTCTCTCCAAAGCCAGCCCCATTTAAGGCTTTGTAGGTGATGAGCAATATTTTAAAATGTATGCGATATTTCATACACAGCCCTACAGTCATACTGGCAGCAACATTTGTATAACACCGCCTAAATGTATTGTTTTCATAGTCTAAATGTAGGTTTTGTTTTTATAGTTTCTGCAAATTGGGATCTGAGGGAGAAGTTGTTCCCACAACAAATTAATATTTAAGATTTAATAAACTAACTCTAAATATTAGATGTTCTAAATTAGGTTATAATACATCACTGCTTTAAATTTTAAATTCCATAATTCTGTATACGGAAGGATCTGGATTACTGTTTTTTAGTCAAATTCAATCTCCATGTATTGAAGGGGTGAATTACAAATGTAAATGGTGAATTACAACCATCTATAAAATTCTGAGTGACACATTTTGGAAAGGGGTGAATCATATTTAGCGTTACTGATCACGTAATCATGCTTTAAAGTAATTATTTTAATAGTAATTTATGATAATATAATTATACATGCATAGGCCATAGGACATTTTCCAAAGACGTTTTACTCAGATATATGTTACAATATGAAGTAAAAAAAATGGTTGCAACTTTCATTTCAATTAACAATTTTTTAAAGGATTTTGAGGTAAATTGATTTTTTTCTGTGTACAAGGGTTCATTGAGGAACAAGACTAAACCATTCCACTTTATCTACATACACAACCCATCCTCACCCCATGTCGTCAATATTTAACGACACTTGACCATTCGTCAATATGTGACGGTGAGGGTATACCTTTCGCGTCATTTTTGACGAACTGGGGACTTCAATACTATTACGTCCGTTGCATTCTCTTTCCTATTTTCTTACCATTTTCGCGTCGGTTTAGGGTTAGATTTACATAATGACATCCCTACCCAAACCTTACTCTAACCCCAACGCCAGGTGACAACTGTCGTACCTAACTCTAACCCCAACGCCAGGTGACAACTGTTTAATTTCGCGTACACTGTTTAATTTTGCGTAATCTAACCCTAAACCGACGCGAAAATGGTAAGAAAATAGGAAAGAGAATGCAACGGACGTAATAGTATTGAAGTCCCCAGTTCGTCAAAAAATGACGCGAAAGGTATACCCTCCCCGTCACATATTGACGAATGGTCAAGTGTCGTCAAATATTGACGACATGGGGTGAGGATGTGTTGCCATACAGTGTCTCTGTGTGTTTACTTTTGAGACTTAATGCAGATGATGCAGGAACATTTTTTAATGCTACCTCACCCTGAATTTGAACCCCCTAGCTCCCGGCAAGATGCCTGTTACTCTTTCGGTTGAGTTACTGAGAATCTTGGCATGCAAAGCTCAACAAACACATAAGGAATTTCATTGTAATCATTGACTTAACGTGCTGCTGTCTTCTACTAGATTAGTAGATTAGACATAAACAAATGTTTTTATTAAAAAAGAATACTGTGGAGATCATTTTGGTTGTATGTGCCCTGTCAAGAACAGAAGGATTTTTATGTTTGCTTGCTTTTTAAAACACGTCTCTCTGTGTATGCACTACTGAAGGCACTTAAACGCACGCACCAGGGGCGTTGCTAGACATAAAGCTCTACTGGGGCACAGGCCCCCCATTTTTTGCTGACTTTTTTGAAAGCCTGATGTGTGCAAGAAGTGTTATACAATGTCCTTTGCTATTCTACAGTGCAACAGTTACTGTGAAAGATACATATAAGTTACAAGTGTGATCTTTATCATACCTAACATTATCAACATGTTTGGAGGCATAAATGGCATAACATGTTTGGAAATAATGACAGCAGAGAAATATTTTCTACATTTTACAATGATGGCAATAATTAATAACTTATTTTTACAAAAATATTTTTACTAGAATATTTTAAGAAACCAGTAATTTTATGACTGCTATGCTAAATAATCTCAGTCACAGTTACTGCTACCTGTTATGTGAGTTAGTGTCCTGGAGTTAAATATTAGTAAACTAAATATTAATTTCATATCTGAAAATATAGAACAGTATAACACAAACATCTATTGATTTTCTCAGAAACAATGCAATTCTCTAGACTTGACAAGAGGTTTTCCTGAGATTTTTCCTCTAATGTTTGAGACCTGACAGGATGAGGTTGTAGTTTGTCTTAAGGCCGGGGTATACCTTTATTCCGCAGCTTTCCAAGTATACTCCCCGCGATTACACGCGGATGGCAAGAAGATGACGTCACAGATCCATGTCGTTCTTCCGCCATATTGGATAGAACAGAAAACCTTAAAAAAGTTTCACAGGTCACAAATTTTGTCCAAACTTCACGAAACTCGACGTACATGGTCCTTGGACCAAGCCTCACAACTAGAAGGATTTTTGATTTTTGGAAGCATTTGCCCATCACAGCCCAAAAGATACCTGTGGTGTAGTCGCCTAACAGGAAGCAGTTCATATCTCAGGAAATCTTTAACATAAACCCCATTCACACAGACCTTTGGTCCCAAAAAATTCCCGTAAAATTGCCAGACAAGCGTCTGTGTGAACAAAAACTCATTCCGTTAATCTTCTGGGATTGTTGCCGGAAAGAGGACCTAGTCAGATACCCGGATAACCCTCTGTGTGAACAAAAAGCCGAAAGAATGCCGTAATGGGCGTGTCGTAATGAGGACGTACGCATCATCACAACAAAAGTTATGGTTCAGCTCCTTACAACGAGAGATAACATGCATATAAAAATTCACCACGAGAAATGTTGCAAACTAAATTGACGCAGTAATCAGGAAATGATAAATGAGACGCATAAACAATGACGCACGTGCCGTAGTGAGGGCGCGCGTGTCATGGCAACATGAAGTTGGTTCAACTCTTTAAAATGAGGGATTTACAACATTCACAACGAGAAATGTCAGCAAACTGGACTGAAGCAGATATCAGGTAAGTTAGCTCTTTACTTGCTGCGTTGAAACCGAGATCATTCAGCAGCATAAAAGAATATCGCGTCACATGCTCATTTGAGCTATAATAAACGAAAATACCAGCGTGTCATCCCAACAAGATATATCGTTCAGCTCCTCAAAATGCGGGTTTTAAATGCATATAAACAATCACGATGAGAAATGTCTGAAAACTGTATTAAAGCAGAGATCAGGGAGCTCGTCAAATATCCACTCAGAAGCTGAGATCATTCACCAGCATTAGAACGGCGCGTCACGCGCTCCTTTATAGTCTTATCATAAACAAAAATGCACGCGAGTGGCTCTTGGAGGGAGAAATAATATATAATATGCAAACTTCAGACGCTGCGTAGAAGAGAGGGCGGGACTTTCAATAGGTCATGTGTCTTTCTGGGACCATCACATGCCGGGTAAACTTGGCAGTATGAATGAAAAAAAAACGAACTATTCCGGAAAAATCCAGGATGCATATCCCGTGTATTTTACGGAATTTCTGTGTGAAAAGGGCTATATCTAAACCAAATTTTTTATATGAACTCTGGACTCCAATGTGAAGATGCCCAAGATAAAATAAAAACATTGCAGTAACATGTCTATATTATGTTATTTTCACTTTATTTTCAAATATACAATTGAACCCTATGTAAAAATAAAAATTTCAATGCGACTTTACCACTAGAGGGCAGCTCAAGTGTGTTTAATTGCCTTCACACGTGACTAGACAGAAACTACCCTGACTGCGTGCCTATTGAAAAACTATATATACTGAGTATTATTTGATACTAAATCCGATGGAATATTAATATTTCTCATATACTGCAAATGGATGTTATATTCTGAACGCTTGGAGCAACAACCTTGTCTTTCTTTTTTTAATGATATATGGCATGACAAGTTTAATTCCCTTTTGCATCAATGTAATAATGTAAACGTATTAGTTTGTAAAGACGCGTGAGTGCCGCGTCCTCGCCCAACAGGTGCAGTGCTTATAGCCGCGATCGGTTCGGCGTCGGCTCTATGACAGCTACATTGTTTATGGTTTAAATGATTGTGGATTGATGCGAAAAAGTCAGTATATACCATAAAACCATGCATGTTCAGGGACGTACACAGGGGGAGGGGGGTTGCTCAGGTTGCCCAGGCAATTGTGCCCTTCTCGACTCAAGTTGCCCTTCCGAGGTGGAAACAAATAAATTGTACTTTTACTTCGTTACACTGTGCGGCGTTCCTTCGTTACTGTATTTTAATTAATTACTAAGGGCTCAGTCACACCAAAAGCGCTTTAAACGCTTGCAAACGCAAGGTGCGACGCACTGCCTTTTTTAAAAAAGAGCAGTGCAGCGCGGCTTTTCATATTGCTAAGCAACCACCGAGTCAGCTGTCTTGTCAATCAAATATTGAAGCGTGAGCGCTCTTTTGCTGTTAACTGTCATATTAGCAGAAACTTTAAAAAGAGGACGCTTGCTCTGACCTTGTTTGAGGATGAGAGGTGCACAAACACGCAGAAGAGAGTGAGCGAGTGGAGTCCGGTTCTTCAAAGCAACTGTAAACTTCCCTCGCCACAACGTAAGGCCCGCCTCTCCCCTCATTCGATTGGACAATGGAAGACGCGAATGACGTCAGGCGCTTTCTCCGCTCTCAGCGCTCCTTCAAAAACGCGTGCGCGACAGGCGGCAGAAAACCGCAAGGCGCTCGGCGCGCATAAACGGCGCGCAAACGCGCATAAACGGCGCGCAAACGCGCCCTGCCCATAGAATATCATTCAAAAAAGGCGCCTGCAACTGCCATAAACGCTTTTGGTGTGACTGAGCCCTAAATGTGTATTTTATTTTTAAAGTGCCATCTTGTGTTTCTGGGCCATTGGTGTGTTAATGACTCGTTTGAGTCGATTCATTACAAAGTATTGCAAATAAATGAGTCTTTTGAGTCGATTCTTTACAAAGCAAATGGGCCAAACGTTTTGAATTGATTCGCGAATCAGTTTGAATGAATTGTTCAGATCGCTGCAAAAACTAGATCGTCTCATGCTGTTTTACAGCCTATGTAACGTTAGAAAGGTGCAGAACGTAAACAGTGTTGGATGATGTGGATATAAATTTACCAATCTTGAATGAATTGTTCAGATCGCTGCAAAAACTAGATTGTCTCATGCTGTTTTACTAGCCTATGTAACGTTAGAAAGGTGCAGAACGTAAACAGTGTTGGATGATGTGGATATAAATTTACCAATCTTTTAACTAAAAGCAAAACTTCACACATGTACCCGCCATTATATATGCGTGACCTGTTTGTCGTCAAACACAGTTAAACGCTCACAGCCTCCAGAAGCATTGTAGCACAGATTGAAGAAAATCCATCGATGATTGACGTCTGATTTGTTGTATACTGTACTGTATGATGTAAGTGCTTCTCACAACACACACGTGACTAGGGTTGCCAACTCTCCTGTATTAGCCGAGACGTCCCGTATTTTGAGCCACATTTTTTTGTCCCGTTTTTTGACTGCTACGATGATCTAACCAGTGACTGATACAACAGGCTTGTTCGACTTCATGCGGCGTCACAAGAACCTAGTGGCAGATAACATCAAAATCCTGCGAGAGCGATTCGAGAAATCATATAAAAGAGACTGCTTTCGAAATGCTCTCGCGGTACTTTGATGTCATCCACCTGTCAGTTCTTGCAGCACCACAAGCAGCAACACAACAACAGCAGTGCTGATCACGACACCTTTCATCCAATCACAATCAGTATACGTTTAAGAGGGTAATAGAACTAATACGATTTCAAGTTTTTTTTATATATAGTTGGTTATTTAGCTGTTTGTGCATGTATAATATCTGCATAGTTACAAAGTTTGTTTTCAATTCTGAAGAGATCGCTGATCCAGAGACCTACCTGAAACCTGACCTCAAGGCATTTCCAACTTTGCTAGGAAATTCTCGCACTTGTGATTTACAGACTGTAACGTAAGTGTGTTTTAACTATTTAATGTTAACTCAATAGCTGATCCAGAGACCTACCTGAAAAGCCTCAAGGCATTTCCAACTTTGCTGGGAAATTCTCACTCTTGTGATTTACAGACTGTAACGTAAGTGTGTTTTAACTATTTAATGTTAACTCAATAACTAAAAAAAATACAGCTCACGGAATCTATGTTAGTTTGTCACACGTAAGATTAACATCAAAGAGGATAACATTTTACCCTTGACTCCTGTAACGTTACCCTTGGTGCAGGAGTCAAGGGTTTTTTTTAAACAGATATTAAAGGTTATGGTTTAATTAATTGACTGTGTAAAAAGTACCTGCTGTAAATTGACAAATTATTAATAAACCGTTTGCAAAGGCATAAGAGTTATAAATTAATATTTAATCAGGAGATAAGCTTTCATTTTGACAAATGGCTTAAATAAACTGTATACACAAAACCATATCCTCACTGTTGCGATGCCATCCTTTGTCCCATATTTCAGAGTAAGAAAGTTGGCAACCCTACACGTGACATGATATTCACAACATAAGAAAATATGAGTTTTGTCTAAAACCAGTTTGTATCATGTAAATGTAAACTGTCGATGTCCTCAGACCATCTTAGGAGATTCTAACTTTATACATAGTGAATGCAAAACTCTTGTTAGTCATGTCTGATATTTCAGCTATAAGTTACATTAACATTGAGACTAGAGTTAATTTGTTAATTTGAAATGCTTGTCTATTCTGTATTTGTATTCTTTTTTCTGTACTGTTAGTGTCTGTTGCCCTTCATAAGTATTGGGAAAATACAGGCAAATTTCTTTGTTTGCTGTGGAGTTAAGAAATGTCTAAACATTAAAATCTGTCATATAAACTTTTTACCTGTTTTAACATAGACAATATTCCAACTCAATTGAACAAAACATTTGTATTTTAATACTCCTATCTAATGTGGGCATTTTGAGACCATTGACTAAGAAGTGTTGAAGTGATGAACTTTGTCCTGATGCATTAATTGTTCACACATGAAAAGCATTAAATGTGTAGGATCAGTTTGATATGTTTTGAAATGCACTTATGTGCATTTGGGCACAACACACATAAGTCAGCATTAAATGCTGTTGTTCCCTTTCAGTCGGTCACTACGACGTCACGTCGTGACCGACGAATTGGGAACCGCTTCGCGGGTGACCTATCTACTTCGAGAACTATCAGAAACGCCAATGAACTTGGCATGCAGGTATTTGCATAATGCCGGCGCCGCCCCGCCAGGTGCGTATATAAGGCACAGGTGCATAATACCAAATCAGCTTTATTGCTTCGAAGCCGGCAGACATCTGCTCTCGAGAAGCTGTTACTGATCTTCGTAGATCCTGTGCTGTGTGGGAAAAAATATCTCAGCTTGCTGAAGTTGGTTGGGCAAAGACACCTCAGTGGAGGCTCGCAGTGTTTTTTCCACCCTTTCTCTCTCTCTCTGTCTCTTTAATTTAGGACTTGAGTTCGAGTGAGTGCGTTTGCCTCTCCCTGTGTGTTTCACCAGCTCGCACAAAAGAGTGATTTCCCTAAAAGAGCAGCACGTTTGAGCTTTGTGTCTTTTTAAAGACAGCCACTCATTCGTGTCACGGTCGGGGTCGTCTTTTTAAAGATGGATTTCCGTCCGTGCTCCGTTTCTGGATGCGGTGTGTTTATCGCCCCCCAGGATGGCCACAAGCGTTGTCTCTCGTGTCTGGGGCTCCAGCACGCAGAGGCAGCGTTGCGTGATAGTTCATGCCCCGTCTGCGAGGGCATGACTATAGCGGATTTGCGGAGACGGGTGTCGTTCCTCCGGCAACGGCCCCCGCCTTCCCAGTCTGGTGCTGCTAAGGGCGCAGCTACCAGATTGGCGAAGGATGACCTCCGTATAACGGTGCTGGGTCGGTCTGCTGGTTCGTCCAGTAGCTCCCAGCGCCCTGATCCGTTGCCAGCGGAGGTCCCGATGGAGACGAGCGGCCCGTGTTCTACGGTGTCCTCGCGCTCTGTCGAGCCTCCACCTGACGCGATATCCACCGTAACGTCGGAGGGGGGGTTGTCAGCCTCGGACGTCGATCCGGATCCGCTCCCGCCTTCGGGCCAGGTTGCGGCTTCTGCGTTCGACCCTGAGATGGCAGCCATGCTCGCTCGGGCGGCGGAGGCGGTCGGCTTGGAGTGGGCTAAACCTCCCCCACCTGAACCGTCCCGCCTCGATGATTGGTTCTTCGGGGGTGCCAGGGCTTCTCAGTCCTCGCCCCCGGTGCCTTTCTTACCCGAGGTGCATGAAGAGCTGACGCGGTCGTGGAAAACCCCGTTTTCCGCCCGGAACCGGCCGTATCAGCCTTCACCTCTCACCTCTCTCGAGGGTGGAGATGCCAGGGGGTGGTATCCCGTCAGTGGAGCGCCCGGTCGCGATGCAGTTGTGTCCGGCCGGTGTCGCTTCCTCCTGGCGGGACCAGCCTACTCTCCCCTCACGGGCCTGTAAGCAGTCTTCGGCGCTGTCCCGTGCTGCTTACAAGGCTTGTGGGGAGGCAGCCTCTGCCCTGCATGCCATGGCATTGCTGCAGGTTCATCAGGCTAAGGCTCTGAGGGATCTGCACGCGGGAGGTCACGACTCGGCGGAGTTCTCTGAACTACGTGCGGCTACAGATCTGGCGCTTCGTGCGACCAAGGTCACCGCACGCGCCGTCGGGCGTGCGATGTCTACCCTGGTCGTCCAGGCACGCCATCTCTGGCTGTGTCTGGCGGACATGAAGGACGCTGATAAAACCCGGCTCCTGAATGCTCCGGTTTCCCAGACCGGCCTGTTCGGCGAGACGGTCGAGGAGTTTGCCCAGCAATTCTCCGCGGCCAAGAAGCAGACTGAGGCCATCGCTCAGATCATGCCACGTCGGAAGCGTCCTGCGCCTGCCCCATCCACGTCGGCGCCTCAGCCTGCTCCTCGCCGAGGGCGTCCTGCGGCGGCCGCCTCCGTTCCTCCCCGGGGCTCTTCTAAGAAGCGAGGAACCGGTCGTCAGCAGCCCGCCCCGCCCGCTCAGCCCGCTGCAAAGGGTGGTAAAAGAAGATCAAAGCGGCCCTGAGACGGGCGACCTAGAGATGGAGGGGATCGCTCTTCGGGAGATGGTGAAGGCACCACTCCCCCCACCGGAGGAGGGCCGGTTGGGGAATCTTTTGTTTCATTTTTCTGTTCCGCCGACTTTTCAGTCGGCACCCACAAATCCACAAAAAGAGCGAATTCCACTTCCATCTCTAGGTCTTCAGATGAGCTCCGGAGATACGAGAGGGCTCATAACCCCCCCTCGTTCTCCGACTCATCAGAGGAGAACGAGAGCGACGCACGGGCTCATAACCCCACCGCGCTCTCAGCCGGTAGGAGACAGCTACGGGCTCATAACCCATCGTCTCCCTCCTCCTTCGCCAGAGGGTGCATCGAGTGGTGTGAGGTGTCTTCAGCAGAGCCTCCCTTACTCAACCACCCAGCAACGGACTCAGGTGAGGGTTATCACACACAACACTGCTGTCGGTGAGGCCGTTACGCACACACCGGCGATCACCTCCGTTGCGCCCGCCGCGGGTACACCGATCGTGCCTTTAGTCCCTCTCGCACGGTATCTGGGGGCGTGGGAACAGCTTCCCAGCCCGTCGCGTTGGCTTTTACGCACGATTCGTCTCGGCTATGCGATCCAATTTGCCCGGCGTCCCCCCAAATTCTCCGGCGTTCGTTTCACTACGGTGAGAGCTGCCGATGCGCACGTCCTCCGTGCGGAGATCGCTGTCTTATTGGCGAAAGACGCGATTCAGCCGGTCCCTCCAGCCGAGATGAGGTCGGGGTTTTACAGCCCTTACTTTATTGTACCCAAGAAAAGCGGCGGCTTGCGACCGATCCTGGACCTGCGTTCGCTGAACCGTGCACTTCACAGAATGCCGTTCAAAATGCTGACGCCCAAACGCATATTTCCATGCATTCGTCCAAACGATTGGTTCGCATCTATCGACCTGAAGGACGCGTACTTTCATGTATCGATTCTCCCCCGGCACAGGCCGTTTCTCCGCTTTGCGTTCGAGGGGCGAGCATACCAGTACAAAGTCCTCCCATTCGGGCTCTCTCTGTCGCCCCGTGTATTCACCAAAGTAGTGGAGGGGGCTTTAAAACCCCTGAGAGAGAGAGGTGTGCGCATTCTCGCGTATCTGGACGATTGGCTAATAATAGCTCAAACACGTCAGACGCTGTGCGATCACAGAGATTTAACTTTAAAACACCTCGCTCGTTTGGGTCTTCGGGTCAACTGGGAAAAGAGCAAGCTTTGCCCCGTGCAGAGAATCTCTTTTCTCGGTATGGAACTGGACTCGATCGATTTGACAGCTCGTCTAACAGAAGCGCGTGTACAGTCGATTCTGACTTGCCTGAATACATTCAAGAGCAAGAGCGCGGTCCCGCTGAAACAATTTCAGAAGCTTTTGGGGCATATGGCAGCAGCCGCAGCTGTAACTCCGCTCGGACTGCTTCATATGCGACCGCTTCAGCGTTGGCTTCACGATCGAGTCCCGAGGAGAGCGTGGTTGCGCGGCATTCACCGTGTTATCATTACACCTGCGTGTCGTCGCACTTTCACTCCGTGGTCAGACCGTGCGTTTCTCCGAGCCGGTGTGCCTCTGAGACAGGTCTCCAGGCACGCGATAGTATGCACAGATGCGTCAGACACGGGGTGGGGGGCCACGTACGATGGGCTTGCGGCTTCGGGGGTCTGGACGACACCCCAGCTGCATTGGCACATAAACTGCCGGGAAATGTGGGCTGTATATCTTGCGCTCGTCCGTTTCAGCAACGAGTTACGGGGCAAAGATGTATTAGTTCGAACAGACAACACTGCGACCGTGGCGTACATCAATCGTCAAGGCGGTTTACGCTCGCGTCACCTGTCGCATCTCGCCCGTCACCTCCTCACTTGGAGTCAGAAGAATTTGAGGTCTCTTCGTGCCATTTACATCCCGGGCACGCTCAATGTAGAGGCGGATGCGCTCTCTCGGGCTGCGCGTCCCGGCGAATGGCGACTCCACCCCATTGCGGTTCAGCAAATTTGGAGACGTTTCGGCAAAGCGCAGATAGATCTGTTTGCTTCCCCAGAGACGACCCATTGTCGCCTGTTCTATTCACTAGCCGACGACTCGCTCGGCGTGGATGCATTGGCACACAGCTGGCCGCGAAACATGCGCAAATACGCGTTCCCTCCGGTGAGCCTCATTGCGCAAACCTTATGCAAAATCCGGGAGGACGAGGAGAGCGTGCTGTTGGTGGCACCGTATTGGACAACCAGGAGTTGGTTTCCAGAACTCTCTCTCCTCGCGACAGCCCCTCCGTGGAAGATTCCCCTGAGGAAGGACCTTCTTTCTCAACAAGAGGGCACATTATGGCACCCGCGCCCCGACCTGTGGAACCTCCATGTGTGGTCTCTGGACGGGGCACGGAGGATATGAGTGATTTACCGCAAGAGGTATCTAACACTATTGCTGCTGCGCGAGCGCCGTCTACGAGACAGGCTTACGCGCTTAAATGGAACCTGTTTGTCGACTGGTGTTCTTCCCGAAGTGAAAACCCACGAGAATGCCCGATTAGTGTTGTGCTTTTATATCTCCAGCGTCGCTTGGAGAATAGGCTGTCACCATCCACTATTAAAGTCGATATCGCTGCGATATCAGCTCACCATTCACCCGTAAACGGTAGAACAGTGGGTCAGCACGACCTAGTCATTAGATTTCTCAGAGGCGCTCGAAGACTGAATCCTTCGCGTCCCCCCTCTATTCCTCCTTGGGACCTGTCCTTGGTGCTGAAATCACTCCAGGAAGCCCCATTCGAGCCTCTGCATAGTGTGAGTGTTAAGTTTCTTACAATGAAAACTTTAACTCTCCTTGCTTTGGCTTCTGTTAAGAGGATAGGGGATATTCATGCATTTTCGGTCGATGAATCGTGCCTTCAGTTCGGGCCGGCTGCATCCAGCGTAACACTGAGACCCCGGCCCGGCTTTGTGCCCAAAGTTCCCACCACTCCTTTTAGAGATCAAGTGGTGAATCTCCAAGCACTGCCTTTGGAGGAGGCAGAACCAGCCATGGCTTTGTTATGTCCTGTTCGTGCACTACGTGTGTATATAGACAGGACGCAAAGTTTTAGGACCTCAGATCAGCTCTTTGTTTGTTACGGTGGTCAGCAGAAAGGAAAAGCTGTCACCAAGCAGAGGATGTCCCATTGGATTGTGGATACTATAGCCCTTGCATATCAAAAGCAGAATGTGCCTTGTCCATTTAATTTACGTGCCCACTCTACTCGCAGTGTGGCATCATCTTGGGCACTGGCTCGCGGTTCCTCGCTAACAGATATTTGTAGAGCTGCAGGCTGGGCGACACCTAATACGTTCACAAGATTCTATAGTGTTCGTGTCGAACCGGTTTCCACTCGGGTTCTTTCTACTAACTAGTTAAGAATGCCGAGGGTCGGCTCGTGTGTCGGCTTGGAGCCTCTATTTTGGTGCTGCACATTTGCACCATTATGGAAGGCCATCGGGGCAAAAACGTCTAAAAAACTGTTTTTGCCTCTCCTCCACCGCCCTGATAGCTGGTGTTGCGGAGCATCCGCTGTCAACCTATCACTGATGTATTCTCTGTAAACCTGTGTAGGCTAGGCGTCCACATTTGTCCCCTACGTGGGGTTCATTTGTGTGTATAGTCCGTGGGGTTCTAATCCTCCACGTTTTTCCTTAGCAGAGCCTGCTCTGCATCTCTCAACATACCATGTATTGTTCAGAGACTTTATTGAGCAACCTGTCGGTTGTTTCATATATTTTTATGTCATCCATTTAACCTTCTTAGGGGATGGCTTCCGCAGTGTTCTAGCTCCGCTCAGTTTAGACGCTTCTCCCAGTTCGCTGCTTCACTATCGTGGGTTAAGGAACAGGTAGTGACCGGCCTTCTGCATTTCGCCTTAGGTTCCGCCCCTTATGTGGAGGGCGGAGGGCTTTTGCAGGCACTGGAAGGGTTCAGCTGCAGTGGCGTTTTGGTAGGGATTCCCAATTCGTCGGTCACGACGTGACGTCGTAGTGACCGACTGAAAGGGAACGTCTCGGTTACGTATGTAACCCTCGTTCCCTGAAGGAAGGGAACGGAGACGTCACGTCCCGTCGCCACAGTTTGCTGTTCCATTGCTGTCCAGGCCGGGCACTGTTGCTCGGCTTCTCAGCAATAATATAGCTGATTTGGTATTATGCACCTGTGCCTTATATACGCACCTGGCGGGGCGGCGCCGGCATTATGCAAATACCTGCATGCCAAGTTCATTGGCGTTTCTGATAGTTCTCGAAGTAGATAGGTCACCCGCGAAGCGGTTCCCAATTCGTCGGTCACGACGTGACGTCTCCGTTCCCTTCCTTCAGGGAACGAGGGTTACATACGTAACCGAGACGTTTACAGATGTGGCCTTTAAAAACGCGCGTTTTCTCCCGCGGCATTCGCCAATTCGTCTCGCAGAGTCCCGCAGCATTCTGCAAGTGCGTTCGGGGGGGCTACTTTTCCCTTGCCCTTACTGTGTTTCGCTTCAAAGAATATCCACCAGGTGGCGCATAAAAACATTGTCATTGCCGTTGTTTCCAGAAGTTAATAAGGGCATTGCTGAATATTTTACATTGAATTGCTGTTTTTGAAGTGATATGTCAACCCCTTCTTGCCAGCATAACAGCGCATACAAATATTAAGATGACTGTACGTGCAATGCGCATTTATAGTAAGTGCAACAGATAATTTAGTGTGAGCCTAATAAACGCGACTCGTGATATGGGTTGCTATTTACAATGAATATCTTAATTATTTGTGTTGTCGAATTTTGACACCGTTTCATTGTTTGTTCATAATATTTATAATTGTCAGTTTTTCAAAAAAGTATCAATATTTTAAAGAGATTAATGTGGTATAAAAAAGACATGTTTTAAAGTTTAAAACGTTGTAAAAAATATAGTAGTATTCTTATATTTTAAGAATAACAATATGATACATTTATACTCCGCTAAAATGCTTTACATATGGAAAGAGGAATTCTTCTCATAACAGATATTTTTATGTTATTATTAAGACGTAGGCTACATCTAATAAAATAGCGAACAGAGAAACTGTGCCTTTTGCGGACGAAAAACACCTCCGAAATATTGAGTTTATGAATATTTACACTTACAATATGTACTTTGTGAAATGTGTGTGTAATAATTTTATAACATGTGGCTGTAGAGACAAACACGCTGCGTCGCCTTTCAGATATCTTACACGTTCGCATTCAACACTTTTAAAAACGTATTTATATTAAATCTAATGAATAATTATAAATTATGACATGAGAAAATTAGAAGTGTGCAAAAGAGCACAGTTCAGATATTTTTAGCGGTTTTATACACCTTTCTGCCTTGTTTAAATTAACAAGAATTTTATTTGCCACTGTCAACACGTTTTGTGATTGATTTAATGATTTATTACAGAAACTTCTATGAAGCAAAGCTATTGTACTAAGCATCTCTCTCTCTATATATATATATATATGTTATAAATGTTGTAAAAAAAATATTAGTATTCTTATATATTAAGAATAACAATATGATACATTTACATTGCGCTAAAATGCGTTACATATGGAAAGAGGAATTATTCTCAACCACCACCAATAAAGTTTAAACATTATTCTTTAGAAAAACGCCTCGGAAGTGTTGAGTTTATGAATATTTACACTTACAATATATACTTTGTGAAATGTGTGTTTAAAATAATAAATTTCATAACATGTGTATGTAAAGACAAACACGCCGCGTTGCATGATTTTATAAATACCGAGGTCCATATAAGTATTTTCTAGGGCATGCACCCCAGGAAAAAAACTTCTTATTTCCCTGCTCTACATATATGAATTTTAATAAATCAGAAAACCAAAGAATCAAATACCTATAGATTTCAAACCATATTAGTATGCAGAAAACTTTTGTTGGTCATTAGGAATACATTGTAATAATTATTTTACCATCCTGGGCACACTGCTGCACACTTTCTCTTCTTTTGTTATTTAATTAACTTTAATGACTTTAACAGGTAGGCCTTAGGACTAAATGCAATAAAATGTTCAAGCCAAAATATGAACATTTAAACTCCGTGCACGCGCACTACGGGTGGATGAAGCGTTGTACCGCGCACGTGATGCATCGTTTTCAAGTTCAAGCTTAGCAGCACAACACAGTGAATCTAATCATTATACAGTAAAAAAACATATCTTCAAGAATTAAAGGGTGGCGTTGAATTTTGTTAATAAACACGCTGAATAACGGAAAGTGAATTACTGAAGGGAGTAAGAGCAGCGCATTAAATCTGGACACCCATATGTGCTCAACTGCAGTAATGTTTCTTGTCCTGTCACCTTGACAGTCACTGCGGTTTCACATTTCTCGTCATTAAACTGCTGTATATAATAGTCAGCGTTTGATTACTTAGGCTACATCTTTCTTGCACAACCACTAACTGCGCATCTGACCTGTGTTGCACCTCTGTCTGACTGGTTTGATTTTATTGGTCATCTCGGTTTCATTTTGACTTCATCTTAAAACTTAATAGACCATTTAACTGTTTGTACACAATGATGACATGGCACCGTATGCGTGCGCATTTGGGCAACGGAGCTATGGCAAGAATCAGCAGCAACTGACCCATTTCACAAAAAATTCACACGGCCGCGCCGCTCCATTAGCATGCTACACTTGCTACTTTAGCGGGTTGAAATGCATATACATATTAGGCTATATATTTGGTGTGTTTGACTTTCTGCCGAACTGCGCGATCCAATCGGCATATGAAATTACTATAGCGGCGCGAAAGTGACTGGGGAGCAGACTGGTGTAGCGCTACAAAAACCCACAGCCGAGTGACAGCAAAGTACCGCGAGAGCGATTCCAGTTATCACGTGGAGAAATCCGCTTTGAATCGCTCTCGCGGTACTTTGACATCACCAAGAGGTCTGATTAGAGCAAACTTGTGACTTGCATAACAATGACTTTGTCCCACCTCTGCTAAAACGTCACATGCCGATCGGTCTGCGCGGCGCAGGAAGAAGCCACACGAGCGCTGAGCGTTGAGCCAAATTATAAGACGAGCGTAAGAAAATGACCGAGGTCTGGTCAGGGAATTAACCCAACACAAAGTGAAAATGATAGCAATGACTCTAAGATCTATGGAAATGCACATCAGTGTTTTATTTGTGTGGAGAAAAGGACAATTTGAAATAGTGTCCAACACAATACTCTACCATTATACTCAAATAAGTAGGGCCTACATGCACTGCTCCCAAACGTGATGTGTTTTGGTGTTGCTTGTAATCTGGAACTTGGTGTATTTCAAATGTGTTTGTTAAGTGTCTCCACATGAAAACTGAATGCCCTCCCCCCGCACAGTCCTGCAATGAGAACCAGAAAAACCGGTTTCTAACCATTTTATTTACATGTGAATAGTGAGAGAGCACCCCCTCAGGAGCTGTAGGACGGTTTTTTATAAGCGTAAACCAGGACTAAGCCTTAGTTTAAATAGAATATAAAATTAGTTTTAACAAACATGCCTTACTAAAAACATTATTTGTCTGCATTTTGAGGCAAAACAAAGGGCATGGCCGTCCGGACCTCGGTAATTTTCTGACGCTTGTCTTATTTGACTCAATGCTCAGCGCCCGTTTGACGATCTTGCGGCGCCACGCAGACCGATCGGACGGCATGTGACATCTTAGCACCGCGAGACAGTAGGCCTACAGCATGCTTTTGAATAGATCTCACGGTAGTGTGATGTCACAGACCAACGGGTTTGCGCTGCGCCCCATTAGGTAAAATAAAGTGAAAATTATTCCTAGATGACCAGTAAAATCATACCAGGCAGACAGCAAAGGAGGACGGATACCTCAGTTAGTGGAAGTACCAGAAAGATAGGTTAAATTGGGCCGGAGCACAGCTCCGCCTCCTCGGGTCCACAACACACCTTGCCGGAGCTCCGGTCCGTCTCCTTCAGCAACAGGGTTTGGTAAAATATAAAGTGTATAAAGTGTGCAGTATACAAAAAAATGCCAACAAATTATTTCTAAAAGTAGCAATATTTTAAAGAGATAAATGTGGTATAAAGAAAGACATGAGAAAAGTAGAGGTATGCAAAAGAGCACAGTTCAGATATTGTTAATTCAAGCGGTTTTATACACCTTTCAGCTTTGTTTGAATTGACAAGCATTTTATTAGGCACTGTCAAAACATTTTATGATTGATTTACTGATTTATTACAGAAACTTGTTGTCAGAAGCAAAGCTATTGTACTAAGCATCTTTATATGTATGTTTTAAATTTAAAAGTGTTGTAAAAATATATGAGTATTCTCTTATATTAAGAATAACAATATGATACATTTATATTGCGCTAAAATTATTTTGCCATATAAATTATTCTCAACCACCACCAATAAAGTTTTAACATTATTCTTTAGGAAAAAAACGGCGTTTAAACCCGTGGAGCGAACAAGAAAACATGTTTATATGCTCATTCGGCATATCATATGATATTTTTTATTTAGTTTTACAGTTTTAAAAGTGGCAAAAAAAGTTCTTAAAATCTAACTGGTCTCTGTAAATATAACTGCAGATGACAGCAGATTAGATTCAGTTCACCTACTAAGAAATAGGAGAAGCGATGATTTGTGATTGATTGGGGCTAATAGAATGACTGCCACACTCAAAATACACCAAACCAAATGAGCACTTTATATTACACTAAAGCAACACACAATGTGCAAGTCATGACCATGGCCGGGTTTCCCAAAAGCATCGTAAGGCTAAGTAGATCGTAAAAACGATCGTACGAATCATCTTAGAATTACGGGCTGTTTCCCAAAAGCTTCGTAACGTAAGTTGCACTTGAAAATCATCGTAGATCTACGAATGCTCTGGAGTAATCGTTCATTCATAAGTGCTTTTGGGAAACCGGGCCCAGGCCTTGACGCTTTGTGTGTTCGACTTTAAATGGTGGGGCGCTGACTGGTCGGCGTTTGACATCAGAGTACCGCGAGAGCAAAGGTAAAGTCGGACCATTTTGTAACATTTCGACTTGCTCTCGCGGTACTTTGATGTCTTCGGTGCCGAACTGTCTGCGCAGCGCCACAAAGAAACGCCCTTTGACTCTTTACAGCAGAGTACCCGCAACATGAGAAGTGGTGGCACGCAAAAGGAAGTGAAGGTACGCAGTACGCTAAAATATAAAGTGTCTGTACTGCGAGCACTGGTCTAGTTATTTACATCGTGTGTTGCTCTTTCACCATTGTGCACCCGCGCACTCGCTCTGTAGTTTGTAGTTTTTTTTACAAAAAAATCCTATCCTATCAAAGTAAAATTTATACATACCAGGTGGTTATGTCAAAGTAGATTTATTCAGGTCTAAATATACCATAAATATTGGTGATAGGCGAATGATTTAGCTAAAGATTAGCCTGAATTACTAAGCTAGGCAGTTTTCCCAAAATGGTGGCTGTGGGGCAAAGTGAACCACCATGAGGCACTGTCTGAAACCACTGAATATGTTTCATTAAAAAAAATATCTGTGTAGTTTCGCACAACTGATTTGTTCATTTTTAAACATTTTAGAAAACATATCATGCCAAGACATTACAATATTACTACATTTTTATTTTATGCATTTGGCGTTTTGGTCCATACTGAAAAACAAACTTACCACTAAGAAACGTCCATTGACAATCTCCAAACAATAAGTTGTTCCTCAAAATCTGTATTTTCATCTGATACAGACTCAAACATGAGTGGATGACATCAGAGTACCGCGAGAGCGATTGAAACCAACCTCCTCCGCCTTATTTCTCGCGGTACTCTGATGTCATCTGTTTGTCTGCTCTTGTGGCGCTGCGTAAAGTTGACCACACCTAAAAACCGTACTGCTAAACTCGACAGGAATTCTCTGTGTATACCAGCACCTCCTTTATTAATTGTATAGCAGGAAAACTTATTTTTTACTTCTCAGCGTGAAAAATAGCTTGGTTTGGCGTGTGAACTGATTATGTCAAATTAAGTTACCCGATATCCACTTAATTTTAGTTATAGAAATTCATTTAAAATAACTTACAGCGTAGTAGGCCTAGATTTGCGTTTAAACAAAGCAACTGCAAGGTTTTCTTTTGATTCGCTCGCTGAGAGGAGATTAGAATTGGGGGTTGGCAAAGAATTGGCAGACCTGGGGGTGGGTGGTTTTTAATTTCTTGACTTTCTGTGTCAGTGGTAGCTGCTACTAGACGCATTACATTTTGGAATGAACTTCCTTCATGTCGTTTTATTTATACACTGTAAAAAATATTTTCTGAATTTGTAAGTAAAGTTAGCATTAAATATGTATTACAATTTTAAATGAATTTTTGCTTTTATTATAATTATAACTTAAATAACTGTAAAAATATTATGTGTAATTTTTAATGTGTAATATTAAAAATAATATTACAAATTTTTTTATCAAAAAGACAAATAACTTGATTCTCATTAATAATAGGCATGGAAAACAAACTTCTAATTTTCAAACCCTCATACAGCTTGTGCCTATCTGCGTTGAACTTGAGACATTGTAAGCGTTTTTGTGTCTTTCAGCACATTACATATATGACCCATTCTGTCTAAATGAGTGGGATGTTTTCAAATACCCTATTAATTAAACATCTAATACGTTTTCTGAGAGTGAAAGGATTAATACTAAGATGCATGTCATGTCTGACATCTTGGTTTCGGTTTAAAAACATGCAGGAATTTGAAATTAAAATCCGGAACTTGCTTGATGTTTAAAAAGTTATTAAGAGAGATAAAGTTCGGGACTGATTTATGTTAAAAAGTTATTAAGATCAACAAGACTCGTACTGACTGACAGATCCGAAACCAACGCACAGACACGCAAGTACCTGCAGACAGAATAGTAAAAAAATCTGTTTTGGCAAGAATTTACGAAAGCATATTAAGCATTACAAAAAACTTGTTAAGCTCATTATTAAATATGTCCATAGCCTACAGCGTTTGCGCGAACAGAACGAATTGTTTAAAAAAAAACTCTCTCATTAATCTTCATCTAAATTAATAAATAATCAGATATTCGTTTATAATTTTAAATAACAGTATTCTCTATTATTTAAAGTCAGTTTTAGTTCAAAACAAGCAAAATTATTTTAAACAAGGTAATTAGAAAGTTGTAATTCAAATGTTTCAGCTGTTATTTACTAACTTTTTTATGTTAATTGCAATTCATGTCATAATAATCTTCAGTATACATTTTGCTTTTAAAATGTTACATTTTCATATTTTTATCTATTTACTTGTTTATTTTATATTCACCTAGATTGACAATGAAGCTGGCTTTAACTTGAAGTAATTTAAAGATCATCTGTGACCGAAGTCACGGAGACACGGAGTTATTAACGAATATTTTATTATCAGAGTGCAGCATTTTATCAAGGTTTTCTGGTCTTGTGTAATTAAATAAAACAAAAAAACTAAAATGGTAATTTTTTACAGTTGGATTAAAAGAAGCTTGATATTAGGAGCGTTTTAAAACTAATTCCAAAACATCTCGAGTTTCTAAATAAGGGACGCGCAGAAAATGTCATTCATTCATGTAATTTTATAGATTACACTCATTCACTTAACACACATATTATGCGTGCTTTAAGGGCTTTATAATTTAGCTGTAAACACTTGATTATGTCTGGCCGAATATTTTTTCTGCTATTCGGATGAATTCGTTATTCGTTTTAAAGCCATTATCCGTGCCCTTGCGAATAACGTATTCGGCTTCGGGCACATCCCTAATATATATATTTATTTATTTATGTTTGACGAATGCTTATCAGTACATACTTTTTGGTTTCTTCAACTTTAAAGATGAATATTCTCCTTTAGAGATGGGCAATTTTTTGCAATCACGAAAAAACAAAGAACGGCACACTGCTACTATAGCTCTCAATATTTATTATTTAAAAGACAACGTTTCGACCAAAACGTTGTCTTTTAAATAATAAATATTGAGAGCTATAGTAGCAGTGTGCCGTTCTTTGTTTTTTCGTGATTTAGTGTTTTTGTGATCGAGCACCTGTCTCATAATATTTTTGGATGTGCACACTTCTTATTCAATTTTTTGCAATAGCACATTATATTCAAAATTTTGAGCTCATAAAAAAGATTTTTCACTTATTTAAATGACATGTTCATGTTTTTATGCACGTTTAGATTTGGTGCAATTTCCCAAAGGCTTATAATTAGGAAATACACACAACACGCTTAACTTAAATTTTCTTATATTTCTACTTATATTCCTACTGTTCAGTAATGCAGAAAAGCGCAACACAACCATGTTAAAGCTATTAAACGTTCAGATGCAAAAATGAACTAAATGTAAAATTAGATAAATTAGTTAATGATATTGCGTAAATGCGCTCGGTCTCTTCAAAGGTCTTCGCGAGTTATTTTGTTATAAGACTCAGTTATCATACATCACGTCTCTTCTACTGTAAGTACACGGAAAAAAATAAGACAAATGATGCGCGTTTGAGTCGAAATTTTATGAAGAATATGTCACTGTTTATGTAACTGGCAAAGAAAACTTCGCCAACGAAAGGTTTGCCAAAAAAGCCTGCATTTGTATGGCATCAAAGAGTATCTCCTAAACACAGAAAATCCGTGTCATGTTACTTCAATATCATAGAGTATACGCTCAGCATGAAGTTAAGCACACAAATTGCCGTCAGTATGGCCTACATGAAACACGACTGCCATCTACAGGTTTTTGTATTTCCTGCATCCCCCACCGAACCCCCCTTCTGCGGGATCTCGCAGAATTTCGGAAGTCCTCGCGGCATTCTGCTCTCAGAGACGCGCATTTTTAAGGGCCACATCTGTATCCTCACGTAACAATAAGTGAAACTGAAAGCATAATTAAACCCATTATTCCTTTCGTGTTCACGTCTGAGATGCGCGCTCCTCTGCATCCCGGGTCCGCTCTTCACAAGTACGCGCTTGTTTTTGTGCTCAGCAAAAAGCGCGAACTCAAGTAATTTAAAAATAATAAGTCCTTTTGTTTTCAGAGACTAACATTGTTTTAGCTTTCTTTTTTCTACCCGGGATTTTGAAATTTAGCGAGCCCTCATTGTATATGTATTGTTTTACTTACTTGATACGGACTGCAGTGCAGTCACAGCGGTGCCAAGCTGGGGGTCAGAGACAGAGGAAGAGGCAGCAGAGGACAGTCGGTGCAGCGCGTCAAAGACGGGGCACACATTTATTTCTACTGTTACGACCCAAGGCTGTCTAGGGTGAGGGATGTAACATTTTTATTTGAAAAAACTTTTCCTCTTGGGTGTGTGTGTGTGGTTGGATGGCAGACACGGGAATAAACTGAAAATTATTTATTAAATGTGAACAAGTGAACAAAGTGACAAAAGCGTGAATAATAATAATGATAATAATGATAATAATAATAATAATAATAGTAAGAAGAAGAGAACAAAAATGAGAGTAGCAAAATAAGATTTACAATATTTACAGGGGTGGAACACAAAACACAGAACCAAAGGAAAGGGGACGAGAGTGGTGCTAAATCAACGAAAGAAACAAAACAAAACGAAGCTAACTATTTTTAAAGACCTCTAAACTAACTAAAGAAAAAAAAATAAAACAAAAAGGTCTTCAGCGTATACACGCCCTAACTAAACTACACTAGCTAGCTAAAAGTCGGGGAAAAACATACAAGGGAGGCACTCACTCCTAAACTAGTGTGTCTAATACAAAATTAATATTTCCCTACGTGTGCACAATGTATGTCGCGCGACAATCTTACCTGTCCGCCTTTCCACGGCACGGGGAAAACGAAACGCCAGAACATTCAGGACAAAACAACGGGATAAATGAGATAACGAAAAACAAGAATGAACTGACATACACAGGCGGGGTAAATATAACAAACGAAACAGACAGTACACAGTAACAGGGTGTATAGCAATTGTACAGTATATACCGTAGATGAGCCGGAATGACTGACGCGCGTTTGAATTGGCGTCCTTTTTAAAACTGTGGGAGAATGGAGATTGGTGGAGCGTGATATGACGTCATTTATATTTTGCAATGATTGACATGTTGATGGTCCAATTGGGAAACTGGGTGTATCTGGAGAGAGAGACAGCGGAGAGAGAGAGAGAGAGAGAGAGAGAGACACAACAACAAAGACACACCTACACGGACGTAACACACCCTCCCTTAAGAACAAACAGGTGTTTGTTCTATCACAAAATTAGAGGGTTAAACTCTGGAAAGGGCATCGGCTAGAACATTGTCTTTACCTTTTTTTGTGCACAATCTTCAAATTAAAGTTTTGTAAATACAAGGACCAACGCATTAAACGTTGATTGTGATTGTACATGTGTGACAAGAAAACCAGGGGATTATGATCCGTGAAAACTGTAATAGGTAAGTTATTCGAACCAACATATACCTCAAAATGTTGTAAAGCAAGAATAAGGGCCAATGCTTCTTTTTCTATTGTAGAATAATTGAGTTGATGTTTGTTAAACTTCCGTGAAAAATAGCTTATGGGATGATCTACACCGTTTTTATCCTCCTGAAGGAGAACAGCTCCAGCACCAACACCACTATCATCCACTTCTATTTTAAAAGGTAAAGTACAATCGGGTGCTACAAGCACAGGAGCGTTACAGAGTAAAGCCTTAACGTTAACGTAAGCATATTGACATTCAGGGGACCACACAAAAGACTTAGATGGGCTTAGCAAAGAGGTGAGAGGTCGGACAACAGTCAAGAAGTTTTTGCAGAAACTTCGATAGTACCCCACCATGCCCAGAAATCTGCACAACTCACGGCGGGTGGTGGGAACAGGAAACTCCAGAATGGCCGTGACCTTGGCCGCAACAGGGCGAACTTGACCCTGACCCACTTCCTTACCAAGAGATAGGTAACAGTAGTCTGACCAAATTCACACTTGGCTAAATTAAGTGTTAAAGAGGCTTTGTCAAGGCGCTCAAACACTGCTTTTAGCGTACACACATGTTCAGCCCAATCCATTGAATAAATGACGAGATCATCTAAATATGCACTACAATTGGGCACATCACCAAGCACCAAATTAACAAGTCGTTGAAACGTTGCAGGTGCGTTACGAAGCCCGAATGGTAAAACAGAATATTGTAGAAGATGATCCGGAGTTACAAAAGCAGAAATTTCAGAAGCTTGAGGGGTGAGTGGAACTTGCCAATAACCTTTTAACATGTCCAATTTACTAACAAAATGTGCTGATCCAACATTGTCAATACAGTCTTCCTTGCGGGGAAGAGGATAACTGTCGGGCACCGTCACCGCATTGACCTTACAGTAATCGGTGCAAAACCTGAACGTTCCGTCAGGTTTGGGAACCAGAAGACACGGAGAACTTCACGGGCTACAGCTTGGTTTAGCTAACCCGTTGTCTAGTAAATATTTTACTTCTTGGCGCATAATAGATCTTTTAATTGCATTTACACGATAAGCATGCTGCTTAATAGGACGAGCACCATCTACATTAATTTCATGCTGCAAAACCGTGGTTTGTCGGGGAACATCGCCAAAAAAACAGGGAAAATCAGAAATCAATTTAATAATGTCAGAACTCTGTTCTGTAGTTAAGTGAGTAAGGAATGACGGGAGATCTTTTATTATTATATCAGAGTTTGGTAACCGCGCAAATTGCTGAGGAGTGTTGCGAAGCATCACTCCATCCTCGTCATCACCCGCACAACCACGAGAGGAACCCAGATCTACGGCGGTAACTACGGAAGAGATAGTGGGCCCTTTCATCTGATCCGCAGCATCTGCGAGGGGTTTCTCACGGTCATGGTAAGATTTTAGCATGTTTATATGGCAAACACGAGACTGACGTTTCCTATCTGGCGTATTAACCATATAATCTGTCTCACTCATTTTCTTAGCTATTGTATAAGGACCACAGAACCGGGCAGACAGTGACGAACCTGTGACAGGCAGAAGTACTAGCACTTTGTCACCAGGTAAAAACGATCGGGCAACTGTTCTGAAATCATACTGGCGTTTTCCTGAACAGAGGCCAATGACTCTTTAGCAAGAAGGCATGCATTATGCAACCGACTACGAAACTTGCTAACGTAATCCAATATATTAACTTTTGAACTCGATTCAGTAGACATGATTTGTTCTTTTAAAAGTTTCAAAGGACCTCTGACGGTGTGCCCAAAAACGAGCTCCGCCGGACTAATTCCGAGGGACTCCTGAACAGCTTCACGCACAGCAAACAGAACTAAAGGGACACCCTCATCCCAATCACGAGCCGTTTCCATGCAATATTTGCGCAACATGGATTTAAGGGTTTGATGGAAGCGTTCGAGTGCGCCCTGACTTTGGGGATGATACGCACTCGAAACTCGGTGAGTTATAGCAAGAGATTCTAATACCTGATTGAACAGTTTTGACAAAAAATTAGTGCCTTGATCTGTCTGGATAATTTTAGGAAAACCAAATGTTGAAAAGAATTTTGTCAATGCTTTGATAATGACCTGAGCAGTAATTTTTCGTAATGGAAAGGCTTCAGGAAATCGGGTAGCCACACACATGACAGTCAACAAAAATTGATTACCTGATTTAGTCTTAGGCAACGGTCCAACACAATCTACTATTACATGCTCAAACGGCTCTCCCACCACTGGAATTGGGGAGAGCGGAGCAGGCGGAACAACCTGGTTCGGCTTTCCAACAAATTGGCAGGTATGACACGTACGACAGTATTCGCAACGTCTTTCTTTAATCCTGGCCAGAAAAAATGTCTTAATATCCTATTGTAGGTCGTAGTTACACCAAGATGACCAGCCAACTGATGATCATGGGCTAAAAATAAGACATGCTGTCGATAAGGTAAAGGAATAACAATTTGGTACACAACATTCCAGTCTAGATCCTGCTGTGGGGTGGAACACCATTTACGCATTAACAATTCATTGTCAATGAAGTAAGCAGTTTTCTTATCCCTAGCGATTTCACACGAGACAGCAGAGTTGAAACACGGCGCGAGCGTCTTGTCTTCTTTTTGAGCGGCCACTATTTGCGCTCGCGAAACTGACAACTTCAGCTGGTCTGAGTCTGTGACACCCAAACCTGGCGTCCCTGTTTTCAAAGTGTGACTCTTTTTAGGAGAGTCAACAACTTCTAACGGAACGTCGTCAACCAAAAGAGGAGCTAAGAAAGAATTTGACAATTCAACCGCTTCTCAGTTTTTCCGTGACTGAGCGCGAGTGACGGCGCACGCAGGAAAAACATCAGAATAATCACCAGAAAGATCTTCAGCCTGACAAATCACATCTGGGTTGTCGACCACTTCTAATATTGGCATAACTTTTCCTCCAGCGAGGTCATTGCCAAGGATAAAGTCAACATCTTTAATGGGCAGAGAAGGTCGCACAGCCACTTTCACAAAGCCGGTACACAAATCACTATTCAAATGTACACGATGTAACGGTGCCTTTACGAAACCCATTTCAATACCCTGTACAATTACACTTGACCCACAAAAAGTTTCCTCATTCAAAGGCAACGCATCCGCTACAATAAAAGACTGTAGTGCACCCGTATCTCTAAGCATTTTTATTTATTTTTTTGTTCCCCAGGTTTTCCAGTTAAGGAAATTAACCCCTTCAGAACAAAAGGTAAATAGTTATCATCAATGACTTCGTTCAGCGTATGTGCTTTTTCAAGTGTTTTAACAAAACCTACACCTTTAGGCTGGTTTTGCTGCTTACGTTTAAGCGTTAAACAATCAGCTATAATATGCCCTTGTTTGTGACAGTAGAAACACTCTCTAACCTCTTTGGGCTGAGGGGAGCTAGTCTTGGGACGAGCTGACTGAGAATGAGTCTGCACCGGAGGAATTTTCTCACTACGGGCAGAGGAGAAAACCCCTTTGTGCGTAAGCACAAATTCATCCGACAGAACAGCGGCGTGGGACAATGAAGTTACTTTTTGCTCATTAAGGTAAACCACAACACGGTCAGGAAGACACCCTTTAAATTCTTCCAGCAACACAAGTTCTCTTAACGAGTCAAAGTCATCCACTTTACTAGCTGCACACCATTTGTCAAATAAATTTCCTTTCTCCCTGGCAAACTCAACAAAAGTTTGGGTAGAATTCTTTTTATGGTTTCTAAACCTTTGTCTGTAAGCTCGTAACAAGCTCGTAAGCTCTAAGAACAGCAGCCTTTACCGAATCATACACCAATCTTTCCTCTAACGATAATGCAGAACAAACCTCCTGAGCTTTTCCAACAAATTTACATTGTAATAACAGAGGCCAAACTTCTTTGGGCCAACAAAGGGAGGAGGCAATACGCTCAAAAGCGCTAAAATAAGTATGCACCTCTGACTCTCTGAATTGTGGTACTAATGCAATTTGTTTACTTACATCAAAAGCAACTGAGGACGGGTTAACCGGTGGAGGAACATTCGAGACCTGTGCGGGCGTTGGATGCGCAGCCGAGCCGGCGGCGACCTTCATCACTTCCAGCTCGAGCTGCCGCAGCTTCACATGCTTTTCGGCCTCGATCTCGAGCCTGCGCACTTTCAGACGCATTTCCAACTCAGCCTGGCGTGCCTGAGCTTTTTCTTGTGCCTCTATTTGTAGGCGGGCCAAACTGACTTTTAATCGTGCATCTAGCCGGTGAAAATGGATCAAAAAATGGATCCGCCGTCGCGCCACCCACAGCTCCAACCCGTTCGTCCACCTCATCGTCAGTGTTAGAATGGCCAACAGAATCACCACCATCAACCTTCCCACCGGTCTTACCACCCTCAGAACTTATTATAGGAAGAACATCAAGTTCAACCAAACCTTGTAGAATTTTACGTTTGATTTCCTTTTTAAGCATTTGTTTGCCCAAAGAAATATTGTAATGCTCTGCTATGGATTCCAACTCCTTTTTTCTACATAAATCAATTTGTTCTGCTGTAGGATTACCAATAAAGGCTTGCAAATTAAACAATGCCATGACTGTTACACACCACACCCACACAAACACGCAGCGTGGCATAACAAACAGGCCGCCAACCGCAGGCCAAAAGCAGAGCGCTAACACAAAGTCGTCCGCCACCAAAGCACGCACACCCAGGAGAAGGAAAATTTTCAAAAATGTATATGGATTATCAATTTTTAATGATCCCGGACGAGCCCCCAATAAATGTTACGACCCAAGGCTGTCTAGGGTGAGGGATGTAACATTTTTATTTGAAAAAACTTTTCCTCTTGGGTGTGTGTGTGGTTGGATGGCAGGAGACAGACACGGGAATAAACTGAAAATTATTTATTAAATGTGAACAAGTGAACAAAGTGACAAAAGCGTGAATAATAATAATAATAATAATAATAATAATTACAATAGTAATAAGAAGAGAACAAAAATGAGAGTAGCAAAATAATATTTACAATATTTACAGGCAGGGGCGCAATGAACAGTTTCAAGGGGGGTATGCAAGACAGAATTTTGGGCCCCTTCCCTTAGATGATTGTTTGATCTTCAAACCATAATGTGTAGCTATATAAAATTACTCAGTTGAGTGCGTTTATTTAATTTTACAGGTCGCATTTGCAACTAAAAGTAAATCCATGAAGCAATAAATAAATAAATTTATTCGAAAAACTAATAGGCTAGCCTACCATTTTAATCTGGAAAGGCAGAAAACATTCACGTGACTGATTTTAAATAGATCACTAAAAGAATAATAATGCATGGAGATGCATTTCTGAATCTATGGAAATCTACGGAAGGCGCTTTGAAAGTCTCGGCAGTCAAGTTTTCTGCGCGGTTTTAGAAGCGAAATGTGTACAATTAGGTTTAGCCTAAAATAGTTCATTCTTCAGGGTTCATATTGATGATCTTATAGTCCATTTAAAAATGTTCTTAGGAACTTACTGTACACACTATCTTTATGTCGATGTTCTCTGTGCGTGTGGTATGTGTTATGTCCTCCGCTCATGACAAAAAGGGTGGCCGGCAAAAGTATTAAAAAAATAATATTACGTTGATCTTTAAGAGTGTGCGCTTCTCCCGCACACGCCCTTCGCCAATGTCACAGAAATTGCAAAAAGCACAATCGGCTAAAGTTTTAAATATAATGTTGATTTTTAAAAGTCAAAAGCATGCCGCAATCAAATTTGCTGCTGATGGACATGCAAATTTAATTTCTGTGCACTGAAGGCTGTTTATTGAAAAGTGATTAAAGTGACTAACAACAGCTATATCATTACAAAGATAATACTGCATGTTTTGGCATTTGGTAGCATATTGCAGTAGTTTATATTTGTTACGTAATGAGATCCACGGTGTTCTTTTTAATGTTCTTTTTCTTTAATATTCACAACACTTATTAACAAAACATTGATTAAAATAAAGAGACAAATTATATTAAACGAAATTCATTTTAAGCAAACATTTGAAGCAAACAAAACTTAATTTAAACTCGAAAATTATGTCTTATGACTCACTCCATTTGTACCGTCATATTAGCCTTCAATCCATTACAATATATGGCGTTTAAAATTACAGTCTAATCTAATTAAATTGAAACAATTAAGAACATTACAACAATATTTAAACACAACAATACTCAAACATAAATATAAAACAGACATTCTCTATTAGGATTCATGTTAAAAACAATCTGATATAGCGTTTATAATTGCTGCACTACGTTTACTATTATAAACCTCCGTTGCAAACCTGAATAAAAATAAATCACTTTCACTTTGAAAATGATGCGCTGTCACATTAAATCCAGCTCTTAGTGATTTAAAATTTAACTCATTTATGGCTTAGACAATTCTCCTATTTCATGTTTATTTAGAAAATAATATTTTTAACTACGCCTATTAAGTTATTGTCCGTCTTAGAAATGCAATAGTTGTCAGCGGTCGCTATGCTAATATTTCCTTAAATAAAGCCCTTGCTTACCTTTTGTATTAACACAAATATTTTTCATTTTTCATAAAACATACCGTTTAAGGATCAGCATGAACGGTTTTTAGTGGCATGTGAGATCTTACCTTGAAATGGCAAACTGTAGGGCTGTCGATTATTTGTGGTAACTTTGCATAGCAAACCCACCAAACTGATCCCAAACCAAAATGTTGACTACCCACCCGAATCCATACCCGCACAATCAAATTAAAAACCACCAGAACCGCAAAATATGTAATTGCATCTACTAGGTCATGTTTGCACGGTTTTTTTTAAAGTGTCTCAATTGTACTTAACACAAAGTCATTTACAGTAGTTTTATATTAATTTACTTTACATTTTACTACAGTGTTAATAACTAAACATGTACAATAAAAAAAATGGAAAAGTGCTGACGGTGGGGCCCCCTAGCGTACTCATGGGCCCATATGCCTGGCATACTCTGAACCCCCCCTAACGGCGCCCCTGTTTACAGGGGTGGAACACAAAACACAGAACCAAAGGAAAGGGGACGAGAGTGGTGCTAAATCAACGAAAGAAACAAAACAAAACGAAGCTAACTATTTTTAAAGACCTCTAAACTAACCACAGAGATGGGCATAAATACATGGAAATGTATTTCAAATACAAATACAAAATACTGTGTCGAAAAATGTATTTAAATACAAATACAAAATACTGTGAGGAAAAATGTATTTAAATACAAATACAGTATTTTGTATTTTGAAAATACACAAAATACATGTGAAATTGGTGATTCAGTGCAAGTATCCTTATTAGGCTGAAATCTAACTGGGTCTATTTCTGAATCCCAAAAAGCATTTAGATGTGTGCAACTGCTTAGAAACTTTCGTTTTATTTTACGTACCTCTTGCTTTCCAACTGCCCTGTAGGAAATAAAAAACTACAAAAAAACTTGGTAACACTTTACTTGAAGAGGTGTGCACAAGACTGACATGACACCTTCATAATCATAACATGACATGTGTCATGAACATGAAGAAGATTTTTTGCACATTTATGACAACTGCCATTAAGTGTCATTTACTCAATTATGTAATTTTTAATGCAAAGACGACATTGTTTGAGATATCTTTGTTATGACAACTTGACACACAAACCAATACAATACAACTTGTCATAAATCATAAACAATCTTTATCAAACTTAAGAAACTACCTATAGCTTTGTGGGTTAACATTACATTAAACTGTGATTTAAATGTCATTTAGTGTTGATACTATGTCAAATATTATTAATACTCGGTCAAATAAACATTATGAACTGAAGAATATTCATGATGCTGTTATAAAAACTATTTAACAGAGTATTAACACTTAATGACATTTTAATGACAAATTCAATTTGTATCACTGGTAAAAAGTGGTCAGTTATGTTGTCTTGGTTAATGTCAAGTTGTCATGACACGTTATGATGTCTTGGTTAATGTCAGGTTGTCATAACAAAGACATCTCAAACAATGTCATTTTTGCAATAAAAATGACATAATTGAACAAATGACACTTAATGACAGTTGTCATAAACGTCCATAAAATCTCCTTCATATTCATGACACGTGTCATGTCAGCCTTATGAACACCCATTCAAGTAAAGTGATGTTTAATAAAAAAATCTTTAAAACTTTTTCATGTGTCATCGACCCACAACCTAAACAGTTTTTATGTGAAGAAATCCACGTATTTACGTTTGACAAATTATTCGGCAAACTACTTTCTCTCATCGCTGCTTTTTGAGTTATACAACGGAGAGCACGTCAAGCATAAAAGTCTTGTAGGTTTACTGAGGAGCCTTCAGGTTCAGCAGGTTCACACCGTAGAGTAGAGATGTTCCGATACCATTTTTCTCTTCCCGATACCGATTCCGATACCTGGGCTCAGGGTATCGGCCGATACCGAGTACCGATCCGATACCTGGGTGTATATCTGTAAAATATACAGCTATACATACTACTAGTCCTGTATGAATGGATATAACGGTTTTATGGTGTGCTTCAGACTTATTCCTGTATAAAACATGAACAAATACATACAGTGAACTAGGGTATTTTTATTATCTGAAAGACATTTGACAGTAATATTTATTTTTCCTAAGAGAAAACGAGCCACAAATCCAACACTGCAAACTGAAAGGGTACTTCAGCCCCAGAATAATTTGAAAAATCCGTGGAATTCTGTGGGATGATCCCAAATGTTTTTAGAAGAAATTAGAGAATTTAAGCTATTAAATATTACAAAATTGCATCTAAAATAATTACTTTTTAAAGGCTTACAATTAAAATGAATACACCAAACCAATGAGTCCTCTGAATTAAACTGAACCAACATGAACCAGATAATGTGCATGTCAAAATAGAATTATAGTTTGTAGCCTATATAAAATGACATATATTATTGTGAATATATATTATAGCAGAATAAAAAAGCTTGTGTAAATGTTCTCATTATGAATTAAGCCCGTATGAAGATAATTTCATCATTTTTACAACGCAATGTAAACTTTATATTAAACATAACAAGAGCATTCATCTTGTAAACGGATTTGAAATTATGGATGTGCTGTGCTGACTGTCGCGTCATATAGACGACAGAGACAAGTAAGATCTGCGGTAAAACTCAGTGGTAAGTTTTATTTCATCTCAAATATCAAACGGTTCATGCTCTTATCATTAAAAACAATCACAGCAAACAGCACACGCAGGGTTTGTGTACTTATCAATGCTGCTCACAAACGCGCGAGGCTATGTATGTGTACTTGTTGTCAAAGACAGTACTGGTCACTCACAAACGCGCTCAAGCGCGGGGTATGTGTGCTTGTCAATCACGGGCATTAACTCCGTTGAGTACTCCGCCAAAATCTGCGGGCGCGGATTCCGTTGAGACATGTCGATGTTTTGTTTTATTAGTCTGAAATACTAACAAACAGCGAACATACGGCTGCATGCTTTCATTTCTTTGCCGCTCTAAATAAACAGTGGGTGCGTCACGCATGAGGTAACTTCCTGGTGTTTGCATTCAGAGCAGCGAAGAAGAAATGAGTTTCGCTTTGCAGCGTTAGCTATAACGGGCATAACTAGGTTTAGTAAGAAAATTGTATCGGATCGGTACATGGGTTCAAGTACTCGCCGATTCCGATGCCAGAATTTTTTGTGGTATCGGCCGCATTTCCGATACTGGTATCGGAATCGGAACAACTCTACCGTAGAGTAGAGCCATGTGAATTGCAAAAGTGTAAACAAGTCTTCAACTGCACAAAGCTAAAGAGAAAGCAGCAACTGTGTGCTGATTCCACCACTTGCGCGTCACGTGTTAAAGGGCCTTTAAAGGAAAACACCACAGTTTTTCAATATTCTACTATGTTCTTACCTCAACTTAGATGAATGAATACATTTTTTCCATATGTGCACTTCATCTTTGCACAGTGTGTCATGAATGTGTTAGCATTTAGCCTAGTCCCATTTATTCCTTAGGATCCAAACAGGGACGAATCCAGAAGCCACCAAACACCTCCATGTTTTCCCCATTCAAAGACCGTTACATGAGTAGTTACATGAGTAAGTATGGTGGCACAAAGTAAAACGTGATTTTTAAGTGAATAAAAAATGAGAACTATATTGTATGGCGGAAGAGCACTTAGTTTGCAGCACTTCAACCTCTGGCGCAGTAACATCATCACTCCTGTGAAGATGTTATTGCGCGCTGAGGTTGAAATGCTGCAAAGTAAGTGCTCTTCCTCCATGCATTGAAAAAAGATAGTTATGTATTAATTTGTCTAAGTTGAGGTAAGAACATAGTAAAATATTAAAAAATTGTGGTTTTCCTTGAAGTCAAAAGTGTAGGCTTATTTGTCAGCGTTCCACACTCTGTCTCAGTCGTGCAACGTGCAACTGCAACGTGCAACTGCCTGCCAACGTGCAAGTATGAATTTGAATTTCCTTTCGCGACAGTTATAATAACACAAATCACATCACACCCAATAATTCAATCGCCCTTGCTTTTCTCCCACTCCAACATTTAAATAATTGCCCACTAAAAGCTGCACAGATATATTTGCTTACCTAAACTCTGGTGTCTGGTCTGAACTAGTTGATGCATGAAAACAGCACCCTGACTGGTTGACTGGCTCAAAGTATTTTGAGTATTTTAAAAATACAAAAATACTCATCTTAAATGTATTTAAATACAAATTACATTTCATTTTTTTCAAAGACTTTAAAATACAAAATACTATTTTGTATTTCAAATACGTATTTTAAATACATGTATTTGAAATACTGCCCATCCCTGACTAACCAAAGAAAATAAAAATAAAACAAAAAGGTCTTCAGCGTATACACGCCCTAACTAAACTACACTAGCTAGCTAAAAGTCGGGGAAAAACATACAAGGGTGGCACTCACTCCTAAACTAGTGTGTCTAATACAAAATTAATATTTCCCTACGTGTGCACAATGTATGTCGCGCGACAATCTTACCTGTCCGCCTTTCCACGGCACGGGGAAAACGAAACGCCAGAACATTCAGGACAAAACAACGGGATAAATGAGATAACGAAAAACAAGAATGAACTGACATACACAGGCGGGGTAAATATAACAAGCGAAACAGACAGTACACAGTAACAGAAGGGTGTATAGCAATTGTACAGTATATACAGTAGATGAGCCGGAATGACGCGCGTTTGAATTGGCGTCCTTTTTAAAACTGTGGGAGAATGGAGATTGGTGGAGCGTGATATGACGTCATTTGACATGTTGATGGTCCAATCGGGAAACTGGGTGTATCTGGAGAGAGAGACAGCGGAGAGAGAGAGAGAGAGAGAGAGACACAACAACAAAGACGCACCTACACGGACGTAACACTACTCAATGAACGAGGTGCTTTATTACGTTCGACGTGCCTATGCACGAAACAGACGCTTCTTCATTGGTGTTCAGCGGTTTCTTTTTCCGGTCGGCGAACTGTGAATCGAAACTAGGAATTGAAATTTAAACTTTTGAACGATTCCGGGAAAATCGCAAAGCTAGTCCCGGTTCCAATCGATTCTCGATTCCCAAGCCTACTCCTGAGTACACTCTCTGACTGTGATTTCCATTGGCACAGGTCTCCGTGACAAGAAATATGCATCACGATTTGCTGTTCCTGGTCTATACTTCACTGTAAACTGGTAGTCCGCCAGCTCGGAAACCCACCGTTGCCCTGCCGCATTGAGCTTTGCAGTCTTCATGACGTACGTCAACGGGTTATTATCACTATAAACAGTGAAATGTGGTGCATAAAACAGATAATCACGGAAACGTTCTGTGATTGCCCATTTGAGCCCAAGGAACTCCAACTTCCCAGAATGGAGCTTGTAGTTCTTTTCGGCTGGGGTCAGAGTCCGGGATCCGTAACCCACAACTCGAAGTTTGCCTCCCTGTCGTTGGTACAACACAGCTCCGAGCCCTTCTTCTGACGCATCAACATGAAGTACAAAAGACTTTTTGAAGTCTGGGTAAGCCATAATTGGCGGGCTTGACAACTCCGTAATCAGCGTCTCCAATGCTTCCTGATGTCTCCCAGTCCACTCCACTGGCTGTGATGGAGGTGCTTGTGAGGAAGAACTCCCTCTCTTTCCTGAGCCTTTAGTCTTGCACTTATCGGATTTTGTCAACAGGTCATATAGAGGCTATTCTGGCGAAGTCAGCAATGTATGACCTGTAGTAACCAAGGAAACCCATGAGCTTCCTCACCTCACGAACGGTACTGGGTATTTCCCTCCTTAGAGCTTGTATGGCCTCTATTTCTTTGGGGTTCATGCTATATCCATGTTCAGAAATTATGCGTCCCACATAACAGACTTCCCTCTTGAAAAAGTCAGATTTTTCTGGTTTTAGCTTTATACCACACTGTGCCTGTTTCTTTAGTACTCTCCTCACATCCTCTAGATGTTGTTCAAAGTCCTTGCTGAAGACCAACACGTCATCCAGGTAGGGAACACATATATCATCCCTCACTTCTCCGAGACACTCTTCCATGTACCTCTGAAAGGCGGCAGGTGCATTTGTGAGGACGAAAGGGATCCGGACCCATTCGTAGAGTCCCCAGGGTGTTATGAATGCTGTATAAGCCCTACTGTCTTCACTCATAAAGCCCTGATGATAGGCTTTACCCTGGTCCAGCACCGTGAACCAGGAGTTTCCCCTAAGATTTTCCAGGATCTCTTGAATTCGTGGGATGGGGTGGCGGTCAGGGTGTGTCTTCTCGTTGAGCCGCCGGTAGTCCACACAAAGACGTAAGCTCCCGTCCTTCTTCCTCACACACACCACCGGCGAGGAATAGGAAGATTTTGACTTTTGGATCCACCCCTGACTCAGCAAGTTCTGTATGTGGGTCTTCACCTCTTGATATAAAGGTTGTGGGATCGCATTGTATGTTTTCTGGACAGGTATGTCATCTTTCAAACGAATCTCCATTCGAAGGTCCTGAATACATCCAGTGTCCCAGTCATCCTTAGCAAACACCCCGCTATTCTCCCTCAATAACTGTTTCACACGTTCCTGTTGTTCTACAGGTAAGTGACTGAGGTTCACTGGAGGGTCCCATCCTTCACTTTCCTGAACCTTGGGCAGCGTCTCTGGAGGTAAGTCATTGTGGTGTTGTGATGGCTGAGGTTGGAGTCCAGTCGGTGATAGTGGTTTCACTTCCAACTGATGTATGGCATCCACTGTGTGCAGACACCCCAGGACAGTCCGTGCTGTTAGGGTCACATCTTCACCTGTTATATTTTCCACCATCACTGTGATGTTATCATCATCTTTCAGCGGCATCTGGATGAGCTGTTTGTTTACCCTTATTCCTGCAGGCCAGGGTGCCTCTGGGTTGGGCTCCAGCATCACATGTTCTCCCAAGTGAACTGCCTTATTCAGTTTGCCACAGCTGACATTCACCCTTGCACACCTTGACAGAATGATGGGTTTTCGTCCCAGTCTTACAATATGACTGTCGCTGCTGTTTCTGCGTCTCTTCAGAAATGATAGAATGGTTTTTGCTTTCCTAGGCCTAACTTCCAAAGAGGAACTAAGTGTGTTTACGAGGAGACTTGAAGGAATCTGCTAGGCGGTATTTGCTTGAACTAGCTCCTTGATCACATTAAAGCCGATTATTGGTTTTTCCAATTCACTGGATGTAATGAGAGTTGGCGCTAGCAGGTGTCTGCCCCTTCCTTCAATTTCTGAATTTCCAGACAGACAGACCTCCACTTCCATCCAACGTTCATATGGGATATTCATCCCATTTGCCGCTGTCAGGTTGAGTTCTCCCTCCTCGAGTAGCTCTCTCACTGGTCTCACTTTTGTGTCAGGAAGGTGTCCCAGAGCATTGTATTAACTCCTCCTAGAGAACACTGCACCAAGCATCTGTGTCCCACTAAACTGGCTGTTCTCTCTTGTTTGTTCGACCATAGCCCTTGAGGTAAGCAAGCATTTGGTAAGCTTTCCACGATGTTTGAGTTAATCTCGATCTTATTTGATGTCACATTGGTCACAGCTCATTTTCGACATCCTGCTGCCCAGTGCTCGTTGCACTTGAACACTTGTAGCAGTGTTCACATCTCCCCTCTGGGTTGGACTGTTCACACTGAGCACAACGTCTGGTGTTTGCTCGAGCAGGTAGGGGTTGGTTTCAAGTGAATCTCTGGTTGCTGGTTCTGGCTGTCTGAGGTCTTGATGTCTGAGCAAGGCTCGCTACTTGAGAAGTAAGATTTTGGATGGCTTCACAGATCACTTTGTCTCGCGCGTCCAGCTTTTCCATCAGCGTGTTAGACTTTGGGGCTTACTCTTTCTTCATCCTGTCACCTTTATCTTCTCTGGCATGTTCCTGTTGTTCTTCACTAACCATAGCTACCTTGGCGATTTTTGGTCAAGTGGTTGAAAACTTTGCCCTCCTTTCAAGATCCAGACTATATGACATGTTCATCCTCTCCAGAAGTACCTCATCTTCCACCAGCGGGTTTTCCAGGTAGGGTTTTAGATCTGTGCGTATGCTGTCATCATGAAGGCCAGTCAGAACTGTCTGCAAAAACTGACTCTGGATTAGTTCTTGATTGTATCTTAAACCTGTTTTTAAATTTTCAGATGCTGACAAAATCCTCTGCCTGCGATCCATGGCTCGAACTAAAAACTGGATGGGAGTTTCTTTGGGTTCTTGAACTGCACGTGTGAGTGAGTGATACAATTCAGTGACATCCTTTTCAATAAAATGTGCTCTGAGAATTTGTTTAAGGACAGGCAATGTTAGATCTGTTCTACTCTCCAGATAACTTCTCAAGCTTACACCTGGGATTATGGCCTGAATGATCGCCTCAAATATTTTTCCCTCATCATAACCTCTTTTGCATGCCCTGTGGATCTGTCTGTCAAGGCTGGAAAAATTTAATTTGTCTCTCTGGCCCGGTTCACCAATTTGTCCAGTTATTTTTAGCTCTTTTCTATACACTGGATGCATTAATGTGACATTTTCTCCTGAAACAGGTGAATTTGGCATTTTTCTGACTGTTCCCACACATTGTGATCCTGTTGTAGTGTTTATTACAGGTTTTGCTGGTGCAATTCCGCTAACGCCCTCAGGGTGGCGCCCCTGGTCAACTTTTTTCATGCTCTACACTGGGTGAGCTATCAGTGTCCTCTCTGTCATCATTTCTCAAGCTGTCAATCTTTTCCTTTGTATCTAATAATATAGATAGCCCTTCATCTTCAAGTAAAACAACATCATCTCCCTCTAAATGCTGCAGAATGCGTCTTCTCAGCTCACGAGGTGTGTGTGTCTCACCCTCCTCCACATTAAGCTTGAGCATATCACACAAACTTCTCAGTTGTAAAGCAGATAACTCGAGTAATTTGCTCTCTATTTCATCCACTGTAGCGTCCCACTCAGGCAACAATATTGTCATTCAGTGAACACTGTGACTTACCTTTTTTTGTTATCTTTGTTATCCGTTTTCAATTATCCTCTCCGTGATTCGCTGCTCGTATCTCAAGTCACGCTGCACTCGTTGTTTTTTTTCATCGCTGGCTGGCTGCTCCGTTGTCCACACTTGCTTTCTTCCTCCCGAAATCCATCAAAACCGGGCAGAAACACCAGTTTTATGTTGCCCCCCTGGACAATGATCACAACAGTTTCTTCTTTTTGTGAAGTTATTTGCCCCGGTTATTTTCTCTTTTTGTTTTTATAACAGATTTGGGACTGAACGTTTCAACAGTGAACAACATACACCAACTGCACTTCTTCTCTCTATCTTTACTTACACGCTTTTCTTCCCACAGCGCCCCCTATAACCCTATACATATTTTTCTTATGTTTTCTTCACATTATATTAGTGTAGATTTATAAACAAAAATATGATTTTTTTTTTATTTAACAATTATTAACTACAATAAATAAAGATATAAATCAAATTAAACAATTATTTGAGGTCATTACACGAGGGTGAGCTGAGAGATCATCGGAAGAGTTTGCTTTCGAACCGCTTTCGCGGCACGTTGATGTCATCCGCTTGTTGGTTCCTATGTTATAGCATAAAGTCGAACACATGTGTAAATTATCCCTATCAGTGATGTACCAATGTTCAGATATGTTCTACTGAAAATATTTCAGCACGATAGCCTGTTGATTTCTGGTGTTTTGTCTTCTCTGTGGGTGAACGAGAATAAGCTTTTTTATTGGTTGTTGCTTTAAATCTTACCCAGATACAACAGTGCTATTTTCTGATTGGCTATTGTGTAGCCCAGGGGTGGGCAACAGTTTTAGCCTTAGGGCCACATTTATTTGGCAAAGTTAGCGGAGGGCCACACTTGGGAAAACTGCAATTAGACATAGTTACATGACTAAATGGTAAAAATGTATTAATTAAGGCTACTCTACAGTTACTTTGACAGCCTATTTCAAGGCCTGATATTTATTTTTGCTAGGTCTGTCTGACCTAGGCTACTCTAACATTACAATAACTGGATTAAATTTCAAGGATTTGTTTCCTACCCTGCATATTGTCCTTACGAAAATTAACCATGGTTTTACTACAGTTAAGACCAAAAAACCATGGTTACTGTAATAAAACCATGGTTACCACAAAATAACCATGGTTTTGACAACCATGGTTTTCAAAAACCATAGTTAAACCATGGTTAGTGTAGTAAAACCATGGTTTTGCTCATAGTAATCAATTGACCAAAAAAACATGGTTACTACACTTTTACCACAATACAACCATGGTTAATTTTCGTAAGGGACGGTCATTCATACTACAGCAACACACACACACACGATTTATTATTATTATTATTATTTATTTTATATTTTATTTTATATTGACAACCACAGTGTTTCCCACAGGATTTTGAGAGACTGTGGCGTTGCTGACGTCACACACCGATTAGCATATATGTGACATCATTGCGTCATGTTTTACTCTTTGATTTGTCACATTATATTGCATTTTAACACAACTGAATGCTATTTTTTACATATTATCTGTTCTGTTGTCTATAAAATAGTGACTAAACAGGACCCAGTAATTTTTGTTTAATCAAACCAGCTCTTTCTTTAACTGCTGCTAAAAACGCGACATCGTCTGAAAAAATCATCATACATTTACATTGAGGCTGGACTAATGTTGCTCTTCTCATCAGTGTTGTTGTGTTATGAGGGCTTTTTTATTTTAAATACGAGTGGTAGTTTTATTGTATATCGCAGAAAATTTGTTGCAAATTCAAAAATATGAGAGAATACACGGTTGCTACAGAAGATGTGCACGGGCATACCGCATCATAGGTAGGGAGAGAGCTCAGACACAGACTCACACCAGAACGGGTATTTGTGGGAAACACTACTGCTAACCTTTTGTTAAGTCATGATGAATATGATCAGCCGTCTTCTCTGTTATATCATCCGTGACTGTTGACGTTAACGCGAAAAAGAAAGTACATGCAGGAGCGTTGAGTTAAAATACTTTTCACTGTTATGTAAGAGAGCTGCACTGCTGCATGAGAGAGGGGACTCGAGGGGGCAAGCGCGCGCTGCACGTAAAACAAAGAGGGGAGGGGCGCGCGCTTTTGAGGCGCTGCACGTAACGAGAGAGAGAGAGAGAGAGAACGGGCACGCTGAGCGCTGGCTGCAATGAATTAAGACGTTTTAAATGGTAAAAAAAAGTGTAAATGGGAATCATGAAAAATCTATGTGGCAGCCAGTGTTGATTCTGTCACTGATAAATCAATGTATGGAAACACTGGAAACACCGCAACCATGACAGTTTCATCAAAATTGCGAGTGCATCGCGAGGGCCGGATTGAAGCACTATGCGGGCCGGATCCGGCCCCCGGGCCGTATATTGCCCATGTATGGTGTAGCCTCTTTCTTTTATTTTGATTGGCTGATAAGCGGCACTCTCGACTAGAACTCCAGGGGAGACGGCTTGCTTGATAGAGTGCTGCGGCATATTAAATTATATGCATGACAAAAGACTGAAAGTCTGGCTATTTTCAGCACTTGCGGCCTCAAAACACTACCGGCCCACCGGGAAAAGTCCAGACTCTCCCGACTGCCACTCCGCCACTGATAAGGCTGTGAAATAATGAAAATGGCTAGGTCCTATTATTTTTTTCTGTAAAGCTTTCACAAACAACCACCAGGTCTTTGCTAATTCCACAATACTAAACACAAATATGAAAGACAAGGAAAAACTGCACTCTGATGGAAGACAGACAGAAAGTGCAAGCTAGGATTTTTTTGTTTAATCTAATATTTGGTCAATTATTTAGCCCCCTTTCTTGTATATTAGCACGTTAAGAGTGTTCGCAATGCATGCCTGGTATTTACCCATTTAGTCTTCATTGTAGCAGAAAATGTGAGCTCACTACAACCTCTCATATACAATAAAGTCAATGAAAGAGATAAAAACCAATGCAATACGATGAATGTCCACCCACAGACTGTTTTTAAACCGGGTTGGATAAATATTTTTTCCTTTGGTGTGTGTGATTTTGGTTAGATGACAGTTAGTTTACAGTTTGACAAAAGCACAATGTTTTGTTTTATTTCGACTGTACACAAATATAAGCAAACACTTTTCAGTTTGAATGATGTCCCATATGAACAAAATGACGGAGTATGTATTGTTTTTATGTTTCCACTGTTCAATCGCGCCTGCACCTCTCTCTCTCTCTCTCTCTCTCTCTCTCTCTCTCTCTCTCACAAACGCACGGACACACACACGCGCACGCGCACGCACGCACGCACGCACACACTCACATCACGTCTCCCTCTAACAGTAGTTGCGCATTACGTTAATTTTCACGCCAGTTTTATTTACTTTTATATCGTGTATATTATAATGTCACGTGTCCTGCTACTACTGGCACTTAGCTTTTGCTGATGTGAAGTTAACTCGGTCTGTCCCTCATGACCAGGCTGTGGATGCTCAGACTCGCGAACATAGACGCTTGTGAATTCCGGGAATCCGTGGACCAATCACGGCTAGTAGGCCGACTCTTCTTCCTTGTTTTACACGTAGCAGCATATAAGTGATCGTATTAGTGCCTCTGCTGTTGGCTGTTCATATTGCGTTATTAGACTTTTTTTGCTGTCGGCCGGGCGACGGCCCTCCGTTGAACGGCCGTTCTGGACTTTTCCAGAACGCACAGATTGCCAATCCGTCCCTGGACTACCTATAGAAGTAGTTATGTCTCTTTATATTAATTTGTCCTGTTATTGACGTAATGCGTCGTTAAACGTTGTTAACGTCGTTGAAAAATGGGCAACAAGATATTCGAATAGTTCGAAAATTCGTGGGGTTTTTAGGGAGAATATTCGAACGTCATTTTTGAGCAATTTTGACAGCCCTAGTCTGCACGAGCTTACCCCGCCTTCTCCACAAGTACCCGCTTTCTCTTGTGCTCGAGAAAAATCGTTAATTTAAAAAATAACGGTCCTTTCGTTTTTACCTCAGAGACTAACGTTATTTTAGCGGTTCTTTTTTCTCTTTCTTGATTTAGTAACTTAAATATGTGAGAAGAAATATATATACGAGTGATTTCCCAGTCGATTTGAGTAGAATTTGAGGAGAATATAATGTTAGAAACTTTTTATTGTTGTAAAAACGGATAGTCGACTAACTGTGGTAAGGTCTTTTAACCTAAAGTGACTTATTTGTCATTGCGTTTTTACTTCAGAGTATAACATTCTAGCGATTTCTTTTATCTTCGGCCTCAGCGGCAGCCTGTTCCCCCACACCCTGTTCATCTCCGGAGGTAGAAGGCTGTGCAAGTTCGGCACCAAGTGAACGCGTCTCCCCATCGGCCTCCTCATCAACAGCGTCCCCAGACATAAGCAAAACATTTAATTCAAACAAACCTTGCAAAACTGTATGTTTAATTTCTTTTTTAACAGCCTGCCTGACAACGGAGATTTTGTAGTGTGCTGCAATTGCAACAAATCATCCTTCCTACACTTATTTATCTGCCCTATGGTGGGATTTTTAATAAATGCTTGTAAATCAAACAAAGCCATGTTTCGATTGTTTATTCCCACACACACAAAAACCACAACACCAACACACCCACCGGTAAAGCGCAAAATTACTATCAAGCTTACAGGCCTCACAAGTACGTCGATGACGCCAACACACACACAAAAAAAATTTAATATAGTAGAAAGGGACGAGCCCCCAAATTTGTTACGATCCCAGATGGTACAACAGTCTGACACACACAACAAGAAACAACACAGCAAATGATTCTCAAACAGTATACCAAACAACAACAACAGGGGTATCGGGTGTTGATTGGTGGATCGACGAGTGACGTCACACAGGATAATTAAGATTGACAGGAAAGGTGTCCAATGGCCGGGATCTGAGAAGACAGACAGCGGAGGAGAGAGAGAGAACAAAAAGAACACAAAAACCAACAAACAACAGAGCACGTAACACCTCATTAGTAGCTTCAATATGTGAAAACGAAAATATATTTTAATTATTTCCATGAAGAGAATATGAAGTTAGAAGCTTTTGTTTATTGTAAAAACTGAGAGAGAGATGCTAATTGTTGTAACTTAATAATGGAGAGGCGGCTGCTGTGGTAAGGCCTGTTAAACTAAAGTGAATTAAACGTTTATATATTTTCAATAAATATCTGTTTTAAGTCTTCTTTATTGTGTTGAAGTCACTGGGTATGCTCGTATTTATATATTTGATAAAATAGAATGTTATCTAAATACATAATATGTGATGTGTTGAGGTATTTTATTTAAAATAACCTGTGTTATAATACATTGATATAATATTTTAATAGACATTTTTCCAGTAATATAATTTAATTATTATAGATTTTGTATTAAATAAATTGTTTTATTCCTCCTTATATGGAAATGTGTTTTACTTATTTTAGATATATATGATAGATAAAAACACAGCATAGGATGTACTAATAGACGTGCCGTACTTTTGTAAGGCTTCACTTCTTCACTGAGGCTGGAGTCTTGAGCTCTTCCAAGGGGAACGTTTTGAGAACCAAAAAAACTAACGTTAGGGGAACCAAAAATTGTTAGCTGGGGACATTTTAAGGTTTGTATTTTATTCCTCGTCCAGTGGTTCATTCAATAGGGAATGTGGAGTTGACGTCACGCGGTGTTGCATTATGTGTAATCCGCCATATTTGCAGGCACGCGTCCTATCCCGCTGTATTTGAGTTCATGTGTTGGAGGTTGTTTTTGTATTTTCTGTCGAGATTTTAATAAACTTCGATATGTTTGGTCAGTACTGCTCGATCAAGCAGGTCACGCGATCGTTCAGGGAGGAAACTGAACAACGGAATATGTTTTTCCAACTTTTATTCGTGGAAAAAACAAAGGAAGCCAGTGCAGGAGCTGACGAAAAGACGCCGGATCGCGTGGTTTGCCTGCTGCAATCAGGAGAAAAACCTTTACTTTTCAAAAAAAAATCCCTGCATCAGCGAGAGTGTGTTCGCTGCATTTTCAGTCATTCAGTAATTTGTGATTAATAAAAGCAGAACCACTTAAATTGTCTTGTTTTTATGCTAACACTGTCAAACTAACTTGCAAATGTAAGTTATTGATTGATTCATTCATTCATTTCTGATCACCCTAAACACATGAGTTATAAAAATAAATATTTAGACAATTTTGACGATTGTAACACATATTTTTTATTAAATGCAACTGATCAAACCCACTGCTTGTGACTCTTTAAATGACAACGTTAGCTAAATATTTAGCATTTTGTTTGTTTTAATAACTTGGCCAAAACAGAAGTGCCATCTTTTGAACATGTGTTGATTCATTGCACAGAATACAACGGAGAAATTATTTTATAGAATCATTAAGATACGTAGGTATTAACACATTGTCAGTAAATAGCTGGTTTGCCAACCATACGACTCCAAAAAAAGAAGTGTCACCTTATTATAAGCTTGAAGGGATTTATAGCTCTTAAACTCCTGCAAAGTGTAAATAAAGTCCTGCAAAAACAAGGTAATTGACCAGATATGTAAGCGGAGGTCCGTAATCCAGTCTTGGGCTGCTAAATCATGGATCTATGTTGTTTATTGTCCAAATAAAGTTTTTTGGCAGTAGCATTTAGTTTCTCCCGATAGGGTCCCTTCTCTTTTTCTTTCAACTTCTCGATTTCTTCCGTTCTTCTTCAATTTTGCCTAGTTTTAGCTTAACATGCCCACAATTAAATGGCATAGCGGTCGGCGGTGCCTCTAAACATGGCGCCCACGTCCCTTAATGCAACACTGCGGTGACGTACATTAACATTCCCTATACAAATATAACTAAGCCAAACATTCTGAATCATGTAAAAGAATTCGTGTTTTAAACTGAGTTTCAGATAAATACATTGTTGTGTATTCACATAAAAAAACAAGAGCACACGGAGTAACAAACAGGTTTCTTTACTCTCAACCTCAGCATGTACAACACTCTTCTTCTTCGCCTGCCTACCTTCCTTTCTAACACAATAGCTCCCTCTAGGGGACATTTATCATGCAGCAACATAAGAGAACACAACATTTCCCTCTGACTTAATTTGTTTTCTTCTGCAGTTACAGTAAACATTGCTAAACAGTATACTTAGTCTATATATATATATATATTTAGTATATATATATTATTTTCAACTAGTTTTCTTTACTTAGATTAGAAAACACAGAACAATGTCTAACACATTTTTTTTTTACCAAACACCTATAGCATGAATAGCTACATGAACATCCTCTCAGGTCAAAACAACAACTTTAAACTTCTGGGGTTTTTATTACTTTCTTCTTTGCCTATTATGGCAGTTTAGGTTACATAGTCTTTCAGCCACACTGGCTTCCTTCTACAACGTCCCTCTACTTGGTTGTTACTACTTCCAGATGGTGTAGGAGTTGATTGTTCAACGTGTTCAGGAGCCTGAGTGAATTCTGTGTTCAGTGGTGCCAAGTGAGATACGTCCCAAGTTCGTCCATCACTCAGTTCAAAACTATGTGTCCCCTTCCTTCTAACAATCTGCATAGATTGCTGAATTTTGATTTCCCTTTTTTCACATGCACCGGTTTTCTCACCCGTACAAACAAAGTCACCTTCCTTCAGCCCTGGAGTCTTTGCTTTGCGCTTTGTATCCAGGTAAACTTTCATTTTCCTCTGTTGTTGCATCACTTTTGTTTTCAGCTTTGTCATAGCAGGTTTTTCATTACACTTTGGAAGAATTGTCAATTTTGTTCTCATTTCCTTCCAAACATCAGCTCAAAAGGTGAAATTCCTGTAGTTGCGTGAGGTGTGGCTCGGTAAGTTTGCACAAAATCTGCAATGAATGATGTCCACGGAGCTCTCTCTCTCTTTCTGCAGTCAGAATGGTCTCTTTCAGTACCTTATTCCACCGCTCCACAGCTCCATTTCCTTCTGGGTGATATATAGAAGTACGGATGTGCTTTACATCTCTTTCCTGTAGGAATAGTTTGAACTCTGTCGACAGGAACTGAGGCCCATTGTCAGTAACAATCTCCAAAGGATTCCCTTTTTGGCTGAACACTGATCTCAGAAAACAGTTAATGGTAGATGCATATGTCGTACCGGTATTTGGAAGAGTGTAGAAAATTCTCTGTGCTTCTGTGCCCAGGCAGTGAAGTAATATTGCACGCTTACGGGTATCCGGCCAGTCATCTCCCTCAGCATGAATCGCCAACAAGTAGTTTTCAAACATCTGCGTCCATATCCCAAACGGAACTGCAGGCTCACCAGGACATTGTAAGTATGTAGGAGGAAGATGAACTGACATCCTCGTCGCCAATTTGTTGTGTATTCACATAAAAAAACAAGAGCACACGGAGTAACAAACAGGTTTCTTTACTCTCAACCTCAGCATGTACAACACTCTTCTTCTTCGCCTGCCTACCTTCCTTTCTAACACAATAGCTCCCTCTAGGGGACATTTATCATGCAGCAACATAAGAGAACACAACATACATTGTTTTGCTTGGATTGATCAAAGAGATACGGCTTGCCTGCTCAGACAGAATCGCCTCGAATTCGGTCATTTTCGGAACGCGCGCGACCGCCCACTCCGGCTTAAAGGAGGACTTTCACAATGTGATCTGGCAACATCTCAAATGCTGTGCTGCGCGGTCAGTGTTGCGTCTCACAGCTGCTTGAGTTACAGTCTCTGTCAATTTACGCTAAACTATACAGTAAACTGTCCAAACTTAATTATTTACGCGGATGCCTATACGAGTCGTTTTAAATGACTAATTATTCATACAGAGAACTTCAATTATTTTTTAAATGTGAAAATCCTATGGAACATCGGTGACCTCATAGCTGGCTACGGCCATGGTTACGTGTCTGAATTTTCTCATGAGGAAAGCATGCACAGAAATGTTTAGGGGTGGGCTCCAAAGTGTAACTTCTCCAGCAGAAGCCATTTTGCAATAAGACATACTGTATTAAAGAAGAGAAAATGCCGTGAGTATCATAAATCTTATTGTTTATTTAGTAAATGCCATTGTGTCTTGCTCTGAACTTTACATCAGTGGTCGCCAACTCGTCAAACGGGTTAAAGAATTTTGAGACTTTGCCTAGTTAATCCACAAATAATTATTCTGTAAAAAATATTGTGCCTGTCTTATGCCATGAACCTCTCCGTTGCTGTTTAATGTCCTGATTCTCTTGACTAAGTTCTAAACGCGACCGTTATCTATCTCTTTTCCATCGGGTGCTTTCACCGTAGTCACCGAAGCTGATCAAACGCTCGGCCATTTGCTTTATCCCAGCTAACACAAAAATCTTTGAGAACGTTCCCTAAAAAAGTTCCCAAGGTTCCCAAAAACGTTCTGCCAGCATAAAGTGTGCAGTTTTCTTGATGTTCTTGATGTCAAGCCAAGCTAATATAAAATATGTAATAAATAAATATTGCAATTGAGACTATTAGAATGTGCTTTGGCCGGGCACCTCACAGACCACGGGCACCACGTTGGAGACCTCTGGTTTAAAACAACAACTGTTTTATATTGATTTGTTTGCTTGTTATGTAAATGACTTATGTAAATTTGTATTTATTTATTTTTTAAACTGTTATGAAACATTATTTCTAAATGTTCAGTAAAAATATTGCTGTAGAAAACACAATTCGCTTTTTAGGTTTAGATGTTTTGTTTCATCTTAAGTCACCATTTTTGTAATTAGTGTTTAGTTTAGTTGGACTCTTGACCCTTATTAGTTTTTCTCTGGTTGCATTAACTTTAAGTTACAAAAACAAATGTTTAGTATACACACAGTTAATAATAGCAAGCGTGTGGTGGTTGGTACATACATAATGGTAAAAATCATTAACTAATTTAGGTGAGTAATTCTCTCATCAAAGGTTTATTTTCTTTCAATAATGTATATGATATCCAGTACTTTCACAGCAGTTTGTCATTAAGGAGTTTTAGAAACTTTGGACAAAAATAATTGTACCGCTGTATTGTTGGGACGTACCAAACATCAAGAATCAGAGTATGAATCTCAACCATGGTAACAATTAAATGAAAAACTTTAATGCTGCAATCCATGATGGATATTAAAAAATTACAAATCTAATCCAGGACTCCCAGCATGTACTGCAGCATGGATAAATAATGTTTTTTTTTTCTTTGTCACCATGTTTGAACTTGAGATTCATATTCTGATTCTTGATGTTTCTGCATGACCAAAATACATGAGAATGATTGAAATTGACATCCCCGCATTTTCAACTGTTTACTTTTAATGAGTGGGTTGATAAAGTATCTCACCAAGTTCTTCCAGCCAAATTCTCTCCATTGTCTGGAGCTAGAAGAAGTTTTTTGTAGAAGACAAATTTAATGCCAATCATTCTCTGTGTATGCAGTTCAGCTTCCCATTTTTTGTTTTATGTATATTGAGTCAGACCTATAACAATTTTGTAAACATTTGTACAGACTGGATACAATTTTCAAAGGTAAATGTCTGTATGCCCCTGCAATCATATCTATTAATTCACTGCCCTTTTGAGAAAAGTGATTTTCAATGTCTTAAATCTTACTGCACATCATACTTATTTACCCACATTCTTGAGAACTGCTGAAAGTGTTGGTGTATTATCTACAACTGCACAAAAGAGAGGACAACACAATCTTATAATAAACTACAATTCAAATTTTATTTATCAGCAATTAAATGGTTGCATTGGCTGTGGGTTTATGAAAGAGCAACTGCTCCAGAGATGATCTGTACAATCAATCAGTTTAGAGACATACTCCTGCTGCCAGCACATCATATGAAGATACAGGACCACCACCTGTGTTTTTTTATTCTGCTTTTTATGTTGCTGTTTCAAACAGATAAAACATAGCATTTAACACTTTTTAAAGAGACTTTCGGAGCATCAAAGTTTAATTACAATCATTAATTTCAATCTTTGACAAGCATAGTAAAGATATCAAGATTATATTTTCACTGAATATTTTACATTATATAGGATGATTTTATGTACAAAAAGCTGTTTACAAATTCAGCGTCATAAAAAGTTCACAACCTTTCATTAATAGCTCGTGCACTGCAGGGGTTAAAAATTGGGCGTGTTCTTGGCCATCGTAACAACCGGCCAATCACAGCGTGGCTGATCAGTGTTTTTACTATCGATATGTATTGACTTTTCTTGCAGTGCCCGAATGCGCAATGATCTCAGATAATTAAATCCTGTCATACTAATCATCAACAGCAGTGGTGTTCAAAGAACCGGTTAAGCGAGATCATAATTAGCGAGATCTAAACATCTCGGATGTCTCATTTGATCTTGGATGAATTAAGCGACGTACGAAGAACGGACCCCAGATCTTAATTGTGGTATTTACTGTTAGATTCGGTTCTATAGGTTGGTTAGATGTTTTCTCACCCAACCTAGTTTGTGGTTGGCAGGTTCCATAGTTAAGCTCAATGTGTTTCCATTTTGAGTAATACTCTGACAAACACCAATAAATTATATATCTCAATTGGGCAGCAAGGAAATATTCTTCAAAATTTGGAAGAGCAAGTCCTCCTCTTTTTTTCTCTAGTTGTAAAGTTTTGAACTTATCCCTTGGTCTTGCCCCCTTCCAAATAAATCTACTCACTTGTTTATCCCATTTATCAAATTGAGATTTTTGTATACACACTGGGAGTGAAATGAATAAATACAGCAATCTAGGCAACACATTCATTTTTATCACCTCTATCCTTGAGCTTAAATCCATTAGTGTTGCCCATTTTGTCAGATCCTTTTGTATATCTTCATTAATCTTTTTTATAATTAGCCTTGTATAATGAGCTTAGTTCTCTAGTCAGGTAAACACCTAAATATTTTATCTTTTCTGAATCCCATTTTAATTTGTAAGCTCGTCTGACTGAGTCAGCTGGTCTATATTTTATACAAAGAACTTGAGTTTTTGAAATGTTTAATTTATACCCAGATGTCCCTCCAAAATCTTTTAGAATCGTTAAAAGCTTAGGAAACGTAAAATCCGGATTGCTGAGGTATATGATTATATCATCTGCAAAGAGACCCAACCTATGTTCATCCTTAGCGTCTGTGATTCCTTTCAGTTCTTTACTTTGTCTTTTACACTGAGCCAAAGGCTCTATAAACAAGGCAAATAGGGAGGGGCTCAGACAGCATCCCTGCCTTGTCCCTCTGAAGAGCTTGAATCTGTCCGTTAAGTCGCCATTTATTTTAATTCTGGCCACTGGTTTATCATACAGGGCCTGTAAGCATTTAATGATAGTTTTATCAAATCCCATTCTTTCCAAAGCTGCAAAAAGAAAATTCCAGCTGACTCTTTTTCCGCGTCAAGTCTTAAGGCTGTAGGGGTGCTCCGTTTATTGATTTCATTAATTATATGTAATGTGCGCCTGCATGATGTTATCTTGCGTTTGGCGACCTTTTATAAAACCTGTCTGGTCTTCATTTATCAGGTCTGGGAGGAAGGTTTCTTATCATCATCAGCTTGCGATTATAGACGTAAATAATTTATAATCAACATTCAAAATGGAAATTTCTGATAGCCTTATCAAGCTCTTCTTTAGTAATTGGTGAATTTAATGATCCATTTTGAGTAGTTCCTATGGAGGGGAGATCTAATTCGGCTAATCTACTTGTTCTGATTGGTTATACAGAGACTTGTAATATTTATAAAATATATTTTTGATTCCCTCAGGTTTACAGCAATATTTTTACTGAACATTCAGAAATAATGTTTTATAACAGTTTCAAAATAATAAAATGCAATGTTTCTCTATCATTTACATAAAAAGCAAACAAGTCAATATAAAAACATTTGTTGTTTTAAACATTGCGTGAACATTAAAACATGACATTGTCATAAGGTTTGAAAATGGTAAAATGTAACATTCCTCAAACGTTCAGACAACACAAAAACGTTCTTATAACGTCAAGAAAACTAGACACTTTTATGTTGTCAGAACTCTTAGACATTTTTTCTGTTAGCTGGGTGAGTACTTTACCGCTGATGCTGAAAGCAGGTAATTTGCATGAAAACATATAACTATTATAAACATGAAAATTCTATCATAAGTTTGTTTTATTCAGTACTCTAATTTATTAAAAAACTTTAATTACTTTGAACTAGTTTCGTCCAATTTTTTAAAGATTATCTAAGTCTGACCTAATAAGTCTTAGTAACTCGCAATAATGAAACATGCTCTCTTAGTATCTAATAATAAAGAAAACCAAGACCATTTTTAATTTAATATCCTATAACAATAAAAAACTGTCTCATAAAATTGACAACTTTGCATATGCAATGTATCCAGAACATTTCACAGTGGCGACATCAGCTGGTAAAGCGGTGTAAATGCAACGAGAGTGACACAAAACATTTACATTTATGCATTTGGCAGACTCTTTTATCTATTTTGATGCCTACAATCCATATTCTAATGAATTATTCCTACATTGTCGATTAAAAGAGCTTAATCCTCATTTTCCAAATATTCCAGATTTAAAAGTCTACTTGTTGTCACCTTGACAGGTGGTTTACATCTTTGCATTTTTATATTATTGTTTAATATCATTTCTGTGATCTGAGCAAATACTAGATGATTATCTTAAACATCACCACCACTCTGATTGTTATATTATTGGCTGCTTTTTACCACAAGAAACATGTTTTAAACACAAACTGTACTGCCAGAGGAAAAGCTTACAAACTCAGAATCTAGGGTCCAACTAAAATAGACTCTGATCACTTTAATGGTGACTTTAAATGAAAAAACCTAATCTAAACCTAAGTGAATTGTGTTTTCTACAGCAATATTTACAAAACCTTTAAAATTACAGTTTTTTAACAGTTTGAAAATAATAAAAAATTTACATTTGTCTAACATTCACACAACCAACAAAAGTTTTTAAAACATAAAAAACTGGACTAGAAATACAAATAAATAGAAATAGAAATATATTTGGTGGACTTTCTTCAACAAAAAAGGTTTTCATATATAATAGACATCCAGAATTTGTCATGGTTAGATGTCCAAATAGCAGACCTAGTTGTGGAGACATCCAGAATTTGTCTTGAACTGACGGACACAGTGTAGACATGATCTGCATGTCCATCAGAGGTCTAGGGGCGGTTTCTGGTACAGGGATTAGATTAGTCCTATACACTAAAACAAATGTAAGAGCTGTCCAAACCGAAAACAACTTGCACTGACAGGGCTCGACATTAAGGCTTGTCCGGGACAAGTGGATTTTTTGCAGGACAAGTGTAAGAGAAAATTAGTTGTCCGACTGGACAAGTTAAATTTCAATCAATGTTTTTTCACGTTATGTGCCGTTAACGACAGAGCAGAACACGCAGCGCAAACACAGAGCGGAATATTGAACATAGCATGCAGCACGCCGACACACTCGTTTACATGTTACTGTTATTGTTACTAAACAAGCTGTGCGTGCATTAAACCTGATCGCCGAACACGGAGGGGCGGGAGTCGCGGAGAGTTATGTTTCTTCAGGCTCCGGCGTGAATAAATGACTTCACTGCGTGTCAAAAAAGCCGATTTAAGTCTGTATTTTTTCTCTTCTAACGTTCGGTAAAACACATAATAGGCTTAAAATCTTGTTAAAGAATCTGTTTTATAACGAGATTCTCTCTTTCAGCGCGCTGCGCGACAGCTGATTTGAATCTGACAGAGTTTGTCATTGTACATTAAAAATCCCAGACGAACATTACAGCGTAAATGCTAGGTTTAAGATTGATTTTATATATATAACAGATAATCTAGATACATTTATTCTAATACGTTTTTTAAAACATGGTAATGTTTTAATGTTTTGCTTTAGTGTTTTTTAATGTCAGACAATCATTGAAAAATCATTTATTATTTTGCTTTAATTGCTAGTCCTGGTTTGGTTGAAGGCTACAGTTTGTCCGGTTAGAACAAGTATGTCTCACTTAAAGTATTCAAATCGTTGACTTTATTAAATGTGCGTAGATGTGTGGTTAGTATAAAACCTCCTTTGATTTGAATCAATCCTGCTTATTTAAACTATAACTATTTACACTATTCAGCCGATCTCCTTTCCCGTTATCATTCACCTGCTCTATTCTCCGAAACTGCGCAGACTCTCTAGCGCAGTGCTTCTCAAATAGTGGGGCGGGACCCCCAGGGGGGGTCGAAGCGACACCAGGG